>NW_004524628.1:12090497-12111255 GCF_000260255.1 Octodon degus
AGAAACAAATAGCAATAAGACAGTTTCAAGCCAAACTGGTAGGACAGTTTCAATAGTTAACACATTGCATACATTATTCCTAGTGGTTAATTGCTGTACAAGATGCAGACATGATATCCTACTTACATACACCATTAGAACAAATCCCTCAATTCATTAAGAGAATGTAACTGTATATCAATCCTAGCCATTTGAATACACAGATACAAAATGGACATTCATCAGCATCCCCTTTTTGTTGTTAAGTTCCGTTATTTGATTATTATAGGTGTGTAAACTCAGCAACATATTCTAAAAGAGTCCAGTAGTCCATAATAGTACTGGGTCTTCTGCTTTACTGGCAATGTCAGAAATTGTTGACCTGAGTCCCCTACAGCTCAACATAACAGCATGGCTTTACTTCTTATATTTCATTTTTATACTTTTCTGCTGGCTGGTGAAGACCAAGATAAAGCAGGACCTATGCAACAAGAGTTGCAGCTTTTGGGTCTGAGAAGGTCAGTGAAATCCCCTCAGAATTTATCCTGAGATCCTCATAAGTGAAATAAACCAGACACACATGTGTAATTATCATATAGTTTCCCTAGTATAAGAACTCAAAAGAAGAAATGCAAATACAAAGGTATAATACAAGTAAAAGGAAAGAAGGATCTCAAGGACTAACTAATCAAGAGAGGGAAAAGAGAAGAGCTAGGAAACATGAATAAGTCAAGTCATACAGTTATATGTAGAAGATGGGCAAGGCAATGATCCTGAGAATATCCAGAAGATTTTTGAATCTAGAAGTTAATTGGAAAGATTCTCACCCTTACTAACTATATATACTGATACCTGTGATCTAAGCTACTGCACTGCAGATGGTAATCTGTAATAGTAGTTTCATGCTTGGAGAGCCTGTCATTCTGGTCTTCTGAATACTGGCTGCTTGTCATGACATGACAGCTACTGCTATGATGTCTCTCAGGTAGATGCTTGTTCAAAAAGTAGGGGGTGGTGTATGAAACCAAATAAATATTGAGATAAGCACAACAGAGTCTTTTATGAACTGCACTTCAACCAGAGGAAAGATCCTACATGGAAATTTTCTGACACACAAGGAGAGTAAAGTAGTCAGAGAGAGACAGGACACATCACTGAATATGTAAGAGAACAATAACTCCACTTGGACTTAAAAATAAACAACACAGTGTACCAAAGCAGAAGGCAAAGAAACCAATGGTGGTCTGTACTCTAGCAATACATAATCAGAAAATGAAGTTCAAGACAAATTTATAATTAAAAAGTAATGAAATATTTAAGGATAAACAACACGCAGACCCAAAACTTACGCATTGAAAATTATAAAGCACTAATGAGAGAAATGTTAAAAGACCCTGGCAAGTATGCTAGCCCACGATTTTTATATTTTGGAAGAAGGAACACTGTCAAAACATGTTTCTCCAAATTGATGCTTAAACACAATTCTAGTCAAAATCACAGAAAAGTCATTTAGAAATTATCACATTTAACCTAAAGATAACATGAAAAAAATCAAAATGCACACAGCCATCTTGAGTGAAGAATAAGGAAGGACTCCAGTACTGCCTCTGAGCCGTGCGACACAGTGGAGGCCGGACGCGGCTCGCGGGTGGCGGGGCTAAGCAGATCCGAGCGGAGCCAGAGCGCGGCTGCCCGCCGGCACCCTCAGGACGGCCAGGGGAGCGCGAGCGGCGGCTTCCCGTGGACACCCGAAGTGCGCGTTTCCACTCGCATCACAGCACCAATCATTGATTTAGCTTTGCATTGCACGCTCAGGGTGACGGGAGAGAGGCCATGAACATAAACCTAAGAGCTCTAGTGCTGTAAGCCTGGAAGGAAAGGAGCAAACCTTACCACTCTGTAAGTACTGCAGAGTAGAACTACTTCTACTACTCTGGATGGATAAAACTGCACAGGCAAAAAGCGAAAATCATTAGAAAAAATAAAATCACTTTTACCAAATTTCAAAGCTGACTCTGAAAGATTCCATGTTTTTAAAAAAGCAAAAGAAAAATCACAGATTGGGAAAAATATTTGCAAAGCATTTCACAAAGGACTTGCATGGACAGTACAGAGAGCATCCTTCCAACTCAATTATTAAAAGAACCTCCAAAGCCTTGAATATTCAAAGTGAGTATTAAGTAAGCTCATAGAATAAGTTTGATATCAGTCATGATCCAGGAAATGCACACGTACACCATAGGCTGACACTTCTGCATTTTCATTAGACTGTCGCCAGCGTGGACACACAGGAGCAGCCGGACCTCTGCTGCTGGCGGAGCAGGCACAGCAGAGCAGCCGCCTGGGAAACCAGCCCGGCGCTTCCCTTAAGGCAGCCGCAGGCTGAGAATGCGCCCCGGCGCATAGCCGGCTTCCGCCAGGAGGGGGGCAGTTCTCCAGGAGGGCCCTGGCAGCTGCGTTAGGGTGGCCCCAAGCGGGAGCCAAGCCCAACACAGCCCAGTGCGCCGCCGGCACCACGGCTCACTTCAGCAGAGCTCGACATGACACCAGCTGGCTTCACTCCTTCAAACACAAAGGTCCTCTTGCTGGTCGGTGCCCCAGCTCCGGCCTGCCCGTGGATGTGGAGCTGGACATGTGACCGTCAGTGCACTGTCCCACATCCGTGCTGTGCTTTTCTGTTCGTGGCATTTCACACAGATCTGCTGGAGGATGAGGCATTCTTAGTTGTTGACTAAACAAGACCATCAAAACCCAGAGTACAGTGACTTGTGCTGTCCAAAAAATGTCCTCGAGAGCCACAGAAATTGTCCCCAAACAGACTAAACATGAGCAGCAGATTGTCCATGGGGGAGGTCTCAGGGAGACGAGGTCGGAACACTGTGAGGCGAGCGCTCTGCACAGGTGTCTCCCCGTGTCTCCCCACATCCCTGGTGTTGGCTGCACACTCAGCCAGGCCCTGTAGGCAGCCCAGCTGCAGCTGGTGGTGTTTCGTGCCAAGCCAGAGACTCTCCCTCCAGGACCCACGACTTGGACTCCAGGCCGTGTCCGAAGACTGACCTCCTGTCCTCAGAGGACACGGCGCAGCTTGCTTGTGGCTGAATACTGCAGATCCAGGGGACAGGGTGTGTCAGCAGCAGCTGGGCTGCACCCCTGGGGCTGGGGCTGGGGCTGGGGCTAGGGCTGGTCACCCAGGATCCCTGGAGAAAAGCGGACATCCACACACATCTGACACTCTTCTGGGAAGAAAGAGATACGGTAGAGACAAACCAAGTCCAGGTCAGACTAACCACGGGAAGTGACTGTCGCTGCCAGGGCCCTCCTGCTCAAAGGCGTGAGCTGGTTCCTCCAGATACATCTTAGCCGAAATCACGGAGCTCCTACTGGGACTCCCACCAGGGGTCCTAAGCTCAGGCTGTTAGCATCTTTGGTTGATCCTCAGCTCCACAAAGTCGTGCAGATCCACCGCTGCACCTCCGATTCTGCATGCAGAGGCTGCATTGCACAATTCCTACCATAGGTAAATTCTGCTAGGGAGCTTTTAACCACTTTACACTGTCCCATACTCTACATAGAGGAGTAGACACAATCTTATGTATATTTCATACGTACAAGAAGAGTCTGCTGTGGACTGATTGTGCCCCCAGTTCACACACGGGGAACTTCTCTCTCGGGGTCACAGTGCTGGGCCATCTCTCACCATCTGGGTGAGATCCAGTGTGGCAGGAGCGGGCCCTGGAGCCCTATATGAAGGCACAAAGACCAAAGCCCCTCAGCCGTCTCTCCTTCTCTGGTCCTTCATGCCTCTGCTGGCTGCCGTGGGGTCACAGGGCAGAAAAGTTCCCACCAGAGCCCTGGGCCTCAATGCTGAGCTTCCAGAACAGAAAGAGCTGTTGATGATCTTCTGAATTTCCACTGGATCTGTGGTAATTTCACCCTTCTCATTCCTTATTGCTTGTATTTGAGTTTTTTCTTTCCTCTTTTTTGATGGGATGAGCTAGGGGCTTATCAATTTTAGTTAATCTTTCAAAAAACCAGCTTTTTTGTTTATGAATTCTTTGAATTGTTTTCTTCATCTCAATTGAATTAATTTTTGCTCTAATTTTACAATTTCCTCTCATCTTTGGGCTTTGGGTTTGGCTTGCTCTTCCTTTTCTAGACATTTGAGTTGCAGCATTAGGGTATTTATTTGTTCCCATTCTATTTTCCTAATGTGTGAGTTCACAGCTATAAATTTCCCTCTACTAACTGCTTTCATTGCATCCCATAAATTCCAGTAAGTTGTGCTTGAATTTTCATTGAATTGCAAAAGTTACATTTTTTGTTATATAGGTCTCGCTTTATCTTGCTCTTAACCATCCAACAGAAAAGTATAAAAATGAGGTATGACAAGTAAAGCCATATTAATATGCTGAGCTGTAAAAGGCTCAAGTCAACAACTTCTGACATTGCCAGTCCTATGGATAACCCACTACTATTATGGACTACTGGACTATATTGGATTATTTTGCTGAATTCACGCACTTACAATATTTAAATGGCAATGGAATACACATCTCTGACAAAACTAAACAAAAAAGGGGGATATAAATGAAGGACCATTTTGTAGTGAAATACATATGTGTGTGTGTGTGTGTGTGTGTGTGTGTGTGTGTATACAAAATAGCATAGATATAGCTACTTTCTCTTAGTTCAAAGAGAAGAAAGTTTTAAACTAATAGTGTTTAGACAAGATATTATGTCTGCATCCTGTAAGTGAATAACTACTACAAAGACAACAATATGCAATGCATTCGTTATTGTAACTGTCCTACTACCGTGTTTTGAAACTGTCTCATTGCTCCTTCTTTCTCAATAAAATTACTTTTTAAAAAACAGAAATAAATCCCTGCTCTTGGTGAGCCAGCCAGGTTGCTCTTCTGCTGTAATGGCGGGAGACAGCTGCACAAGAAAGCTAAGTTTTAGGCTTCCCTTCCACCAGGGCTTTCCAACTATTTTTCCTGAGACTTTCAGTGTGATTTGTAAACAACAGAGACAAACTTTAGGAGTGAGAATGTTCCTGAAAATTATTGCAAGCTATAGAAAATAGAGTTTCAGCCCCAAATGGTTCCAAGTGTAACTAGTGTTCACCGCCGTGACGACTCTAACGTACAGTGTGACGCAGTCACCATTGCCATGGGAACCATAAATTTGATTTTCTGGGTCTTTGTACTCATGAATCTCTGCTAAAATGCTGCCTCGACACACCCTTTTTC
This sequence comes from Octodon degus, assembly GCF_000260255.1. NCBI lineage: Eukaryota > Metazoa > Chordata > Mammalia > Rodentia > Octodontidae > Octodon > Octodon degus. Next base: position 12,095,729 of record NW_004524628.1, read on the forward strand.
ATTTGCTGCACAAGCACTTGCGTCCAAAGCAGGCTGCCTGATCTGAGGACAGCTCAGTGACTTTCTTCAAAGATGCCTTTAATAGCTCAGTGTATCAGAACTAATCCTGAGACGCATATATAAGAAGTCATTTTTGATCTCACTTCAAGCACAGTAGAGTGCTCTCCTGCACTCCCCTCGCACCAGTGCTCGGGGTCTAAGTCTCTTCTCCATTTTCAGCTTGTGATCTATGTGCCTTTGAAATGTTTACCTGAGCGGGTGCTGACCAAGATGGGAGGCCGATTTCTTGGTGCTTTGTTTGGTTCTCTGTCGTGTTCTCCGATTCCCCCTACAGTCCTCCAACCAGATTCCACAGCGCCAGTCCGTGGTGCAGCTGTGCCTGCCGAGGCCCAGCCTCAGCTTCCGGAGAACAGCAACCTGAGGAGGGAGAAGAGCGGGCAGCGAAGCAGAAGGACTCAGAGAACACGGTGGCTTGGGGAGGAGAACGTGTCTCCTCAGCTCTGGCAAACCGGTAGCCTTTATTTCTACATGAGCGTTTACATCAACTGTCTCTACGCAAAGATCAATAGATGTGCTTTCCATTTAAATGCAAGACGCAACTTTGATTAATGTGAGTACACAGTATAAGCCAGGAGTAGTCGTGGGTACTTAGGCAACATTGTTCTTTCTGGCTATGTCTGCCCCACCAGTACTCTCAGCTCTTGGGGCACTTCCTCATTGCCTCAAGATCTTGACTCCAAGCTCCCTCGTTATTGTTGAATGCTCCTGGCTTGGGCTTGTCGCTTTCTGCAGATTTACAAGGCAGGAGGCACGGAGTCAGCCTCTGTAAGAACTCTCTGCACTTACTTAAGTTACTCCAAAACCCTAGGGGATAACTGTGTGCTCTCTTTCCTGTGTACCACAAGCCTAACAATCCCCAAGGGGCTGTGGGGACACGGCCACATGACGCTCTGCTTTGCAGATTCTCCAAGTTCTGCGGGACTTTGTCAGAGGTCCAGCACTGGATGTCTTTCCACGTGCTCATCTGGCTTCCTGAATAAAACACATTGATTAGCATCCGTGACATAGGACCCAGCTGCGTCAGTGACTGACCTCTGCTGTTGCTTTCTGTGTCTATGTGAGTCTGAGACCCTCAGCATTTGCGTCCTGTGACTTGGGCGAGGAGCAAGCACGACTGCCGTGGACGGTCCATTCTGGCAGGCTCCGTAGCTTCTACCCCTGCACCCATTGTCTTACTACGGCAGGGAATGTTCGCCTCCCCATTCACCACAGAGAACTACAGAGAGGTCTAAGTGAGTTCGGCGCAGGGAACCAGACAATTGCTTTCATTTGTTTCCTCTTGCTTGCTGCAGCCTTTCCCTTGGCCCTGCCTTGGCCCAGGCACCAGCAGCAGGTGAGAGGTCAAGCATTCCTTCCATATTTCACATGATACATAAGGAGTGTGCACTCTTGTTTACCTTTAAGACTTAGACAATATGCCATTCTGCTTTGAAGACTTTCATTGCTCGAACACTTAGCCTAAGTTCTACCATTCTCAGGAGACTGCCTCAAGATCTTGACAGAGTCTTTTTGCAAGTTGTAATGAGGCTTAGAAAGGAGTCTGATGCAGTGGTGCTGCCTGCTTCAGTAAGGAATTGGCGGGCGGCGGAGGCGTGGTGCTGCCTGCAGTCACACCAGGACCCAGAGCGGGGCTGCGGGGTGAGCAGATCTACTGTTCCATTACAGTGCGCTGGAGACTCATCCCCAGCCAGTGGAGAAGAAGGTGATGGCGGGGCACCCACGGCTCTGTGCAAGCTCGGGTTGCTGGTGCCCTCAGCTGTCTCCAAACGACCCGTGCAGTGCACCTAAAAGTCCTCAGCATTCGAGCGCCCCGGCACATGTAAAGCACATGTTCTGAAACATGTGCCAAAGAAAGATTTAAGCTAAACATGCCCATGATACGAGACCTTCACTCTTTTACTAATCAGAGTACCCAGCAAACTCTCCCTGGTGAGCTTTCGAGAGCTGCATGTCGCATGAGGAGCAAACGCCTTTGACATTTGAGCGGGAGACATCTGTCAGCAGGAGAGACGCAGACAGGGGAATCAGCCCTGTGACCTGGCTGAGCGGGGGGCAGATCATGAGGGCAGATCATAGCTGGGCTGAGGGCGCAGAGACGCCGCACGAGAACAGGCTGCACCCTGGGTGACACAGGCTACTACCAGGGAAAGGAAAGCCACTTACAAGGCAGTCACTCACTCAAGCCGCAGTAAGTGTCTGTGTGCCAGTTAGGGCCCCCTAAGGAGCAGCTCATGTGAAGGGCTCACTTTGAGGATCAGAGTGACTGCCCATGGAGTTGGCGGTAGGATCCAGTGGGAAGCTCAAGGCCTTGTGCTTACCGCAAAGCCCGGGGGGAGTCGAAGTCAGAAAGGCAAAGGGTCCGTGTCGGGAAGCTGAAGTGCCTACGCCGGAGGCCTGAAGGACTGAAGCCCGATATCCAGAGGTGACAGCAAAGACCAGCGCTCTCCTCCAGGAGAGGCCACTTCCCGTCCAGGCCACAACCTGCTGCGGGAGCCACAGCATCCGGGGCAGGGCTTCCCCTGTGTGCGGCCTGCACGGCAGTCACCCAGATGCCCCCAGAGCTCCACTCCACTCATCCGCGACGTGCTTCTCAGTCCATGCAGGATGACAGTGGGTCATCGGAGTAACACTGGGCTGTCCTTGCACTCCGATCTAATGGCTGCCTCTGAGCGCTGGCACCCCCAGGCACTGGGGCGGATGTGTGGCCCCAGGAGCCACGTTCTCAGGGCGGGGAGCAGGACTGCACGGCCGCGCCAGGAGGCTTAGCATGTTCCCACACAGCCTTGGTGCTGCCGCGTGGCCCAGACACAGAAATCTTCCTGCAAGTGTTCACGGGTGTGCAGACCTGGACGTATTCTTTTTCCTCCCCAAGTTATTCTTTGGTAGATAAACAGGTAGAACTCACACAGTGGAATGTTATTTACCAACAGTAAAGAAGTCATCAATAAAAACATGGCAGGGCTGGGCCTAGCGGTACATGTCTGTGACAGTAACAGTTGGGAGACTGAGGCAGGAGGACTGATGCGATTTAGGGCCAGTCTGAGCTACACAGTAAGTTCAATGCCAATCTGAACTACAAAGCACCTGTTCAAAAAACAGTGAAACAAAATGAAGAGCACAGGGGCTGGGGAGATAGCTCAGTAGAATAAGCGCTTGCCTGGCAAGTGCAAAATCCTGAGTTCAATCTTCGCTAACGAAAAAAAAAAAAAAAAATGAAGAGCACAGAACCTTAAGCACAGGGCACTGAAGTGAGAAAAACAAGTTGTAAAAGCCACATCTGACTCCGGCTCTGTGAAATGCCAGGAAAGAAAAAAAGCAGAGCCAGTAAAAGAATCAGTGCAAAAGCTAAATAAATGAAGCCGGGGGATTTATTTTCCTTTGTAGTTTCCTTTACTTATTTATACCCTTCTAAAACTTCCAGGGTGTAGTTACCGGGTAGCTCCTTTAGAACTGACTTGCAGTGCCAAGTATCCTGGCCCCGCCCGCCCTCGGAACAGGACGAGATGAGCCACAAGCAGCCGGACAGTGTGGCACATCTGGAAACCACGGGCTGAAGGGGTGGGGCTCTGGCTCTGCAGGGAGGACTTGGGCTGACCAGAGCAGGAAAAGCTAAAATCGAAAGTAAAAGCGTGCTCTGGGAGCAGCCGGCAGCCGCCTGTCCCGCGGGGTCAGGGCTCAGCTCTGGTGCACCTCCCTTCTGCGTCCATATCCGGGCCTGCAGGGAGTTCCCACCTGGGCTCTGGGAGGACTGCTTGGTGCTTCCTGCAGTCACGTGAGTGACAGGCCCTCGGACCTGCCCAGCCAGCGCCGCTGCCCTTCCTCGTGCACAGTTCCAGGCCGAGCGGAAACTGGAAAGATGGCACGGGGCTCCTCCCTGCTGACCCCCACTTCCTTGTGATGCGACTTTACATGAGTGAGGCGCATTTGTCGCAGCTGATGAGCCAGCACCAACCCACTGCTACTAACAAAAATTGATCCTTAGCTGGAGTTTCCTCTGCCATTACCAGACGCTCCTTGTCCATGCTGAGGCCTGGTCTCGGACCCCACAGTGTCCCGAACACAGCCTCAGGCAGGTGGCCAAGGTCACATCACATCAGTAGTGTGCACCCTTGATGGAACAACTAAGTCAAGGTGACAGTGCATTTCTGTGGACTTTCTTTCTCCCGCAACTCTATGACAGCCATCTAACCGTGAGAAACGCACCAACAGAGTCGCCTTCCAAGGGACACAGCGAGACCCTGGCTGGGCTCTGCACTCTCGTGCTGATCAGGAGAGGTAGCACAAGCCGTCGCAGCCAAGCAGAGCCTGAGGAGCCGGGCGTCTGGTGCGGGAGGCGGCCCTGGGACGGGAAACCCTACCGTGAGATCCTCAAGTTGGAGCGACTGCTTGCAGGCCGGGAGGGACTGCTTTGTATCATGACGTGAGCTCGTCTCCCACCTGCTCCCAAAAGGAAGGCTGCATGACTGCTGTGAGGAGTGAACTACAGAGCAGAGTTCTCAAATGAAATGTCCGAAATATGGACGTAAGGGGAAGAACCAGACCTGAAGCACAAAAGCAACAGTCTGAACTTAAGGCATCGCTCACCATGGTACCTTTCAGTATAGACAAACTCAGAAAAATCGATGGGTGCATGGCTGGCTCGCTGGATGGATAGACAGATGATAGATGGGGAGACAGGTAGGTAGGTCTCAGGTTCCAGAAACATAGAAGGAAGTGAAGTTGGCTAAAGTACCTTGGTCGCTGCCCCTGGTGCCCCCTGGCGCCCCCTGGCGCCCCCTGGCGCCCCCTGGCGCCCCCTGGCACTCAGACCTCCCGGCTGGCTGCAGGCAGAATCACTCTAATCGCAAGACCCCAGCAGCTGGAGCACGGGGACCCACTCAGCTGGGAGCCTGCTGTGGCACAGACCCCGCCCCAGACTGGAGCCCAGATGTGTCAGGGTTCAGCTGCTGAGCACAGCGCTCTGAAGGCGAGGTATGCCTCAGCTGAGGCAGCCAGGACAGGGCTGTCCCTCCAGTTCTTACACAAAGGCCAGCTGCGGCCACTTGGCTCCGGCTGTAAATGGCAGCCTTAGAGGTAGGACAGCTCTCTTAGTTGGCAACAGTTGCTGCCTGGAGAAGTCTTTGATCCGAACTTCCCCAAGGCCCTACTCAGTTTCCTGCCTTTACCTCCTCTCCTCTGCCTTTGTCTGAGACTCAGTAAATGCTGAATGTCCAGAGAAGTCGCTGTCCACTGTCCCAGCTCCTGGAGAGCTCTGACATCCTGGGTTCCCCACAAACCACACTATTTGTCTCTTATGGAAGCCTTCGCTGTAACGCACTGTAGAAGCCGAGGGCTCAGGCCAAGTTTCCAGCGGCCCCCAGCCGTGAGACACTCCTCTCCACTAGAGACACTTCTGCCTACCATCTCTCACAGAATCTGAGGTCCCCAAGAGTCTCAAATTTAACTCTGATTCATGAATGCTCTATAACGTGAGGTTGTGTGATCAGAAAAGACAGTGCCCAACACCTGCCCCAGGTGGCGTAGGATCCGTGGTGTGAGCCGGCCTGGCCTACAGCTTACCCGGTCGCCAGCCTCGGCCTTCCTGCCTGGCTGCTGGGCTCGCCCAGCTGTGCCCTGTGCACAGAGTGACGGGCATGAAGATCAACTGGACGGTGAGTTCACACAGATCTGCTGGAATCTGAGCAAGGCAAGTCACCCGAAGGCCACCCCACCTCTGTGGCTTCTGATGGGCTAGAGAGCTTTCCAGTCACTGTTTACAGAGTCCCACATCCAGTTGCTTTGCCAGCAAGCTTGGAGTTGGAAATGCCAACCCCACTGCCTACTGAATGAGCCAGTGGCCCTGGACCAACAATGCAGCTACCTTCCCACTAAACCGGTTCTGAGTCACATGCATCCTCCACTGACAGAGCACCGGACATCCCAGACCACCATAACCACAGCTCGGCCGCAGCTCCTGATGTGCCCACAGCCTGCAAAGCCGTCATCAGAGCACCAGAGCCTGTCTCCACTGCCTGCCCCCTGAATGCTGGTGCCGAAACACCCACTGCAGCCCAGCTGTGCTCCCTGGCCTGGCCCCAATCCCAAGAGCTCCTACCACACATCAGTCACAAGCCGGAAAGAGATAGATCCGAGCTTCCAACCCTAAGTCAGTTCCCACCGAATGGGTGGGATCATCTCACGCCAGGGCCAATACACGAAGCCCAGAGTGCCGGGAGGCCATGATCGGCAAGTCCGCATCCTGAGCCCTGCTGCTGCGGGTTCTGCAGCACAAAGCCCTGCTCTGTGGAGGGCCAGAGGCTGGGGCTTTGCATCTCGTAGGGAACGCGCCTGTATGCCCATGGCAAGCAGGCCTCCAACATCCCTTCCCGTGCTTGGCACCCAGGCCCTGACACCCCGGGAGGTGGTGAGCAGGAGAGGCTCTCCGGCTAGACCCCGTCCTTCTTGCACTGCACAGGCTCTGGGAGCTGGGGTCCAGGCCCCAGCAAAGCCTGTTATCCTGTCCAGCTCACTGGCCAGGATCCCTGAAGTGCTTGGGCTCATACCTGGATAGGAGGCAGGCCCCAGGGCCACACAAGTGTACTTGGTCACCCATATAAAAGCCTGGGTGGGGCCAGGTGGCCATGGCCTCACAGTAGGCAATGGGTGTGGTCATCTCAGCCTCAGAGCTTCTGAAAGAACCCATCCTGACCAGTCCATCCTTGCACCTGCGTGGTAGCCATGCTGGGCAACATCACAGAGCAGAGCTCGAGCTGGTAAGGCCCAGGACCAGGCTGCAGGGTACTCTTGCTCAGGGGTCTCACACGGGGTGGAAGCTTCCCAGTGGGGGGCCTTCCCACGGGACCCAAGCCCATGCCCTAAGTCCCCCAGGCCTGCGTGTAAGTCTCTAGCCCAGGATGGGCCCCCAAGGTCTCCACTCTTCAATCTTATTTGCAGAGGGACCGTAGTGCCCACCGGAAGCTTGCCTCAGCCTCTCCTGTGGGGACCCTGGGAGCTCTTGACCTGCCCCCTCTGCAAGCCTGCGTCCTGGCCTGGCTTCTAGTCAGTGACTAACATAAGCCCTCCACAGTCCCTTTGGCTACTGAAGAGGATTTCAAACCCCAGGAGAGCAGAGAATTGCGTGAAGAGCTGGTTCTGGGGTGCCTCTACTGAATCAGCTCTGGCCTCGAGTCCGACGCCCCAGGAGACTGTGCCGAGGGTCCCCACACAGGACTCCTTCCTGCGTGGCGCACACCTCCTCCCTCCCATCGCTTTCCATTTTGGTCCCACACTGACTCAGCTCACTTTCATCTCTGCAGGTGGATTTTTCAACTACCGAAGAGCCAAAGAACCCGCTTTCAGACGACTCTGTTTCTGAGTGCGAGATGGATTATCGAACTGTGCTCGCCACTTTCTTGCCTCAGAGAGAGACTGTGCATGTGCTCTGCTTAGGTTTATGAAGCATTTTAAACCTTGAATATGAAAAGTGAGTTATGAAATATTGATGACCCACCTGCTCATAAGCCTTAGCTGTGAGGAAAGTCAGGAGACTTTCCTCTCTTGGCAGCCAAAGACAGCATTATTTCTAGGGAGAAAAAAAATTTTCATAATAATTATAAATATTCTGAATTTATAAGCAAAATGTATACAGCAGTTTCTCTCAAAGTTTCCCCAAGTAGCTTATCATAAAGCAACAGAACTTGCGAGCTCTGGGTAGGAAAACTGCCCCAGCTCTGCCAGTCAGCCAGAGCTGTTTCTACGTCATGTGGAAGGATGTGAGCACTCAGCAGGTTTCTGTCCCTAGGAGGAGCAAATGTTTCCACGTGCCAAGAAGGCCCAGGGCTGCTGCCACATCTCAGAAAATGGGCGCTTTGTAGCTAACGAGCCGAGGGGAAGTGAAGTTTGGTGACTGCAGGTCGCAGTGACGCTCCTGAAGTGAGCCCTGGGGCACAGGTGTGGAGCACAGACACTGCCCAGCAGGGCCCCAGCGCAGGCCTGGCAGCCCAGGCTTGAGTGCTGTGAAGTGAGACTCTTTTTGGTAAGCCCCTGAGCCTAAGGCGCGCATCCTGACTTCAAGCCAGGGTCCAGTCGACATGGCTGCCAGGAGCCTTTGGAGGCCCGGGCAAGATGGGCGAGGACTCCGTGAGGCCAGGAGGGCACGAGCATCAGGGACCTGATCTGGGCACTTGCTCTGCCCTGCCAAGGGGTGGAAGGGCCGCGCTGCTGCCCTGCAGAGAGTTCCCACCCCAAGAAAACCTCTGGGTGCCAAACACAGCAGAGCCACACACTTGGCTTCCAGAACCATGACTAAGCCTCTCTCCTCAATAAGTTACCCCGCCTGTGGTGCTCAGTGACAGCAACAGCACGCAGACTAAGGCACAGCCCTTTCCTGAGCTCTCTTCCTGAGAACACTGCTGCACGAGCTATTTCTTGGGTAAAGATTTGGAAACCCCAGCCTTGTGCACACCCCAGTTTAGGGAAAGGCGTTCCTTCCACCTTGCACTTTGCTAGCATGCTCCAGGATGATGCCGCTGCTGCGGTCTGCAGGGCCACGTGCTGTGCGAAGTGCTGGAGGTGCCGACACGCTTCCCTCCACAGCCGCATAAGGGACCTCCTGCCTCGGGAGGACACCTGCGTCCGAGATCTCTTCACAAAGCACCCGTGCCAGGCACCCTGGCTCCGGTGTCCCAGGCAATGACCGACCTACTTATTGGTGCCAAACTTGCAGTGACTTGAGGAGCACGAGGCCTCTAGGGGACATCGTCATCTGCAGAGCCTCAGCCTCCAGAAGAGACCCAGGGAAACGCACGGGTAGAAGCCCTAGAGCAGGAACATGGGGCGCAGCAGGCAGCCTGGAGGCAAGGTGGCCCGCCAGCACCCAGAGGACCCTCACTGGCAGGAAGCAGGTGTGAAAGTGTCTCGCGTCAGGAGAGGCTGGGACGCACAAGATGAGCGTGTCACAGGACAGACGCTAGAAAGCAGGAGAGCAGGGCTCAGACAGCAGAAAAGGATGGCTAGAAGAGAAGATGTCGACAGCCTGCCGCCACCTCTGGCAGGCTCCCAGGGAGGGGATGTGCCCTGCCACAGCAAGGAAGACCCTGTGAGCTCAGCGGCACCACCAGCTGCCACCGTCCAGCTCCAACCTCAGGAGTGACCCTGTACCAGGCTGCGGCAGTGAGCACCACGGGGACCGCCTGCCTGTGACCCAGACATACCCAGGTCTGGGCACGTGGGAATGCTGAATCCACGGAAACGACCAGGCTCAGGCAGTGGGCACGGCTGGCCACATGGCTAGCACTGCCTCAAAGACACCAAAGAGTGGGGACTGCCTGTAGGCCCCCGCTCCCGACAGCGCCTGAAGTTCCGTCCACTCCATTCCTACCTCACAGACACGTTGAGAACTCTCTTGCATAACCAGTGGAGGCAAGCAAGTGTGGTTCTTCCTGCCCAGTACACTGCAAAGGGGGGCAGAATAGTAAGAGTCCCGGATGGACGCACAGAGCAAGGCTTTCACCTTTACCAAGAGCTGAGCCTTCTCCCTGTGCATCAGTGTACGTGGTAACCCATCTGAGGGGAAATCAATGAAAGAGCTTAAAAGTTCCCATGTTTACCTGTTTACTTTCAGCTGGGAGAAGCTAATTCGTGTAAGGCAGGTGCGTTTCCTGAGGATGCCGCGCGAGGGCACTGCTCATGCCTGTGTGGTACTCAGACGAACTGACGCCCGCTGCAGCCCATGCCCAGGTATGGTTGGAGGCTGGGAACTGAGGTTGACTCGCATGCCTTAACCACAGGATGGTACAGGCTTGGGGCGAGCGCTCCAACGCGTGCTAAGTGGAGAACCTGGGCTGGGCTGACAGCACGCTGCAGAGAGCCCACCACGCGTGCCCCATGTCTTAGGCCAGGGAAGGGCGAGGCGTGAAGCCCGGCTGCGTCCTGCCTGCTGACAGCAGTGTGGAAACCAGGCCTCAAGTCCAGCGAGGGCATGCCTTGCCTCCTGCATCACTGGCCTCTGGCAGGGGTACTGCCACTTCTTCCCAGGGACAGCTGCCCTGGGACACCGCCATCACCTACACTCAAGGCAAGTGAGGCCCGCCTCCCGGGGACTCACCTGAGGCGACATTCTTGCCTCCCCACCGAGTCCTGTGAGCGAGCTGGGGGGGGGCGTGTGGCGGGGGACACACTGAGCTTGGCTTTGGGGATCCCGCCTCGGCTCTCCAGCCCCGGGCAAGGAATGCATGTGGCGTTGAGGTCTCCTGCAACCACGCCCCAGCCTGTGCCTAGCGTCTGTAGTCCTCTGTCCCTTCCCACTGCTGCAGGGGCTTCTCCAGAGTCAGATTTGAGAGAAAAGCCCAAGACTCGGGGAAACGGCCAGCAAGTTGGCAACTCCTTGTGGTGCAGAGACTAGCGTCTCTGAGAATCTCAGGAGAGCGCACTCGGCCTGACATGCTGCTAACCTTCCATACAGTTAATTTAAAAACATGCTGTAAAGTATATTTTAATTAATGATAGGTAGCTCATTTCATAAACAATAAAATTACTGTCAAAAATTAAGATGAAAATATAAATCATACACAGCTTCACCACTCATAAATAGCCACGTTATCAATTATGAATGTCTCTCTACTGCAGGGAAGCTTTCCTTTATACTTGTGTCTTTACAGATTATATAATTACTAGCGTTTTGTAGGATATTTAGAGAAAACAATGACACAATAAAAAGGAAATACAGTCCCTAACCCTATCACACAGAGATAATTATCTTCAACAATTTGTTTATATTATTTTAGTCAGCACTCTGGAATACACAAACTGTGGTATTTAGGTTTTTAAAATTGGAACTATTATGTTTGTCTTAAAAAGCTTTATTGCTTATTGATGGCTACATCATCTAGCCTTCTTTGGGAGCTCTGGCTGCGTGCAAGACTCTCGCTGGCTCTCTTTTTGCCACCCTGTATAGAAGTCTGACCTTACTGCGAAAGTATTTCCAGAATCGGCGACACCTCGATGAGCTTTCCGGCCACTGACTCTGCCAACATCCCCGGGGGCATCTCACCAAGCAGCGGGGCGTCACACCTCCCCGTGGGCCAGGGCTCCTCCCAGGACAAGCCCTCCACGCTGGGGCCAGGGCCCGGAGCAGACTGTCCCCCACTACGGCGACCCCCTGCCTCAGCTGCTCCCCAGTGGCCAGGCAGGAGGGTGACCCTGAAACATGTCCACCACCCCGCCGGGCACAGTGGTGTCCTGGGGACCCACAGGAAGGCAAATGAGCGACCCACCAATAAGAGGTGGTGACATAGCATGGGCCCAGGCTTGCCGTCCAAAGTGAACCGTGGAGAGAAGCTTGAATCAATCAGCAGAGAAGGGCAGCCTCCTAAGCCTGGGCCCCCGGGCCCTCCCAGACCCTGCCCACTCGCAGACTTAGACACAGTCTACAGAAGACCACACCGACCTAAAATGCCACTTGTGGGCAGCAGCCCCCGAGCTTTTCCATTAGTCAGATCCCGAGGACACTGTGTCTCCTAAGGTAGCAAGCTGCATCCCTGACGAAAGTGTCCTGTGGCTCAGAGAGGCCCCCACCACATCCACACCGCTTGACCCCACAGCAGCTTCAAATGCAGGGCCCTGCAGGCAGGAGAGCTCAACTGTCGTCCCTGGGCCCTGATCTGACAGTCCCGTCCCTCACCCGAGGGCCCCTGTGGGTCCCAGCACAGTCCTGCAGATGACAAAGTGAGGGGCAGGCACGGGCCTGTGGAGCAGCCCCACACCCTCTGGCTCCTGCTGTCCATGTCGCCGCACCTCACACAGCTCCTGCCTGGGTCTGTCTCTAAGAGCAGCACGCTCCCACCTCAGCGGCAGAGGAGCCCTCTTCCTGCGCATCCAGGGCTGCTGCGTCCAAACAGAGCTTCTCTCTCTCTTTTTTTATGTATTTAGTGCGGGGTCTACAGCCTCTCACTACACAGCCCAGACTCGCAGTGATCCTCCTGTTTTCAGCCTCCCAAGGGCTGGGATTACAGGCATGTGCCACCACGCCGTCTGCATCACGGGGCTGGCTCAGCATGCCAGGGGTCGCCTCCCAGCCCCTGAGTCTGCCGAAGCAGGTGCTTAATCCACTGAGCTATCTGGCTGGCCCTCGGAGCTTCTTTCTTTGTGAGCTAATGTTGACTAACACCACAGAGTGTCCACCACCTAGAGGCCGCACAGCTGGAGCCGTGAGGGACTGGAGAGTTCTTGCGGTTTCTTTCCTCTTCCTGAATACTGGAAGGACCTTCTCCAAGCCCGAGGCCAAGGCGCAGCTCCAGGACTGCTGGCCACCAGATTAGGGCAAGTGCTTCTTAGTGTCTTCGTGAGCAAATGGGAACAGTCGCGCAGCGCCGAGCTGCAGGACCCTAACCCTAACACCACTGGCCAGAGCCGCGGGTGTCCTCACGTCACTTGCCCACCCCCACTGTCTGTGCTGCTCCGTGGAGTGGCTCTGCCCGGGCTGGAGCTGCTCAAGGACAGTGCCTCGTCACTGGGACCTCGGCTTACTCCTCCTCTCTCCTGTTAAGTGGGCGGCCACTGCACACAGGCTGGTGATGGGGCTCGTTTTAGCGCTTCAAAGCCAACCAGCTCAGGAGCCTGGCAGCACTCCTGTCACCCCAGCATTCCGGGGTCTGAGGCAGGTGGGGTGCAAGTCCAGGTGCACCTTGGGAGACTCAGTGACTTGGGGAGATGCTGCTCACAATGTCATAGAAAAGAGAGGGGCTGGGTGTCGCTCAGCACAGAGGCCCTGGGTCCGACCCCCAGTGCCATGCCCAGAAACAAAACCGTCACCATGGTGCCTCTCCCCACCAGGCAGAGCATGCCCTTTCCTGTCGCTCCCTCGTAGTTTCAATCCTGAACGATATAGGAGTCTGCTAAGCTGTGTTCTTACTACCTCGGCATTTCGTTTGGTACAGTCTCCTTGCTAAAACCCCCACAAGCAGAGCCTCTGCCCGTAGGGTAGCAATGGCAACGGTGGACTAGCTTCTCCTGGTGACCCCGCCCTGCCTGGCAGGAGCCCGTCATTATGCAGAAGCCACTATCAGTTCTCCACCGAGCAGGCAGCGGGTGGCAGGAGAGAGGACTACGTCTGCCTCCGAGCTGTCCCTCGCACTCAGACGTACAGCCCTATCCTGACGATAGAGCCGAAGCCTTCACAGAAGGCACAGCCACTGCACACCCGCTGGCCACACACTTCAGGATAAAGATGAGGCTGGGGAGGAGAGGGCTGCCCCGCACAGTGAGAGTGCCCCCGTGGCTCCGTGGCACGTGGACATCCAGTGGCCCACACCTGTGCCGCACGCCCACCTGGTCTGCTCAGCATTTCCAGTGCCTGGCTCCTGCCTCACCCACCTCCTCCATCCCGGGTTCCTGGGTAGAGTCCCTCCTTCTCAGGCTCCCCTGAGTGTAGCATCTCACCCCCCACACCTCAGCCGCGGCTCTGCTCTGGGCTTCGTGGATGTCACACCACTGATTGCACTGCCACGGAGGGCTCCTCGCAGGCCTCTAGCTGAGGAGCGGGACCTACGCTAGGCACCTTCCCCTCCAAGCCTGGAGGCCTGAACTGGGGCTGCCCCATGAGCAAGTGGGTGTCAACTAAGGTGCCAGTGTCGTATGACCAAAACGGCACAGGAAAGCGGCGCACGCAGTGTCTGTGCGGTGACTGGGGCTCACTGGCGCCAAGCGACCACCCACACGCGGGGCCGCGCCGAGTGCCCTGCATGCTTCCGGCAGCCCGCACTGTGCTTGCTCTTCAGGGTGCTGAATGCTCACGCCGTGCACTAACCCTGGCTCCACAGCCTTCGCCTTCCCCGCTACCGGCCTCGCGGTCGCTCCCGGCTCCTGCGGGCCTTCCATTGCCTCCTGTCTGCCCCGACGCTGAGGCACCTTTCACCCATCTCCAGGCCCAGCACAGGGACAGCTCCCTGCTCCCCGTTGCATCCCACCTGGTCCTGACTCCACGATTCCCGGCTGGGTGTGGTAAGGACAGAGGCAGCAGCAGGCAGAAGGGAGAGGAGAGCCACACCATGCCACGGCAGGAGGAAGCAGGGGACCCTCCCTCCATCCACAGACGCCCAGGCTGAGCCCTGACCCCAGCCTGGGTGTGCTGCGCGGCACGACCAGGCAAGCACACGCAGAGCAGATGACTGACTAAGCCTTTGCAGTGCTTGAGATCGACCAGCACCGGCAGCCAGCAAGGCGCAGTGAGCTCTTCCTCCCAGTCTGGTAGTGTGGAGTGGCCTGGGGCTGGCTTCTTAGTCAGCTGCCGCGAAACCACTTGCTGGGACCTATTCCCATAGCAGCAAAACTTGTTAATATTCAGCAAGAGACTACCTCATTCTCAAGAAGACAATCTTAAAATAACTTCAGACACTGGGAATGTGAAACAGAGATGGTCGTCGTAGGCCTTTCTGATTGCAGCGGGCAGCAGCACCTCGGTGACCCCAGGATATGGCTGCTCACATGCCCCCGGCCCAGGCCTGGACAGGAGCAGCACCTCGGGGACCCCAGGGTGTGGCTCCTCACGACCACCCTGCCCAGGCCTGGACAGGAGCAGCACCTCGGGGACCCCAGGGTGTGGCTCCTCACACACATCCGAGACTCGTGCTCTAGTGCATATTTCGGTCCCTTCATGAAGCCGACAGGCACTGTGGAAGGCAGCACAGGAAAGCCTAAGTGCAAAGAATGGCACCTGAGGATGGACAAGGACCTAAGAAGACCAGGGCAGGACTAGCCTCATCTGGAGATGGCAGCGATTTCCGCCTCCACACCACACGGGCCTCTGCAGCACCGCTTGGCCTCGCACCTGTCATCCCCCTCAGGCTTTATTCCTGTGAAGTCCCCAAGCTGCTTCCATGGAGGTTGGTCTCCTTCTCTTCTGTCCGCACCCCCACCACAGCCCAAATGGACGTGAGCGCCCTTCCCCGCCTGCCTCGCCGGGACACATGGCCTCATGGCTGGCCGCACAGCATATCGCCTGTGGTGCTTACATGGCGACTTTGCTGAGGTTTCCACAGATGCTGACTTATCCGCCAGCTATGGAATTTTGTCTTGATTGATGTCAACAAGCCTCTGGGAGTCAGGAGACTGGCAGGCTTACCTTTGAAATTAGGTGCAGTAACATTTGGAGAAAAGTAATACTTGCTAAGAACTTGTCCGCCATTCCCTGGATCAGCGAGCACCTACAGCTTTAGATATGGTGCCGAGGCCGAGAGCCAGCATTTGCCCATATAAACCACTCTCCGGTTGCCTTTCCCAAGCTTTATTTTTACAAAGGAAGGAAGGAAGGAAGGAAGGAAGGAAGGAAGGAAGGAAGAAAGAAAGAAAGAAAGAAAGAAAGAAAGAAAGAAAGAAAGAAAGAAAGAAAGAAAGAAAAAAGCAAGCAAGCAGGCAGGCATCAGAAATACTCTAACAGGATCTCTGCTTTGTGATTGAAAATATAATCTTCTCCTCTCTTCAGACAGAAGGAA
>NW_004524628.1:12111415-12113162 GCF_000260255.1 Octodon degus
AAAGCAAGCAAGCAGGCAGGCATCAGAAATACTCTAACAGGATCTCTGCTTTGTGATTGAAAATATAATCTTCTCCTCTCTTCAGACAGAAGGAAAATAAAAGTGAAAGTGATGTGATCACGGGACACAGTGCAGGAGCAGCTGTCACCTTCCCTGTTCCCAGGACTAACTGGACCAGGGCTAAAGGGAAGGAGAAGCCATGACAGGCCATGCTGGGACAGGACACACCACCCTGTCTCCCCACAGCGACAGAAGGACAGGCAACAACATGTGCCACAGACCCAGTTCCAGGGCTCACCACGGAGCCCTCTGACCAGCTTGATAAATCAGAAATGGAAGTCTCCACACAAGGACACCTCCCAGGGTTCTGCTAGCAGGCTGAAAACAACTACAAATGGATTCTTGGTCCTTGCCTGCTGCTTGCTTAAATCACCTGCTGTATAAGAGGACTGTTACAATGCAGGAATGGCTGAACGCTGGAAAAGTATTGTCTTGTTACTCTTCATTCATTGGTGGGACAAACACCCAACACTCAAAATGAGGAAAGGAAAGATTTATTTAGCTCACAGTTACTGGAGGTTTCAAGACACTGGAGGAGAGGCTGGGGCACTGCTGTGTCCAGGATGACCCTCTGCAAGTATCCAAGAAAGCACAGGCTAGCCAGCTTAACGGTTGGTGCCTCTCTGGCCCAGCCGGGCAGCCCTGGTCCTCTGGCCCCGCCCCAGGCCCCGCCCCCAGGCCCACCCTGGTCCTCTGGCCCCGCCCCTCTGGCACCACACCCCCAAGGCCCCACCCTGGTCTCTGGCCTCACCCCGAGGCCCTGCCCTGTCTCTGGCCCCGCCCCTCAAGCCACTTGTTGCTCCTCCAGCTGTATCTGCCCTGTAACTTACATGAGGCTTTTGGGGGACAACTAGACACAAACCATACGATTCCACCCCTGGACCCTCAAAGTCTCATTCACATCTCTTTGTCCAAAAGGCATTTTAGTCCATCTCTAAGAGTTGCCAAAGTCCCAACAGTTTCAGCGTTGCTGAAAAGTCCAAGTCCCAAGTTTCCTCCAAGATCCAAGGCAAACTCTCAACTGTGAGCCCCTGTGCAAATGAGAAGTTAAATACATCCCACAGTCAAAGACACAAGATAAGCGCTGCCATTCCAAAAGGTGTACACAGGAGGATACAAACCATCAGGGCCAAAACAAGTCCAAAATCCAGCAGGGCAAACATTAAGTCCTATAGTTCCATGTGGAACATCCGAAGCAATCTGTGGCAACTCTGAGCTCCCTGTGGCTCCGCCCTTACAGCACTTCTGGTGGTGGTAGCTCCCGTGGCTTTTCTCTTTGGCCGGCTTTACTCCCTCTTTGCAGTTTCCCTCAGATGATCCACATTCCCGGCTTTTCCAGATTTCTGGGGTTTCCACTGAATGGGCTTCTCACCCACAGCTCTACACACTGCCCTCACAGGGGCACGCTGTCTGGCCTCCCAGGCCTTCTGAAATCTGGGTAGAATCCTTCTTAACCTCAGAACTCCTGCATTCTACATGCAAGAGTCAAAGGCACAAGATAAGCACTCTGCCATTCCAAAAGGAGTACTCAGGACATTTCGGCCCCTAAACCCAGTGCCACGTGGATGATGCCAAGGGCTGCTGCCAGCTGGAGCAGCAGCCAGGCTTTCCTCCTTCTTGGCTGCAGGGGTCAAGTGCCTGGATTGCTGAGCACTCTGACCCTGATTCTGAGAAACAAACTCTCTGT
>NW_004524628.1:12113507-12115045 GCF_000260255.1 Octodon degus
CCACCTCCCCAATATGTGACTGCTTTGAGATTTCCTTTGAAAGATTCATCAGTCCTGCATGTTTACTCTCAGTCTCAGGCAAAGTCTCTGGACACAAGCAAAATTCAGACAAACTTTCCGCCAAGCCAACACGCAAATGATCTGGAGCCCAACAATCAATGCAGTCCTTCTTGCCAGCAGAAACCTCCCCAGCCTGGTCTTTACAGGCAGCATTTCTATGAGTCTTCTTGTCTGAGCTCTGACCAGAATCTCCCCTACAGAACAGCCAAAGCTGTTCCAGAGCTTCTCCTGTAGGCAACATCTCCAAACATTTCCTATCTCTTCCCATCAGCCATTCCCAAAAGCTGGTAATCCACGTGGTCAGGTTGAGCCAGAGCAATGACTGCATTCCTGCTACCAAATTCTGTATTAGTCAGGGCTTTACTAGAGGAACAGATATAATACAAGGAACAGGTATAACACAAGATGTACCAGTCACAGAGTCAGATGAAGAGGTCAGCTGAGAGCCCTGCACACCCATGACTGAAGGATTTGGTCCCAAGGTTTTATACTCCCTGAAGAATTCCATCTCTAACGGTCTCTAATGGTTTCCAACAGTCTCTTAACAGTTGGCCGTTAGGTTTGCAATGGAAGACTGAACAATCCATGATGGAAAGCTGAAGGATTCAATCTGGAGGCTGAAGAGTCTGCGCTGGAAGCGAAGAGATAAAGTCCAAGCTGACTACGAAGACTGAAGTTCATCCGAGGAAGTGGAATGCCAAATTCTCCCTCAACCCTTTTTTGTGCTAAGTTGCTCTGGGGCAAGGCCCTCACAGCCCAGAGTATAGAACTGCCAGGCGATACAGTCAAGTTGACACAGCATGTCGAGCACCAGGCAATCCAGCCAAGTTGACACAATGTATTGACCACTACAGTCCACCCCTTGTCAACTTGGCAGCTAGACCTATTTCTTTAAACCAGTCTCCAGATGCAGAGATAGGCACATAATTGCTCCTAACTTTGTCGTAGCTATACTACCCTGCATACCAAATGAAACACACGAATCCCCTCACCAAGACAGAAGGCAAGTTCTTTGCTTGATGCTTATGCTTCAACATTAGCAGAGGTTTAATAATCCCTGAGAACTGGTGCTAAATTTAGTCCATATTATATTATAACACAACTATATACAGGGGTGAAGTAGTACAAATTATAATCCCCTTTTCTGTAGCTCATCACGGGGTTGTAGCTGGTATTTAGAACTACCTTCTTCCACTCCCCATTCTGCATTCCCCTGGCCCTCAGCAAGCACCTCAGCAGGTCTGGGTTCTTTCCCTGGTGGAGGGACCCACACCTTCACTCCTGAAGGCTCTGGACCTTTTGTCATTGTGCCTGGATTAGGCTGTTGTAGCAGCTTTCCATTCACCGTAATAACAGGGCACAGCAATACTAAGAGGCGCCCCAAGGGATCTCCTGCACTCCATGCATGTTCTTCCTTTCCTCCATTGTAGAGTAGTAATCCAACTTCCTCTGATAGTCTGGGTCAGTCACCCCTGACA
>NW_004524628.1:12116100-12118072 GCF_000260255.1 Octodon degus
TCTATCCACATACCTCTTCCTCAAATGTCCTTGTCACCAATTTTCCAATCATGCCCCTTCCACGTTCCTGACCCTTGTGATTCTGAGGCTGCAAAGGATGAGAACCTGCCACCTCCTGTGATGCCCTCAGGACATCTTTTCTACTCTCCTGTTCCTCCTGGGCAATGGAGTTCTCGGCTCTGTCTTTGCAGTCCACAGCCTTCCTGGCACTTCCTTTCTGGCCAAACTCACAAGATTGTAAGTCATTCTGCTGGCTCTTGCTCTTCATTCTCAGCATATATTTGACCATAAAAAGTATGTTCCCCATCTCTGTTTTAACTAGTTAGAACAAAATCTTTACAAAGAAGACAAGGAGAAAGCCATATTCACTGAGTATATCCTCCCCTGGTGTAAGAGAAAATAAATCCAAAGGAATTCCTGTTCATACCTAAGCAGTTAGAGTAGAAGAAATAACTAGAAGTTTTCTCCCAACTCTGGGACACGATGCAAACAGGAGGCAGGACACACGGTGGTGAGATGGTAGGAAACCTTACGGTGCGACCGCTTAGCTAATTTCATTAGAAGTAGACCCAGCCAGCGAACGCCTGCTTCCCTGCTCCTGCCGGGGGAGCAAGCCTGCACCCTGGCCGTGCACCTGCCCGTGAGGAGCCCCACTCCTTGAAGGGAAGTCCTGCTGCCAGGGCGGGGAGCTCAGAGTCAGGCTGGGAAGGGAGGAGGCATGCGTGGGAGGTGGGGGGGCAGCAGGAGGAAGGCGGGGGCTAGGAGGTACGTGGGCAGAAACGGGGGTCCAGGGGAGAGAGGTGGGACTGAGGGTGAACGACTCCTCCCACCTTTCTCTGGGAGATCGGGGGAGGTTCGCCTGAGTGTCGTCCTACTGTCTTATGCCAACTCTCCCGAGTTGTTCCTCTCAGCTTCTTGTGCAGACAGACTTCTCAGCACTGCAGGTCTCCTGAGGATGCCATCTGCACCTGCCAGGCTTGGGAGGGGAGTCTCCCCACATGTGAGCTTCTCACACCGTTACACGCTACTGCTGTCTTCATAGAGCCTCAGGCAGAAGGCTCACTTCTCCCCTCACGCTGGAGGGGATTTTTCCAGGGACTTTCTGCTTCCTCCAATCCTGAGGAGTAGACATTCACCTCTGCTTCACCTAGGACTCAGCTTCGCACGCTGGGAGAGCAGGTAGGTGTGTATTGATCAGTTCAGCTCCCGGGACTACATGGAGCCATTCAGGCGAGAAAATCGTGATAAGCAAAGCAGTACAAGGAGGGATCCCTGAAGCCCCCCAGAGGACCCTGGGCAGCAGGAGCAGACCTGTCAGCTGGGCCTTCCGGAAGCTGGGAGCCCTGCCCAGCGGAGCAGAGAGGACGCTGAGCCCAGGGCTTCCACAGGGCCAGTCATAGGGGAGACACACAGCCCGGAGCGAGTCCTGGCAGGAAGGAGGGTGTGGGAGAGGGCCGGGCTTTGCTTGTCCCTTCTAGGGGCAGCACCTGTGAGCACAGCGGGCCCAAGGAAGGCGAGGCCAGCTCTAGCACAGCACACAGTGCTAACCTGAGGAGAGTGACTCAGCGCCCGCCCCACGCCAGCCAGGGCCACCATGGACCCGCTTCCCAGGTGCTTTTCCCGGTGACTGAGCAGAACAGCATGGCAGCTGCCCCAGAATGAGGACAGCAGGAGCTGCAGGACTGGGCTGCCATCAGCACTAACAGAGCAGCAGAACCCTCACAGGACGACTGTCCGAGCAGCCCCAGAGGTGAGGCCCACCGGGCCAGAACACCAGGACCAGCTTCGGAACTAGTTCCCAAAGCTCTTGTCCTGCCCCTGGGAGGTGTCAGAGTGACAGGCAAGCTATCTGGAAGAGAGCTGGGCTGCAGTAGAGGACACAAGCGCTCTTAAGGGAGCGGGGCCGGATGCTGCCTGCCCTGAGGGCACTCACAGGTGCCCAGGAGGGAGCCTCTCAGGGCCGGTGTGCGGC
>NW_004524628.1:12118337-12124513 GCF_000260255.1 Octodon degus
GCAGCCCTCTGGCCCAGCCACCTGGTCGTAGAACAGCGAAGCCCCGGACGGCTTTGGTCTGCGTGCTAGAGCACGGTTTAGTCCCCAGAACAGTCAGCAATCCTTCGATTTGCTCACTGACAGTTAGTGCAGTGCTTGAGGGTTGGAGCAGTGTGGACAGTCCACTCGTGCTCCTTTAAGGCAGACTGCGGAGGAAATACCCGGAGCTTGTGAGCGATCAATTAGCGGAGCCCGCCGAAGGGCAAATATCCATTTGCCCACTGCTGACAAGAGCGACAATCCCGACTCTGAAGTTGGGAGTGTAAAATTCATCTGTGGAGCCATCTGTTTCTTCCTACATCTTCAAAATACTGTCACTTCATCATTAAGGAAGTCTCTTGGTGGCATCATGCCCATTAGCTACTTTGTAGCAACTGTCACCAAAGTCCGGAAGAAACAACTGTAGAGCGAGGCGGAGGCCGCGTGAACCCCACGGGGTGTGCTCACGTCGGGCGCCCCTTGCCGCACTCCTGTCCCTGCGACATGCCTCTCGGGGACAGGGCTTCCTTACTACCACCCGAGGGACAGAGGGGTGTCTTAGACACAGCGCACGCCCACCTCGGAAGCGGCTCCTGCTTCCCTTGCTGTGTAATGCTGACTGGTTGTCAGTATCTACGGAGACTCTCAAGGTGCTCACTTTAAATTTTAAAGGATGTTATGTCTAAGAAGAAAACTGCAGCTGGGTCTTGATGCCACAGGTACAGCCCCGAGAACTTACTGCAAAAATAAAGCGTTGATAGTATAGAATCATGTGTTCCAGGGATTATTTTTAAAAGAATCTGACATAAGATTACATTATAACTATTGTAAAGTTATGTTTGCATTATTACAAAGCTAGATTATTTTTAATCCATGGTATTTTTAAAGTAAAGACACAATTATTACAAACCTACATCACCTCGCTCCTGTATTTCCTTTCTTCTTTCCGAGCCATGCCATTTTTAAAAGACGGAAGCTGCTCGTTCCTGCATCTGCAGGAGCAGGCCCGCCTGGATTCTGCCTACGTTCACCGCAGCGCAAGCTCCGAGGGAGGCAGGAAGCGTAGCCATGCGCAGAGGTGCTCAGCGCTGCCGGGTGCCTTGGTCTCCTCCAAGCACGAGCATAAAGCAAGGCAGAAGACAGGCTCCTCCTTACCGTTCCCACAGAGTCATGTTGCTGCGGAGAGGCTCCAGCAGGTTTCTCTTCGGCAGGAGCGTCGTCCTGTGCAGGGCCTGGCTGCCCGAGCTCCCGGGCTGCGGCCGGCTCGCTGCTCCCTGTGCGTGCTTCGCCCTCCCTGTCTCTAGCGCCATCTCCGCTGCAGCCCTTTCCTGACCGTTTCTGTGCTCTCCCTGCTTCTTCCCTGCTCTGCTCCTGTCTTGGAAATTTGGTTTCTTGGGTAGACTCACTGGGCCACTTTCTGTTCTCTGTAGACCGTAAGTGTCACTCGGCAGGCCTGGAGCACGTGTGGCTTTCCTTTCTGCAGTGCCCTGTGCCTGCCTGCACACGTGGAGCTGATGCAGAGTGAGCCGGGCTCCCAGCCGCAGCCCCTTCCGTCCGTGGTGACTGAGCCTAAGCAGTGCCCTGGAGACCCGGAGCCAGACCGGGCGGCCATCGCCAGGCTACCCGCCCTTCTCTTTGGCCTGCGCTCTACCGATGTCTGTTACTGCTCTGAGGCAACCGTTTCCACATCTGCCGTCTTAGTTTTAGTCACGTGCCTCAGGCTTATTTTCCTTTTTCACTTTATTTTGTATTCACTGAATGGTTTCAATGTACATTTTAATTTCATTAGGGACTTTTTAGTATTTGTAAAGGTTTTTTTTTTGGGGGGGGGGGGGGGGCTTGTTTGTTTGCTTTTGTGCCGGGGATCAAGTGCAGGCAGGCGCTTATGCCACTGAGCTGCCTCCCGAGCCCCTACTCTGTCTCATGTTGTGTTTTAGGGTTGAGTATATATATTCTATCTCAGAATCGACTTCACATTTGTATCAGTTTAATGCTGTTGATAGAGCGATGTTACGTCGATGTAGTTCTATTCCATTTTTCCTCCCCTTACGGTGTGACTCTTGCACATCTTTCTTAATGTTCCAAACTGAAAAGTAGTATTTTAATCATCACTTTGCCATCAAAAGTCATTTTCTTAGCCCAAGACAGGTTTCCCTAGAGCTAGTTTTTGCAAATAAGCATGTTCATTTCTATGCTATAGACCAAACATTACATTATATAAATATTACCTCCTATTATTCCTTGTAGTCAGTTATGAAAAGAAAGGATAATATATTTTTGTCACTAAGAAACAACAGCAGACACCTGCAGCTTAAAGGTTTCAACCAGCTTATGCTTTAAAGGGTGCAGTCCATGGTCCACTGACACTGAGAGACTTCAGGGAGAAGGGGCGTGGCGGAGGAAGGCTGCTTGGCTCCTGGTGACCAGAAGAGAGAGCGGAGGGACAGAGCCGGAGTCAGAGTGGAAGGGCCCGGGACAGACACAGCGCCCAAGGCGATGCCCCAGGAGCCTTCGGAAACACCAGAAGACTGCCCTGCTAGTCTCTCGGTTGCTCGCCACCAAGCTGACGCGATCGGCCCTCAGTGTCACATTCCAGCAGCTTTAAACCTCAGGCCATACTTCAAACCCAAGGACTAGACTTTAGCCCTTACTTGGTCTCCAAGAAAACACAGTACTGACTAATAACAGTAACTTTGCCTAATATGATATAGCAATCTTGTGTGCAATCAAAAATTCAGCAGTCCTTCTCCAATGTTACAGCAGCTTTAACATTTTTAAAAGTTCAAGTTGAAGTCTTTCCTGAGACTGAAGGGAACTCATATGTGAACCTCTGCAAAAACCAACATTGTACTTCCAAGGCATGATGCCACAGATAGCATTTTTATTTTAAAAGGCAAGAACATGATAATAGAAAAGAACCCAGGCCACGGCAGGACCCAAATCCAGCAGGCAAACACAAGGTCCTGCAGCCCAGCACAAGCAGGGCTAAGTGCCTGCTCAGCGGCCGAGCACAGTGACACGGCCCTAGGTGGCCAGTGCGTTTCACAGCCCTGCCGAAGCAGGTTAACAGCTCCACAGTCTTAAGCCAGAGATGGGCGGCATCTCAAAAATCAGCAAGATGCCCTTAAAGCACTGGTTTTTGTCTCTAAAGAAAGTACCAGTTTATAAAACATCACTAAACTCTTCAAGAACTACACTTCCTCTGGACCATACTTCTTTGGCCCCCAAATTGAAACATTTATGGGCCAAAATTTAAGTTTTGTAAATATTTTGATCTTTCTAAAACGATTTGCAATATAAATCTGTGTAAAAGCAGCCCATGGCACCACATCACGGGCTGAACGTTGGGCTGCCTCGATATTTCTCTTTACCAGACCAACTAATCTGCCTCCCTATGTAGTCCTCCTGAAAGGCTGAGGATGTGGGCAAAGCACGCCGCATGCGTGGCTGCTTGCCCAGCTGCCGATTGAGCCCTGCTCCCACCTGCAGCCTCCTGAGCCCGATCTCCACTCCTCGCCTGTTTTCCTGCCTTCTAGTTTTCTGAGCTCCAACCACTGATGCGTACAGAACACTGCTCACAGCATCCTAGGGTGTCTCTAGCCTTCTTCAAACCTCAAAAATCCCTTCCACAACATTCTAATGGCTTTAATGCCATATGATTAGGAGCAGTCGCAGAAATGACTGCTCTGAGCACCAACTTCTGTATTAATGTTTTTGTCACTGAGGCAGAAAACCCAACACTCACAACTTATAACTGTTTTCAGAACTGAGGACTGAACTGGGGAACTTGTTCTGCCAGGCAGGTACTAATGCCACTGAGCCGTCACTACTTAAAAAAAGAGAGGTTCGAGGGACTCAGGCCACTGGGGCCGGCTCTAAGGCAGGAGTGCCACGGAGCACGGGGGTGGCAGGGCACAGATGGCCAGTTCGTGGCACTAGCAGGCAGAGCAGGTCGCAGTGCCTAAGAAGAGACAGGACAGGGAGTGCCCGCGGCCACTGCCCCACAACCACCCAGACCCACGGAGAAGTGGTTTTCCTAATCCCCTCAGTGTCTCCCAGGCAATCCAACTGACACAGTTAAGCCAACCCATCAGGCTAACAGATACCTTCCCAGGGGCCTTTGCCACGTGATCTGAACTGCTGCCCGCACTGCTTTGTTTTCAGCTTGCAGAGAGTGTTTTAGTAATTCTTCTTCTTCTTCTTCTTCTTCTTCTTCTTCTTCTTCTTCTTCTTCTTCTTCTTCTTCTTCTTCTTCTTCTTCTTCTTCTTCTTCTTCTTCTTTTAATGTGTTTTTTTTAGTACAGGGTCTCACTACACAGATCTGACTCGTAGTGATCCTCCTGTTTTCAGCCTCCTGAACACTGGGATTACAGGTGCACACCACCACGTCCAGTCTCAGTCACCTACCAGCGCACCCTTGGGACAGGGCCAGCACAGCATGCCAGGGTTCAAACTCCAGTCCCTGTGTCTGCACAAGTAGGCACGTTAGTCCACTGGGCTATCTGGCTGGCCCCTTTAGTAATTCTTGTAAGGCATGCTGCCCTGCAACAGACTGAGTGTTCACCTTCATAAGTCATTATTTCACCTTGAATTTAAAAAGAGCTCCTGGGCTGAGGAGAGCTCCGCAGTCTAAGAGCCTGCCTGGACCTGGGTTTGATCCCCAGTACTGCATGTTGTGCTGGCTCCAGAACCCTGGGTGTCCCAAGCCAGTCACTGAAACTGGCACCAGGAAGCAGAGCAGGTGGTGAAACTGGCTGTGGTGGCACATGCCTATAATCCCAGCACTGGGGAGGCTGAGACAGGAAAATCACTATGAGTCTCAGCTACGTAGCAAGACCTTGTACCAAAGAAAGAAAGAAAGAAAGAAAGAAAGAAAGAAAGAAAGAAAGAAAGAAAGAAAGAAAGAAAGGATTTTTAAAAAACAGCTCTTAGTGGGGGTGAGGGCTCTTAACCACCCACTCTTGGGGACTGCCCACATTGTGACTGTGATGTGTCAGTCTGTGGGTGCTTATGTTTGTCCTCCGTGAAGGCTCACCAGATGGCCGGGACATGCGGGTTATTGTTAGCCAACAAATTTGGGGAGTTTTCTGCCATCACTTCGTGTGATCTTTACCTCCCTTTGCTTTCTCTTCATGCTCCTCCTGTTCTGCATATTTTGGTGGCATCCTACGTAACTCTGTCTTGGTTCATTTTCAAAAATCATTTTTCTCTCTGCACTCCAAATTGTATAATCCTTATCAATTCATATTCTAATTCCCTAATTCTTTCATCCTCCCATTTAAATCCACCCCTGAGTTCCTAGACTGATTGTGTTGTAGTATTTTTTAATCAAGAGCTTTTATTTGGTCCTTTTTATAATTTCTATCTCTTTATTATATTTTCTAGCGATGAGACGTTTGTCAACGCACCCCATTTGTTTCTGTAAATGCTTTTGGTGTGTGCTGTGCACACGTGTGCTTATCTGAAGTTCTGGTCCACGAACCTGACTCCTGTTTGACAGACACCCGGCTGGCTTACGCTCGAGGTGCTCCGTCCCCGTTACACGTCCTTCTTTCTTGTTCTCTGCGTCCCTTTTGCTTCTTTTGGAAGAATTAAGACATTTCAGGTACATGATGTGGCCACGGTGGGCACCGCACCCGCCACTCAGGGCTTGCCCCATTTGCTTAGGGACTGGCTAGGTGCCTGTCGCAATGTCCATTTCTCACCTTCCAGATGTAACCTCTGGCCCTGCCTCTCAGGAAGGCTGCATCTTCCACGGAGCCAGAGTGGCCCTGGGATGCCAGCGACATTGCTGGGTCTGACTTTGTCTTTTGTCCTGGCCACGCTCAGCTCTTAAATTTCACTAAGTGCTGACTGGTTGCTCTCTTGTTTTCAGAAATACCTTGCACCTTAAATTGCTCTATAAATTAATCCAATCAATTGTGATTTTTGAAAAGATGTCAGATTCTGTTGGGGCTCCAAAGAGCCACTCCAGGGCTCAGGTCTGAAACCCAAAACTATTGGAGAGTAAAAGCAACCAAATGCGAAGCGATCACTGGCCAGAAGGGAGAAGAAGCCAGAGACCACAGAGCAGAGCTGAGGCGGAGGGCGGAGACACAACAGGTGGCCGGGATCGGGTGCACAGGGGCTCTGCACACCTGCTAAGGCCCTGAGTGCTG
>NW_004524628.1:12124863-12127511 GCF_000260255.1 Octodon degus
TTAGGAGTATGCACAACAGGAAGGTCGCCCGGTGAAAGTGTGGACAACGGGAAGGCCACCCAGTGAGAGTGTGGACAATGGGAAGGCCACGCAGTAAGAGTGTGGACAACGGGAAGGCCGCCTGGGTGAGAGTGTGGACAGCGGGCAGGTCGTCCAGGTGAGAGTGTGGACAATGGGAAGGCCACACGGTGAGAGTGTGGACAACGGGAAGGCCTCCTGGGTGAGAGTGTGGACACCGGGAAGGCCACCTAGGTGAGAGTGTGGACAACGGGAAAGCCGCCTAGGTGAGAGTGTGGACAACGGGAAAGCCGCCTAGGTGAGAGTGTGGACAACGGGAAAGTCACCCAGTGAGAGTGTGGACAGCAGGAAGTCCACCGAGGTGTGGACGTGCAGCCTGGATAGCAAGCACATGAGACAGAAGACCGCTCTTGGCTTACCCAGCACTTCTTCATCCCTGCTTTGCCTCGCTGCCTCCTGCCCTGGCACGTGCTTCTTGTCCTCTGGGATGCCAACACCATGCCACGCTGCCATGGAGCCAGCCAGCTACGACCTGAAACCTCTACAATCCGTGAGTTACAATAAACTACTCTGCCTTTAGTTTTGAGTACAGGGTCTCAGCAGTGAGCAAAGCAACCAGGCACTGAGTTGGCACAGAGAGCTGGTGGCAGGCATTGTGGCTGGGACACTGCCACAATAAGGGGCCATCAGGACTGTGGTACCAACCCATGTCCGTGCTTAGACACTCCCACCACAGCCGATCCTAGGGACTCCTCCAAGGCAGTGGGCACAGCACTGAGAGGAGGAGCACAGAGGCAGGGCGAGTGGAGCCAGCACTCAGCCCGCGAGGCGTGGCCGGGCCCCCGGCTGAGACCCCAAGCCCTGCAGGCCAGGGCTCCCATCCGAGGCGTGATCCCCCATCCTCTGCTGCAGGTGACCAGCTCAGTTCACGGTCATCCCAGGTAAAGACAAGTGTGCTCCTTTCCTCAGTGGGTGGGCTTGGGAGGAAACAGGCACAGGCATGGCCACCCCCTGCCATGGGCAGAGGAGACCATCAGATCAGAGCAGGGCTCAGCTTTGCATCAAATCAGAGCTGAGTGTATGAAGTCGAGGACCTTGGCGCACTCAAAAGCAAAACAAAGCAGCAAGAGAGACTCAGCATAGAAGACCGACACCAGCGCGAGGGCAGACACTCCCATCACTCGTGGGTGTGTTGTGGCAGTGTGGCATTAAAAAGGACCATATCCTAATATGAAGTGACAAGAGCTGCATTTTCTAGGCAAGGGTGTCCTCCAGTTATGCTGCGCAGCCTTCTGTCACAGTAGCAAACACCTGAGACAACCACCTTAACAACCACCAGGGTTATTCTGGCTCGCAGCTGCGGACGTTGTGGTCTGTGAGCAGTGGCACACTGCTCCTGGGCTGTGGGGTGCAGCACGCCACAACAGAGGAGCTCTCTGTTTGCAGCAGCCTGGAAGCTGAGGTGCTAGAGAGGAGGGGGCCAGGGTCCGGGCCTCCAAGCTCCGCAGAGACCCGCCCTGCTCACGGCTGCATCTCCTAGGCAGCCCATCTCCTCCCAGCAGGGCCAGAGCCGGATCTGGCTCTGACACAGGGCCCCGGGAGCATCCTCCCGCGACACTCAGGCGCCAGCAGGTGCTGCAGCGAGCTCACTCTGCATCGGGCTGTGCAGAGTGGATGCTGTTGTCCCTCAATTTTCCTGAACTGGCTGGCAAGGAACAGACCATCTCATAGCAGAACAGGTGAGGCATCTTCCTGAAATATGGCTGTAGACTTCAAATATTTTATCTTTAAAAAACACATCTTGATCCTTCTGATGCCATAGAAATGAGAAAATGTCACCTTGCAGCTCTTTTCTGAAAGGGAAGGCGCAGACCACCTTGTCGGTGGAGAGGGCCCGGGCCTCATGCAGGACGCCCGCCTCTCCTCGGGCGAGCTTGGCCAGGCCGCTCTCGGCGGCCGTCTCCTCCTGCCTCATCGAAGGCTGCGCCTCAGCCCTGGCCAGGAGGCAGAGTCGCAGCTATCTGGCTGGGTGTTTTCCACTCCATCCTTAGTGTTGCTTAAGGAGCCCAGAGATAAAAGTGGTCTTCGTGTAGTTCAGAGAAAGGAAGACGGCCCCGTGCACCGCGGGCTTTGAAGCACATGGATTTCTTCCCAAATGGAGTACTCGGTGAGTTAGCCTGACTGTACAGACTTCTCAGAAAAAGAAAGTGCTGCTTGAAGGATAAGAATAGCTTCTTAGGCTCGGGGGTTTTACCTCAGTGGAACACTCTAGATTTCCTACTGGCACATCTGAGAAAAAGAAAAAAAAAAAAGCAAGAAACCAGCCAGCCGCGCAAATGCCTCTCGCCGTTTCTCTGCCCATGTGCCTCTAGACACCGCAGCCTGCTACTGCACAGCTCCGGCCTCAACAGGAAGCTTTTCTCCACCAGGCTCTCTAGGTTCATGCAAAACCTGCTGAGCAGAGCATGGACAGGCCAAGACGGGGCAGGAAAGAGGCCTTCTTACACCTCATCCACTCTTGGAGAGGAGCGAGGCAGGGGCTGAGCCCTCCCTAAAAGCACCAGGGATGGGCCAGTAGGTGGGAGGTTCTCACCGATGACACCAGGGCTCCCACAGGGGTGCTGGGGGGG
>NW_004524628.1:12128111-12129851 GCF_000260255.1 Octodon degus
CTGCCCCTGTGCTTCCTCTCCAGCCCCTGAACACCTCCTTGTCCCCTCCAGCTCTCCAGAGCCACTCGTCCGGCAGCCCGGTGCTGCCTATTCTTGTGCCTCTAAAAAGAGAGGGTCAGGTCTTTAAAAGCCAATTTGGGGAAATTCCGTCCAAACATTAACCTCAACTTAGATATGCAAAGCCCTGTCCTCCAGATAAGAAAGTGACCATCACAAACTCGGAGAGTGGCACACCAGAGAGAGGCAGCGAACCTCAGGGGTTGGAGCCGGCAACGCAGGCTGCTTGGGGTCAGGTTCCCAGAGTGGGCAGAGGCAGCAAGAGCAGAACACAGAGATCGGGGCAAAAGGGCCGGCGAGGTAGCTCAGCAGACTAAGCGCCTGCCCAGGCAAGTGCAGGGACCAGGACTTGATCCCCAGGACTGCACGTCATGTGGGCCTGCCCCAGGACGCGCTGAGCCAGCAACAGAATCTGGGTGTGGTGGCACAAGACTGTAACCCCAGTGCTGGGAGGCTGAAACAGGAGGACCACTACAAGCCCAAGCTGTGTGTGACAGCCTTAGAAAGTACATAAAATAAATAAATAAAATTAAACTGAAATTGACTGGGCTGATTTTTTTTAAAATATGAAGGAAAAAAATCAGAGGCAAGGCTTCAGGTAACATCTTCTCACTCACCTCAGATGCTCTTTTGATAAATTTCAAAGGCAGAAGTCGCGATTCTCACACAGAACCATGCCTGTGAAAGGACTTCGCTCGGGGCTGAGAACACTCACCTGAGGCTCCTCCTAGCTCCGGAAGGTGGCAGAGCTTGGGGAAAGTCTCCCGAAGTAGGAGGACAGAACTGTGGGTGCAAAGAAGGAAACACAAGCCTCTCTCTGCTTTCCAAATTCTGGGTTATCCTGCAACCAGAGAAGGAGGAAAGAAGCAGAAGTTAGGGCCAGAAGTTGCCCGACTGAAGGAAAAGTATCTCTTGGCTTGACCCAGAACGTGCCTTTCGCGGCTGCCCGGACAAGCCCAGGGGCCAGCCAGGGACACAAGTCACAGAATGGGGGCAGGTTGTGGTGGGCCAGTAAGATCCCTTAGTTACTGTGAGCTGGCCATTCGGCAAGCCCCAAAGGCATGAGCAGTGAAGGATAAATAAAGAGGTAAATGGAGTGAGCCAGGGCTCCAGGGCTCAGGCCTCCTCACAGAATCTGAGCTCTCTCGGGGCTGAGACCAGACCTTCCCCGGGGGCCTATAGTTAGTTATCAGAAGAAGGGAGGGGAATACTCAAGAAGGGCTGAGCTTCTCAAGGACTTCTCCATGGAGGGCATAAGTTAGGCTTCCCGGGCTGAGGTGCCTGAGCCTACAGCCCTTACCTAGCTGAGGTGGGAGCCAGGGGTCCTTGCCATGACCCAGCCTTGTCCTCTGAGGTGCCACGCTTCACCCACTGTCACAGAAGGGACCGGTGGCTGATGGGCTCACTCACTATGAGTCCACTGCATGTCTTGCAGACAGGCAGCCTGGGCTGCGGGCAGACCCCAAGTAAGCAGCAGGAGGCCACCTCACGTTCACGCGCGGCTGCCTTGCAGGAGACGGAGGC
Source organism: Octodon degus (assembly GCF_000260255.1). Lineage (NCBI taxonomy): Eukaryota > Metazoa > Chordata > Mammalia > Rodentia > Octodontidae > Octodon > Octodon degus. The sequence goes on from NW_004524628.1 coordinate 12,129,693, forward strand.
GGCACACCCCGACCGAGCACTCCTCGGCTCAAACTGAGCCCCGTGGCCGACATCTTCCCAAACCACCCAACTGTGGGTGAAGGACAGAAGTCAGTTGCAGAGGAAAACCCACCATGCTTGATCAGATTTTGAAATCTCCACTCTAACTGCCTGCAGAAA
>NW_004524628.1:12131236-12157571 GCF_000260255.1 Octodon degus
GCAGAACACGAGCCGTTCCGCAAATAAGTAAGCTGAGTCGAAGGAGCCAGATAAGAGTGCGCCTTGCGGAGTTGTGCATGTAGAACCGTAGAGCACACGAGCACAGCCCAGGGGCAGATCAGCGTTGGCCTGACAGCCTGGAGGGACTGCACAGAGGCAGGGGGTGGCCGAGAGGAGGCGCGATGCCACCCCTTACTTTCGGGTGTGATAAATACATTGTGCTCCTGACTGCGGTGAAGGCTTCTTGGATTTATACATGTGCCAAATCACATAAAATTGTCCACTTTAAATACATATGGTTTCTATAAGTCAATCATACCTTAGTGAGTCTGCTCACAAAGTGCTGGTTCTGCTTGTTGGGGAAGGAGAGACACCAAGGACACTGCAGCCATCGGGCGACAAGAAGCCAGAAGGCCACAGGGGTGGGGTGCTTGCACCCAGGAAGGAGCCTGAGTGGCCCCTCAGTGAGCAAGTGCATTCGTGTGGGGACACCCTACTGCACTGGTCACTTTCCCATCCCTGAGACGGCAGCACGACGTCTGCCACTTACGGGAGGAGAGGTTTATTTTGAATCACAGTTTCAGTCCATTGCTGGCTGGCTCCCAGACGGAGGTGGCACGGTGGGAGGGCACGGTGCAGGGAATCTGCTGAACCCACGGCAGCAACAGAGAGGAGGACGGAGCCGGCTCACAGCCTTCCAGGCCCTGCCCCAGCGCCCCCACCCTGGAGACAGGCCCAGGTCCTACCAGCCTACCACCACTGAGCACAGCGCTTCTGCGACCCAGTCACCTTCCCAAAGACCAGCCTCTGAGCCTGGGAAACACTGGAGGACAGTCAGACCAAAGCCCTCGCATCCGCGCCTGACTCCCGAAGGGCTTGTGTCCAGCTCACTCCCCACAATGCAAACCCTACGACCGCCCTCAGAGCCACCAAAGTCTTCACGGTTTCTGCGCTCCTGAGAAGTCTGAGCCTCGAGTCTCCGCTGAGGCTCAAGGTTGTCTCTCAGCTCCGAGCCCCTGTAAAAACCAAAAGGAAAGTTAAATATTTCTAATCACAGTGTTAGAAATGTATATCCATTCTAGAGAGAGGGCCTGGGGGATAGAAGAGAACAAGACCAAAGCACAAGCAAAGGCCTCAGAGAAACCAGTAAATCCTGCGGCTCCATGTCCAGGACCCGGAGGCAGCTACCAGGAGGCGCGAGCTCCCCAGGGCTTGCGCAGCCCCGTCCCGCAGCGTCACCGGTTGCACTGCACGGCCTCTCTCGCTACCTCTGCCCGCTGCCTGCAGCTTTCCTTTGCAGAAGTCCCGCCTCCCTGGCTTCTCCCGGTTCCCAGAGTCTGCACTGCAGCTTTAGCTTCAATTTCATAATTTCATGAATCAGTTTCTCCTGAGCTCCAGTACTAACACTGTCACACCACGATTCCTGGCCTCTCAGACTTTTCTCTAAACCCTGCAGGAGCCTCTGTGGCCCGACAATGCTTGTGTCTTACGTGGTTTCAGAGCCAGTACCACGTGGATGGTGCAAGGTCTGCTACCTGCTCAGGTGAGTGTGGCCTGTGGCTGTGACTGCAACAGCCTCTGGAGGCCTGGGTGGCTGAATTCGTGGACTTGTTTCTACAGGTGGACGGTGATCCCGAATTGTTGAGGCGCCCACAGTTCTCTGCTCAAAATGAATTTTCTCAAAGACGATTACCCTTTTGACTCCTGAGCCTGGGATGCACGAGGCCTGGCCACTCCCTGAGATGCTTTCAGGCATATTTCCTATTACCCTGATGCAAAGTAGTTTTTTGTTTTGTTTTGTTTTGTTTTGTTTTGTTTTGTTTTTAATGGTGCTAGTATTTTTAGCAATTGTACTTTTCTTGGCCCCAACTTTGCAGGTTTTTCCTCTCTGGACAAACTAAACAATTCTCACCTGTTTCTTTCTGTCTTTTGTTTGTGATTTTCATTGTAAACTGGAAGAAAGCATCCAGTAGTACCCATGCCACAACCTGGATGTTGGGCTGCCTTTAACTTAAATCCACCAGGTTAATCAGTCTTCTACCTTTAAATACAGCTTCCCAAAGTTCTGGGAAACAAGCTAAGTGGAGAAAACTTCTTTCCTAGATTGTAACTCTGGTGCCCCCAATCATGTCACATTTGCTTTATTCACTGCCTTATGAGCACTTAACTTGCTCATATTTCTAGTTTTTTAAGCAACCCAAAGACTAATTTCCATCACGGTTGCACTAGTTTAAAGTTCCACCAACAGTACAGAAGGTTCCTTTTACACCTAAACCTCACTGATTTGAAGAGGTTTTCATCCTTCTGTTTCCTTCTTCACCTACCAATGATTGTTTGCATCATCTCTCTCTTCTTTTTACTCTCTGTTTCAAATTAATCCATAAAATATTAGATTGCAATACTTCCTAGAAATTGCTTAGGATCCTCCCATGGTCCGTGCCCAAGCAACCTTTAGTTAGGGATTTTCTGCTGCATATTAAGGAACTCATCCCAGAAGTTTTTTCTCCTTGTGGTTTGCATTTACAATACATATGATTTTACACAGTTAGCTTGAGTTTGCCCCCCCAAAAAAAAATTGCCCTGAAAAGTACAAAAGTTTCTAAAGAATCTTTCTTGAAATGTTGGAAAATATACAACATGAATAGATTGTTTCTTTCAGCTAAAAATTCCTTTCTTCAGTATGTCCTCATACATCCTTGTCTCTCTAGTAGAACTAAAAAATGAAGTTGCACTTGAAGGCTTGTAAGGATTAAAGATGTGCTCACTGCCAGGGAACTAACTGTCAGGAACTTATTTCGTATATGTTTTCCATGATACGAAGCCTGAACTGACCTAAAAGCAGTAGAAAGAGGGAAAAAGAAAAAACAGAAGGCTCTATGGGGCTCAAAACTGGCAATTTTAATAATAAAAAGGCCATTAATAGATGCCCTTAGTACTTGAACGAAAGTTATATTTAGAGAGAAGTGCTCAGAACTAGATTAGCAGTCTCGCTCAAGTTCTGTTCTAGTCAGCGTTCAGAGACCTGTCCCCCGCGGCCCTGCGAGCCGGCGTCCGAGGGGACTCTCCTGTGTCGGGTGCGGCTCATGGCAGACCTCCTCACCGCAACACTTAGGAAAACACGGAACACAGAGCTTTTCTAATTTGAGAGGCTTGGGAGGCCAGGAATGGAGCACAGGCCCACACCCACTTGGGAGGCTGAGGCGGAGGCCCACGGGGAGCTGGAGGCCGGGCTGGGCCACACAAGGAGTTCTGAGTCAGCCTGAAGTGCGCAGCAAGACCCTGTGCAAACAGAAGGGAGGGCTGGAGGTCGCCGGCATCCAGTGGTTATGCAGTCAATTCAATCCGCCACCGAAGGCTGCCTACACCAGGAGACACCCAGTTCCAGAGCGGGAAAACCCATCCCAATGAGCCTGCGTGAGCTGGTGCTGTCTACTTCAGCACGAAGAGTGACTTGGGTTAGCCCTGAAAATCTCCCAGGCAGGTTGTTAGCGAAAAGCCTAGCAGCGAAGCAGGATCTGGGGAAAGGGGGAGGAGCCTCACCCTCATGACACATATTTTATTACCTGACATTGTCTAAAGTCCAAGCCCGAGAGGAGGCTACGTGGCCAGTGCAGGCACAGGCTCCGCATGGCAGGCAGGTGCCCTGGTGCCCTCACATGAGCCCATCCCCTGCCAATCCCACCGAGGCACACAGAAGGTGAGCTCAGGGAGGGGCGCCCCTGCCTCTCCAGGGCCAAATGCAATCACAGGACCTCCTGAAATGCTGAGGGAGGCTACTGGGGAAGACTACAAAGACAGACCACGGGGTGGGGCAGGAGACTGCTACTCGCGAAAAGGATGGGACCATAGTGGCCCTTGGTGGCCTTGAGCATGAGAAGAGGCCACCAGCCTGGAGCACAGCAGCCTCTCGAGGGTGAGGACAGTCCTGGCTGGAGCCCAGGAGCACGACAAGCGCGTCCCAGCAGCACAAGGGCCTGCCAGCCCAGGCAGATCCGGCCAGCACCTTGGTTAGATCTTGTAGAGCCCAGAGAAGAGAGTCAGAGAGTCACCCCGAATCCGGGAGGAGCACAGCTGTGACACAGCGGGAGGCACAGCCTGAAGCACTGAATGGGCGGATGCTTGGGACAGGGCCAGGAGCCACACAAGCCTGGGTCCGGAGAGGGGCTGCCCTGCTGGACACCTCGCAGATGAGAGCTGGGACCAGGAGAAGTCTGAGGACTGCGGGGAAACAGCTCCTATTGACTTGAGTGGGCTACAGCAAAGGTGCAGGCGTTGGGACTGCTTTGGAGAGCTGAGAGCAGGCTGCAAGCGCAAGAGGCAGGGAGGAGGAGGGCCCCTGCTGGACGTCCGCGGAAGAGCGTCCTGTTGCGGAACCGGCCCCCAGCGAGCGGGCTCAGCAGTGCTCATCACATACCTGCATCGACATGCGGGACAAACGGAACACACCAAGGACAGAGAAAGGCAACAGAACCAGACTGGACCACCTGGCCATCCTCAGCCTGCAGGAACAGCCTAAGGGAGAGGGTCACACTCCAGAAAAGCACTCAGAAAGGCGAGGCCGTGACTGTAACACGGAAGCACGAAGGCCACAGCCCAAGAAGCCAGGCAGAGGAGGCCGGACGGCGGGAGCCAGCGGGGAGCAGATCCTCAGAGGCGGAGGCCACCCGGGCCTCTCAGAGTGACCCCCGCAACACGCAGGAGAGACTCGCGCCCTACGCCCACGCTACCAGATCCCTCCCAGACCCAGGGGGTTCAGAAGTGCGTCACCCCAGCCCGGGCAGCATCCAGATCGGACCGTAGGACAGCAAACCCTGTGGTCCTAAGCGCCCTCGTGTGTGGTAATTTCTCGCAGCAGCCTTAGAAAACAATCCCTCTTCCTTAGAGCCACAAATCTCCCACAGGCTTAGGAAACAGGGCAAAGATGGAAGGGACTTGCGTTGAGCCAGGCACCTGTGATTTCGGAGCATGTTTGCTAGAACACAGGTGGTATGCAGCCCTTGAGACCTGGATGACAACGTCTAAGGGGATACCGGCTTCCCACCGTCCTCCAGGGGCAGGGACAAGGACCAGCATAGCCGCAGTCAAAACCCCACGTCCTCCCAGCAAAGGTACGGTGGGGGGCTAAATTTAACTCCAGCTCCTGCTTCTGCTCTCTGCCGCTGGCTCCGGGCTCAGGACCAGCACATGTGGAGAGCGACACAGTAACCGGACTAGACAGGACATGGACTCTTCAGATTCACTTCACAGAGCACCATGCACTGAAGACCTCACTCTGGCCTTCGTGGCTGGTAACTGCAGACTTTTAATATCAGAATGGCTTTCTGTGGCTCGCACTGCTTGTTTGTGGACTGTGGACGAGAATCTTGCTGGTTTCCAGTTTGGATGATTACAAGCCAAGCAGCTGTAAACACTCACGTTTAGGTTGAGGACAGACTCGGATTTTCAGATCCCCTGGAATGTGCCGGCTTTTGAAGTGTACGCTCAGCGCACTCGAGCCTAGCCATGCGGCCTCCAGAGCAGCTCCCCGCTCTGACTGCCAGCAGCAGAAAACGAGAGCTCTCCTCGGCTAGCCTCCCCAGTAGGTGGAACACCACTTCTCTAGATTTCGCTGAGTCTAACGGTAAAGAGGTGATGTCACATTTCTGTCCTGATGTCCAGCTGCCTAGTGACGAAGAGCACTCGCTGGGCATCCTCCCGTTTCCGAGCAGCCGGGCCCCCGTCCAACCTGTCTGGAGAAGCATCTGTCCAGACTCCTGTCCGCGCTGAGCTTGGATGTGCCCTCAGGGCTGCCTTCTGAGGGCTCTTTGTGTAGAGCGCTTTCCATCTCCGTAGTCAGGTGTTCTGTAAATGCTTTCTCCTGCTCTGCGGACCGCCTCCTGATGTTCCAACAGCGCCCTGCACAGCACAATTCTTTTTAAATTCTAATAAAGTCCAGCATACTAATTTTTAGGTGGGTTGAACTTTTTGTGCTTTTTTCTAAAACCTCATCAACACCCTGACAGCACCCCTGTTTCCGTGTTGCCCCTCCCAGCTGTGTGCTCTCACGTCTCAGCACAGGCCCTTGATTATTTTGCCCTGATATTTGTGAGGGAGGCCAGGTCTGGGACGGAGACCATGAGGGGGCCTGGCTTTAAGCTGAGGAGAATGCGCCTGGTCCCGCCATGAGTCGGATGTCAGCTGAAGGTCTTCTCGTCCACTTTTTGTCACTGAGGCGTTTCTTCTCTCCCTGCTTATGAGAAGTTTTTCGCATTCTCGTGTGTTAGTTCACGTACTTGCAGGACTCTCCCCCCAGCCTGCTGATGCTGTAGATGACAGGGGCTGATCCTCACGTCTTGTCCCAGCCCCCGTGGCTGGGGTGAGTCCCACGTGGCTCAGCTGTGTGCTGCTGGAATACACCACCAGCTCGGATGTGCGAGCAAGCGCGGAGGAACCGCACGCCACACCAGACGACGCGCAGTCTGGCATTTGCTGCCTTATAGCCCAGCTATGGGCTTTTACAGCTGCGCACTGATGGAAGTGGCGCCTGCACTGGGGAGAGCCCCTTTGCTCATACACTTTGAGAGAGATCGCAGAGATGTGAATCACTTCTGTCTGAATTTTAAGACAGAATTCAGTAGGGTCATCTGGGCCTGCTGCTTTCAGCTGGGGAAAGTGGCCAGTTAGCAATCACATTTAAAATAGGCCTGCACGTGTATCGCTTCGCAGGGTTGCCACAGCAAAGTGTCCGGCCGGGCGCTCCGGCAGCGGCGACGTCTTCTCCCCAGTCCTGGAGACGAGTCCTGCAGTCAGGTGCTGGCGGCCGTGTGTACCCTGAGCTTCTAGACAAGGGTCCGGGCCGGCCTCCCCCAGTTCTGGGTCCCCAGGTTGTGGCTGCGTCCACTCCTCACCACCTCTGGCTCCCCTGGCTGCTTCCCTGAATGTGCCTCTTGGCTTTCTGAGCCTGTGTGTGTGTTTAGTGCTCCCAGTCCCTTTATATAAGGACACAGCTTATGGGTGAAATCCAGTCTCAGTTACCCTCCTCTCGTTGCTGGGACAAATACCAACACCCAAAATGAAGGAAGGAAAGGCTTCTTTAGCTCACAGTTACTGCAGGTCTCAGTGGTGCTCAGCTGGCTCCAAGGCAGAGTGGCTCGTGGCAGAGAGCGACCTTTCATGGCAGCAGCAAAGGGCGTAAAGGAGGAGGAGCAGCAAATGGCAACACAGAGGAAATCTGTCTGTCTCTCTTTCCTTAGTTCAGGCTATCCCCCTCAGGCCAGGTGTGGCACTCACACCCATAATCCCAGCCTTAGACCACCCATAATCCCAGTGGATCACGACTTAATCACAAACTAGAAGTCCACCCTATGACTGCATGAAGTTTTGGGGGACACATGGAGACAAACCCTAACATGCAACACTATGGACTCCGTCTCGATCACACTTCAAAGCCCGGCTTACCGACGGGCTCGCATTAGTACAGCCAGGGTTGAGGACTGCAGCCCTCCTCTCTGGGGTACAATGCCACCTGTCTGCAAGGACTCGCTGATGAGTGATTTCTCTTTGCGTGAAATTTAGTACTTTGTGTCTTTTGAAGAAATTATCTATTTGGTCTAAGTGATGGAAGTTCTAGGCTTAGAGCTGCTCACAGTGTCCCTTTATTTTCCACCTAGCATCTGGAGGACCACTAGTGACAGCATCGCATGCATTCCTGAGCCCCGGAGGTGGGACTTCCCCCTTGGCTGGCCTGGCTCATTTTCAATTTTGATCCTTCAAAGAGCAGTTTGGGCTTTTGCTGATTTCACTTCTTATTTTCTTTCTTCCGGTCTTCAGCTTCCGTCGCTGATCTCCATTGTCCTCAGGTAAACAGAGATCTAGGATCCCGGGCCGTACAACGCGAGTGCTCCATCTGCGCTGGTGCTTGTCGTCTGTCGCGTGCGCCTCACGCGCAAACTCCTGCGTGCACGCCTGCCACACACCCACGCATTCCATCGGGGCCTTTCCTGCCTGCTTGGTTAGAAACACTCCACGCCTCCTTCGGAGACGCCGCCGCGTTCAGCCCGCGCGCATTCAGGAGCGCGCCGAGCGAGCACCCGGGCCTCCCCCGCCGACTTCCAGGCTGCTTCCGCTGTGGTCCGCGTGCACCCTGTGCGTCCCGCCGCCTCACCTTCTCGCTCGCAGTTCAAGGGCTCCCGGCAGCCGGAGCGTGCGCGGGCCGTGCTGCGGGCGCCGCCCTGAACCCCGCGGCGGAGGGCCGGCGCGGCCCCTGGCGGTGTCCGCAGACTCGGCGGGCTTGCCCGCATCTCCTCGCATCTCTCCCTTCCGCGCGCATCTTGGCGCCTTGTGAGGTGGGCCCGCCCGCCCGCCGTGGCTCCCTTGAAACGTGGCCCTTTTCTCGTTACCCCTTATTTCTCCCAGCTACTTTATCTTGATTTTTGGTCTGACTGAAATTGGTATGATTATTTTAGCTTTCTTCTGATTACTACTAGCGTAGCAGAATGCTGCCCATTCCTTTATTTTTAATTGATCTTGGTCTGTAACGTGCGTTTCTCGTGGACGCAGACAGTTTACTCCCTTTTGTCATTCCCTGTGCTTCACCTGCGCTCTGAGATCGCGACTGACTGTAGGATGACAGAGCGCGCCCTCGGATCGGCCCCCCGAGGTTACTTTCTAGCCCTCAGGGTTTTCTGTCCCACTTTAACTCTTGCATTTAACACAGCGTCTTACCATTTCGTGTCCTCTGCTTCAACATGTGTGCTACCAGAAGGACCCCGTCCTCTCTTTCCGGGTCAACTCTTTTTTGATTTTTTCTTAGTGGTAGCTTTGGAGTCTCCACTACAGTTTTAAACTAGCTGCGATCAGCCGGAGCAGCAGGCTTACCTGTGCGGGAAGCTGCCGTGGCGCGACGCGCCTGGCCACGCGTGTGCCACGGCTGTGCGTGTGTCACCTGTCCGTGTCCTCGGTCTGCTCCGTGCATCGCTGCTGCCCTTACCTAGCTGTCCTTCAGATTAATGAAGAATAAGGTAAGTTGAAAACAAACTTCGCTCTGCCTTACTCCTTCTCTGAAGTATTTTCTTAAAAATCAATCTCAGTTCTGGCACATTTCATTTTCCTTTCGCCCCGTTCTCACTGTAAATAACTGGACACTCATGTTTTGTCTGAGAAAGTGTTTGTTTCTCTCTGTACGATAATTCTGTTGGATTCCGAAGTCCAGTTCATTGCTTTTGTTCTGCTTTGTTTCGCTATAATTTAAATACTGCACTTCACCCCTTCTTGCCTGCATGACCTCTGGTGATAATTAGCACGGATCTCTGTTCTTTTCCTGCAAAGTGAGCTTTAGTTCCCCTTCACCCTCGCGGATATTTTCAGGATTTTTCCTGCTTAGATTTCCTGCCGTGCAACACAGTTACTCCAGGTGCAGTCTTTGCTTTATTTTAGAGTGGAGAACAGATATGCATTCTGTTTTGTTTTGTTTTTTCTTCAGATTTCTGGTCCTAGGTTTCTAGGTTTGCTGTGCATCGTCCGCCCACTTTATAGCATTCTGGCAGCCATCGTGTCGAAGGCCTGCTCCCTTCCGTCTCCTGTGCCCGCAGTTGCCCGCATGTTCCGAGCTGGGCTCACCTCAGCGTTCTGCGCGGTCTTGTCTTCCTGCCTTCCCTTTGTGCTTCTGCGTGGGGAGGCTGCACTGACCTCCAGGGCCTGGGTTTTCTTCTGCCCCACACCAGCTTTCCTAACAGACCTCCCGAGGGTTCCCCGCTCTGCTTCAGGGACTCTTATTTCTAGCTTTCCTTTTTTATTGTCCCTTGGAGTCTCCATTGCTTTGTTTGAATTATCCACTTGTTCGTGCTGCTGCCTACTTTTCTCATTAGCATGCTTAGCACAGTGATTTAAATGTCCTGCCTGACAATCTCAGCAACGTCTCGCTGGCTCACTCTGACGCTTGCTTCGTGTGTTCAGGCAGCAGCAGCAGCTCCCGCCTGCGCCAGCGGTCCTGACCCGCAGCCTGCAGACCCAGACTAGCATCTGCACCACCACAACTCCAACTCTGCGGTCTCCAGACAAGCCTGGCTTCCCCGGGCCTCCAACCCCCAGACAGAAAGGGGGAGTTTCCAGCCGCCAGTCACTGGAGCTGATTCCTTATCATAAAGCTCAATAGTTTAGCACCTGTGCGCACGCGCACGCACACACACACACACACACACACGCACGTCCCTGGCTCATGCGCAAGCTCTAGCAGATGTCAGAGCTGAAAGGAGCTCACTTTGGGTGTCCTGAATGCATCCTCATGTTTCCCTCAAAGCCCCCAACGCTGTCCATGACGGCGAGCCTCCTCGCTTCCATCCGCAGGGTCACAGCCCCACGCCGCTCAGGCCCTCCTACGCACAGAGACACTTTTCTTCCCAGCATTTGCGAGGCCCCCTGAGGCCCACATCTTCTTGGCTACACCTCCACAGAGTGTGAGTCTCTAGGACTGTGTAGTGGTGGATATGTTATGTCAACCTGAGAAGCTTACAAGTTTAATTAAATGACTCAGCAGGGAGCCAGGGCTCTTAGTGTGTAATCGGTGGGAGAGGAGGACGAGGACATTGCCCGCGTTCTCCACCCTGCCCCAGGGCAGCCTGCTGATAGTATAGGAGGGGAGACAGACTGGCCAGTAGCTGCAGCTGCTGCCCCGCCCTCTGCTCTTCACTGTTTTCTGCTGCCGCGAACTGCTGCTCTCTGCCCGTGCCACTCTGCCTGGGAGCCAGCCGAGTATGGACTGAAACCTCCACAAACCGTGAGCGAAATAACCCTTTCCTTCTTTAATTCTGGGTGTTAGGTTTTGTCTCAGCAATGAGAGAAGGGTGACTGAGGAGGACTGGGGTGCTAGAGCTGCTGCCAGGCGGACGATCAGCAGCGGTGGTCTGCTGTCTGTGTGAGCCACAGACCTCACCTTCAGGCCACGCGGGCGAGGACAGGTCCTAACGCCAAGTCTTTCGGGGTGTCCCAGCAGAAAGCACAAGGCTTCTGTGCTGCCACTGCCCCGAGTGAAGTGATGAAGGTGCAGGAGTGATAGAAGTTGGGTGAAGTGGAGGAGGAGGCGGAGCACACATGTGGCTCGCTGCGGGGCTGCGCGGCGCTAGCAGGAGGACAGGCATGCAATCTGGTGGGACATCTCACCTCTGAGCCTCTGCACCTTGTCCCACCCATCCGGCACGAAGAGGTGCAGCAAGACCCTTGGCCTGATTCAGGCTCCCATTGGCCGAAGTCCTGCCCTGATCTTTAACGGTGACCCTTAAAATAATCAGATTGTTATTTTCCATATAGTAGATGGTATAAAATATTCTGAACTAAAACAATCTTTATAGAATATGTCAGTTGTGTCATGTTTTTGTTACTCTGAAAAACATTAAAAATGAAAGAAAAGCTATTGGCTTAAGATGCAATAAAAATGCAAAATAAACTGGCAATTGGCCTGTCATCACATGAAAAATAGGCCTTGCTTTTTCTGCCAAAGCACAGGATAAAAGCAACTCCGTTTCAGGTTTAAAGGAGCTGGCCTCTGCCCAGTGCGCAGACCCCAGATCACAGGCCACCCTCAGGTAAGAACTGGGACTTCCTGCTCCAGCTCCATCACAGCTCGTCCCCAGCTTGCATAGTAGTGCACTAAGCCCTGCCCTGGGCTGCCTGAGTCAGCTGCGCTAGACGGCAAGCCTCTGAATTCAGCCAGTGGCCTTGAAGCTCAGCCACTTCTCCCATGTCAGGGACAAAAGAAGCCATGTGCCTTTGTCCTGCACGCCGGCTACCTCATGCTTGCACCTTTCTGTGAATGCCTTGTCAAGATTTCTTGCTAAGTGCTTTATTATCTGCCACTGACAAGCTGACCCTGAAGTTTATTTCAAGCAATTTTGGTGCCCAACGTGAGGCCCAAGAGCCTCTGAGATGTGGGAACCCCTGCTAGGAGGCGATGCGAGTCGCAGCCTTGCCGCGGTGCCCCAAGATGAGGACCCACATCCAGAATCTCTGGACCACACTGACACAGACACAGAGGCAAGAAACGGTAGAGACCAGGGACCTTCATGCATGAACCAAGGTAAGAAAAGTCTTGAGGGAGACTGAGTGTTGCTTTGGTGGTTGGGATTATTCTGTCCTTGTCCCAGGATGATCTCAGGTGAGGCTTGGAGGGTCTCCAGCTAGACTGGTGATTTCAGGTGAGGTGGAGAGTAACAGACAGTGAGATGTCTCTGCACATGCCAGAGAGTAAGCTTGGGCTCTAGGACAAGCAGCGTGGGAAATAGGCCTCCCAGTAAGGATAGGGAGGGAGTCCAGGGGCTCAAGAAGCAAAGCATTCCCTGGTGGCCCCTCAGCCTGACATTAAGGACTTAGGAGGAAAACTCACAGATGAAGGAAGGAGACAAGGAAGGAAGAAAGGAGGGAGGGAGGAAGGAAGGAAGAAGAGAGAAAAGAGGGAGGGAGAGAGAGAAAGGAGGGAGAAAGAAAGGCAGAGAGGGAGAAAGGGAGGAGCTCAGGTAAAATATTGTTTCATTTGGCTTCAAATCCCCAGCCTCACCCATCTGTCTTCTGGCCACTGTTGGGATCAAATGAGGACTGAGTATGCCAGTTGTTGATTGTATTTGGTAATAACAGTGACCGAGGCCTCGGGATGAGATAGATTACGCCCTGTATTGCCAACAAGGACCAGCTGTCTTCTTTTCCCTAAGACTTTGGATACTTAATGAGGAACAAAAGCATTCCCCTCCAGGGCCCTCCTCTGAGAGGGACCTCTGCAGCCCTTGTCCCACCTGCGATCCCCAGCACCTGAGGTGGTGGCTCTGCTGCAACAGGGGCTGTCACCAGCCAAGGGGGCCCCAGCGCCTGGCCCGACAGCTGCAGCAGCGCAAGAGAAAAAAGACAGAACTTAGGCTCGACCCAGAGGAAATTACAGGCGCCAAGAAGATGCTCAGAACCCTCTTCCCTGGACCGCGGAGGGCTCCATTCGTCCTTCTCTTATGGGAAGGTTCTCAGTGGGGAGGAACCAAATGGCACATCTTAGTTAATTGATAATTTTACTTTTGTCTTGCAATTTAAATTGGTATTTTTGCATAATTAATATGCTTAAACCATTTCTTATGCTTTGTAAATTCTCAGACTCCAACAGTCGCCTTGCTCCCCGTCTGCGTTCTGCTGATGATAAGAGCATGAACTCAAGGCTGCCTGGAAGCTTGCCGGCAGCCAGTCAGGGTTCAGAATGCAGCAATCTGAGACCAACGCAGGAAGCAGGAAAGAAAGAAGGAGAAGTGGCTGCAGCCAAGTCTTTTTGTAAGAAGTTGATAGAGACAGGGTGGAGAAACATACGTAAAGAAGGTTGTAAGTAGAAGAGACATACTGCTGATATGCGAAGATTTTGAATGATAACAGTTTCTTCGCCCTCCTGGAAGGATAGAGGGAGAAGCGCAGAACCGGCAAGCTGGAGTCTTGCAAGGGAAAACCTGTGGGGAGGTGTTGACACAAAGGAGTGCGTGTGCCTCGTGTGGCGAGAGGAGGCCAGGCTGGTCCTGGTGAGGCCCCCTGCTGCTCACTGGACCTTGGGGCCACGGCCTCATCCACCTCTGTTTCCCAGGTCTCTTGCTCTTTTCGTCTGACCCAGAGGAAAAATATAACTAAAATTATAAGATAGCGACTTTAATCAGAAGTAGAGGTAAATATAAAAAGGGAACAACTCAGACCCCTTGAATTTGTTCTGTTACCAAAAATGTAAAAAGCTAACAGGCAGATGACAGATTAAAGTGCCTGCTTAAGCAGATGCAGGGGCAGGTTCCACCCTCAGCCTGCTGCACCAGCCCCACCCCCGGGGTGCACTGAGACTGGGCATGGGGGTGAGCGCTTGTAATCCCACTGCTTGGGAGGCTGGAAACAGGAGAATCACTATGAGTCCAATCTGTGTAGTGAGACCCTGTACTCCCTGTAGGCCCTGTAGTCCCTGTAGTTCCTGTAGACCCTGTAGTCCCTGTAGTCCCTGTAGGTCCTGTAGGCCCTATAGTCCCTGTAGACCCTGTAGTCCCTGTAGTCCCTGTAGGCCCTGTAGGCCCTGTAGGCCCTGTAGGCCCTGTAGGCCCTGTAGACCCTGTAGGCCCTGTAGGCCCTGTAGTCCCTGTAGGCACTGTAGGCCCTGTAGTCCCTGCAGGCCCTGTAGGCCCTGTAGACCCTGCAGGCCCTGTAGGCCCTGTAGGCCCTGTAGGCCCTGTAGGCCCTGCAGACCCTGTAGGCCCTGCAGACCATGTAGACCCTGTAGGCCCTGCAGACCGTGTAGACCCTGTAGGCCCTGCAGACCGTGTAGACCCTGTAGGCCCTATAGGCCCTGTATGAGATACACAAAGGGCAGAGGAGTCCATTGCCCTCCTCCACGTGGACAGGAAAAGAGTGTGCGGCCCCTGCTTTCCTTGATGTGCGACCTACAGTTGAGGTAAAAGCTGGTTTCTTTCTCAGAAAGGGTAGAAACACAAAATCTGAAAGCTCTCTCCTCAGCCTCCTGATGCTTCCTGCTAACTCCCATAGAACTCACAAATGAAAGCTGTAGAGTGTGAGGCATAAAGATCACATATGATTTCAGCTGAAACTAGTAAGCTAATTTAAACCAGTTGATAAAAATGAAGACATTTTCAAGATCAGTGACATTTTTCCATCCAGGTTGCTTGACAATAGAGGTAAAGCCCACAGTTAGTTTTAGAAATGTAATGTCTCTTGTTGTCTATGTGCAATAAGAGTTTTCCTTGGTCAAAATTACATATTTATGCCTTGTTGAGAGGCTTTATGTCTAAGTGCTTCATCATCTGCACTGAGAAACGGAGTCTGGGGACTTATTTCCAACGTAACGGTTACTAATACGAATACAACTTTGAATAAAGTAGCCAAAAATGTAATATTAGAGAATGATTACAAATTAGCAGAGTAATCACGAAATTCCATACGCGTGCAAATGAAGTATACCCTTTAGGACTTTTATTTTGACAGTTGCCACCACTGAACATCAAAATGTTCTTTTTCCACTTTAAAACCAATTAAAATCTATTTTAAAAACTACACAGCAGCAAAATTTAACAATTAATTAGACTTCTCCATCATAGATGCTCACGCAACTGGAAACAGAAGTTGTGACAGGTATCTAGTAACAGCAATACAAGTCCCACAAACACTGGAGCGTTTTGGTAAGCTGCTTTTATTTCAAAAAAATATATTTGTGTTAACAGAATGTCATCTTTGTTAACTATTTGTCTATAGACTAAGCTTTAAGTTTATAGATAAAATATTGCTTATTAAAATAATTTTACTTACGTTTTAATGAAGTTTTATACTCATGTATGAGAAAGCAAACTATTTATTTCACCCTAGGTCTCTACGTCGGGCTTTCGCAGGCCTTACACCTACTGAGCCGCTGACAGGCCCTCAGCTTCCCAGGGTCGCCTGGCTGTGTCCCTATCAGATCCACAGACGGAACAGGACAAAATCTCCACAGGGGGCAGGAGGGCTGCAAGGCTGAGCCCAGCTTGGGCGACTTCGTGGCCCTGGGGTAACAGTGGCGAGGAGACAGAAGCCTCCTGCAGACTCACCTCCCTGGAGAAGCGCTGCTTGGGTCAGAGATGTGAAGTAGCAGCGGGCTCGGTCAGGAAGAGCTGCAGAAGTGCGGCAGATCGTGGTAGGCTGTTCTATTAAGATACTCTGAAGTTAAGCGGGACTAGCTGCCCTCCCGTAACCTGATAGAGAAGCAGCGGCTATGCGGAAACCTGGTTCACTCTGGGATCTTCAGGTCGGGCTCCAGGGCTCCTCGGGCAGCTGGACATTCCTCCTCTAAGATACTGCAGGCCCCTGGGCACACCTCGCACCCCATGCCAAGACCTGCAGAGCTCGCTCCAGTTTTAGTTGGATTGCCATCATCAGAACACTTATCACCGACTCTGTTCCCACAGCACAGCACTGTGGACCGCAGCGGTGTAGGTGCAGCCAGCTCCTGAGAGCTTTCTCCCTGCGGATCTCGAGGTCCATTCGTGCCGAACAGCGATCCCTCCTCCACTCCCTCAGCCCATGACCAGCGCGCTCTAATTCTACGATGGCTTCCCGGAGGCACCACGCAGGCGCTGTCCTTTGCGGCTGGCTTGTTTCACTCAGCGAAATATCCTGTGCGGTCTCCCATCTTGCGGCAAACATCAGGATCTCCCCTCGTCAAGCGCGACTCTTCACTGCAATCCATGTTCCTCCTCGCCTGCCAGTGAACTTTGGGCTGGTTCTGCATCCTGGCCACTGGGAACAGTGAGCGCCTTACAGCAGCTCTTCAAGAGACTGGCTCCAGCTCTCTGGATCGACACCCAGAAGTGGCGCTGCTGGGTCAGTGTGCTGTTTGTCCAGACACTGAGTACCGCCCACATTCTGTTCTGTGACCATCCGGTTTATGCTCCAACTCACCACGCTGCAGCGCGTCTCCTCGCTCTCACCAACATGTGTCCCCTCTCTCCCACAGGGCCCTGCTAGCAGACGGCGGCGACACTTCCTTGTGCTGGTCGGTGTCCCCATGATCGGCAGTGATGAGCACCTTTTGCTGTGTTGCTGGCCGCTGTGTTCCTCTTAAGGTGGCGGTTGTTCAGACCTCCTGCACTGCACTGGCTCCACTGGCTTTGGCCTCACCACTGAGGTGCGCTTCACACGTGAGCCTCTTGGCAAACAGTTTCTCTAACTTTGTTCCTCACACCTGCAGTCTGTTCGCTGTTTCCTGGCTGTGCGGAAACCCTGTAGCCTGGTGCGGTCCCACCGGTGTGATGTCGCTTCTGTCACCTGGCCTTTGTGCCATTTCCATGAGAACACAGCTGAGTCCGATGGCATGAAGTGTTTTCCCCAAGTTTTCTCACAGGTCTTTGCAGTCACGAGCCTCCTGTTTAAACCTTCCATTTATTTCAAGTCGGCTTTGTGTGTGGTCCAAGGAGAGGCCAGCCTCGCCTCCCGTGCGGCAGGATCCAGCTGCCCAGCCCTCTCTGGGGCAGAGGCTGTCACGCTCAGTACCCTTTCCTGGCATGCTTGCCAAGTGCCGTTAGGCACATATGTTTGTTATTTCTGGGCTTTCTATTCTGTTTCTTTAGTCTGCGCGTCTGGACGAATGCCAGATCCATGCTGGCTCTGCCATACACCTCCAAAGCAGGAGGTACAATACCTCCAGCTTCGGTTTTCCTCAAAATTGTATGATATTTGGAGTGTCCTGTGCACCTATGTAAACTTTAAATTTTTTTTCTTTCACTGTGGAAAATGCCACCGAGACGTGTATAGAGCTTGCACTGAATCTGTGGACTGCACATTTGCCCAAGAGTAAGTGGCTCACCCATGCGTATCAGACGCCGCACTGGCTGGGTTTCCTGGAGGACCACAGCTAACAGAAGCCATGTACGCGTGCTTCGCATCTGCATGCTGGCGGTGGCGGGCCCAGCCACGGTCACCTCAGAAGCCAGAGACTGCAGGGCAAGGGGTCAGGACTGCTGGGCTCCCAGGAGAGCCACTGGGGTGCGTCTGCCGCGAGCTACAGAAGCCAGAGTGTAAGGTCACAGTGGACAGCGGGAAAGAGGGAACGGGGTTGCCACACTCCTGAGACGGCTTCTTTCTTCCCTTTCCATCCTGCTGTCCAACTCCTGGGTTTGCTTGCCCACCTGCCAATAATCTCTGGAAACACCCGCAAGGACCCTGGAGGTGTGCCGTGCTAGGCTCATAACCATTCCTAATCCAGTCCAGTTGGTGTGTCATGACTCCTGCTCACCACCCATTCCTGTGCACTTGACAGTCTGACATGCCTCCTCAAACCACATGGGATCCTCAAAATAACAGCAAGCAAATAACCTCGCCTAACGTGGTGCAAGTGCTCTGTGTGCCGTGGAAACGCGTCTACTCCCTCCCCAGAACACAAGGCAGGGTTACTCTTTGGGAGATCCCTCTCCATCTCCTGCCTTCCTAGAGCTTAAACAATATGGATTTAGCAACATTTAACTGGCAATATTAAGTAAATCAGTGTTACAAAGCATATGAATGCAAAGACAGAAGATGTCTGTATATGTGCATGAGAATCTTTATGAAATGTGAACTAAATGCTGCTGACAAAATTCAGTCCTGATCTCTGTAAGTGGTCCCTGGGTCATGGCTGCTGTTTACAGTCACCTCGCTTTAGAAGCCACCCTCCCTTCTGTGGCCATCGGCAGACCCTTGAGCTGGTCTTCCTTTTTCACCTGCTGTGTGACCACACCCCCACTGCCCAGGGTTCTGGGCCGCTTCCCCCGCTTGGCCTCAGTGACAGGCCCAGGCAGGGCAGGAAGCAGGACAGGACTGTCCCGCTCGGAGCAGCTGACCTCAGACCTGGGCCCTGGGGCAAAGCAGCTCCTAAGAGGACTCCGGCGCCCTCCGGGAGCGTCTGCTCTAATTCCAGACTCCGGGAGACTCTCTCTCACTCATACTAGGAGCATGTGGGACACACGTTGATATCTGGAAACTCAGGGATTTGTTTTTTAAATCTGAGGCTTGGAACAAAGAGCCTTTGGCGGACTCAGCTAGGTCTGTCTTCTCTCTTCCAAGTGCACAACAGCACAGAATGCTGGAAGCGAGCGCTCGGGGCGCCTGCTGCGCGCTCAGCGGCCCCCCCGCCTGCAGCCTTCGGGGAGAGCCATCACCCGATCCCATGCGTCAGGAGGCGGCGTCTCCCGAGGACAGAGGCGCCGCTTGTGTCGGTCTTGGGGGTCCGCGTCCTCCCCACAGGGAGTGCCATAATCTCGGGTGCTTTCATCAGGGAAGTGGAAGGTGTCCCCACAGCCCCCAAGTCTGCTCTGCTCGGCTCCCCAGGAGCCCGAGTGACCCCGGCGCTAGCTCTCTGGAATCCAGGTTTAGCGGGGAGTTCTCGGGGTAACCAAGTCAACACACCCACAAAGAATTTGCGAACTAGGCGAGAAGTAAAGCCAAAAAGCAGGCCCCCGCTGGGGACTCCCCGCAGCCGGAGCCCGCAGAAGGCCCTTCTCAGACTTGTCCTGCTTGCAGCGCAGCGTCACAGGTCTGCTCTTTATTTTGGCCCTTCTGAGACCCCTGGCACACTCATTTTTTAAAAAATTATGAGGTAGGGGCGGGCCAAATAGCTTAGCGGACTGAAGCGCCTGCTTAGGCAGAGCACATGGGCCAGGTTCTATGCCTGGCGTGCGGTGCCGGCCCCGCCCCCGGGGCGCGCTGGGACAGGGATTGAGACTGGGCTGGTGGCGCGTGCCTGTAATCCTAGCACTTGGGAGGCTGAAAACAGGAGGATCACTACAAATATGATGTAGTGAGACCCTGTAAGCCCTGTACCCTGTAGAACCTGTACTAAATAAAAATTTAAAAAATTATGACATAGAGTGTATTTTAAAAATCACATATTCAAGGGCCAGCCTGATAACTCAGCGGACTAAAGCACCTGCTTAGGCAGAGCGCAGTGGCCTGGGTTTGATTGAGACTGGGCATGGTGGCACACGCCTGTAATCCCAGCACTTGGGAGACTGTAGACAAGAGAATCACTGAGTCCGATCTACACAGTGAGACCCTGAACACCCTGTAGACCCTGCCCTAAATACAGAAAAAAAATCACATATTCAAGACACTTATAGGATCAGTGGCTAGGTTTTCATTAGGAAGAAAAAAATGGAGACCAAGACACATCAAGATGACTTAATCAATGTGCTGCAAGAAAATAAGATCTTTCTAACCAAGAATTCTTCATATTCAGTAAATTGCCCTTCCAAGATGAGGGCAAAATACGGTTTCATATAACAAAAGTTGAGAACTACTCCCTCCCGCTCTGCATTATAGGCCCCTGTAGGGTCTGGTCCGTGACCCCGCGGAAGATGCTTCTCCTTTACGTCTGAGGGAGAAGTGTCTAGATGCAGGCTGGGAAGAGAGGGTGCGGCCTCTGAGACTGCACTCAGCACTGCGTCGCGGTGGAGCAGCGAGGAGGCAGGAAGCTCGCCGAGGCGGAGAGAAGTCCATGACGAAGGAGGAGCCCCAGAGCCCAGCGCTGCCTGCAAGGGGCACGAGGGCACGGCTGCACGCCCTCACCCGGGCCCACTCCCGAGTCTCGGCCCAGGCTCCAGCCACGTGCGAGGCCCGGGCCCCTGTCCGCACCTTGCCATGTCGGGCTAAGACAGGAGTAAATAGCGGAACAGCAGAGCCATGCTCAGCATGAGTTCTGCGGCTGACCTTAGCGCCTTGCCCCTTCTTCCCAGGCTGGCAACATGGCAGGAACAGCAGCAGGCACAGTCCCAAGCTCGCAGCAGAACAGGCGCCTCATTCCTGGCATGGACTTGATGCGGCAAAAACCACCACAGGCCGAAGTCCAGTGCACTCAGGCCCTTGCAGCCAGGGCCTGCTCAGAGCAGTGGCATGGACTTCTGTCCCTGCTCGAATCCCTGAGCGCTCACCATGGCTGCTGGGCTGGCCAGGCCCACACACGCCTGCAGGGTGGGGCATGGGGAAGGAGGCTGGCTCTGGGCGTAAATTGTTGCCCGCCCCTCCAGCCAGCGTCCCAGGAAAGAAGCCACTTGGGTCCTGTGCAGAGACAGCTGCAGAGCACAGCCCGGGCTGCAGCCCGGGGTTGTGGGGGACACAGCTGCCCTCCCAGGCATGGCCAGCCTGAGCCTTCTCCACTACGCACCCCATTTCCTTCCCTTCTGCCACTAGCTTGGCCTGATAGCTCATGCTTCCTGCCTGGACTTCATTCCTTCTGATAAACATCAGAAATCATGTGTCCAGCAAGGAGTTGTGGGGACAGTGCAAGGTGTCAGCGTCACATGGTGACCAGGCCCAATCATCCGGCTTCTGAGACTCAAGGGCACAGTGACAGAGCAGGGCACATCTGTGATACAGGAAAAAATGATGTGCTTACTATGCCCAGAACAGTAGAAGTTTGTCCTTCTCTCTGTACAGCAAACACGCAGACAGCGGCCCTGTGTCAAGGACAGGGAGAGAGAGACTGCTCCTGAAGAGGCCAAGGCTGCCAGAGTGAGCAGAGGAAGGGAAGTCAGAGGCATCCAGACCACCCATACCCGAGAGCTGCTGAGGCTTCAGCTGGTGGAAACACTTCCTAAACTAGGAGGCCAGGTTAATACCCCAGCGACCGAGTCCGTTCCTCTTCTTCCCTGGCTGATCACAGGTCTGGAAGTTAATTCTGCTTTTTGCAGCTCCTTCCCTTGCAGGAGTACTTGAGAAGCCACTGGGCATCAGCGAGGGCACAGAGGGTGAAGGCCAGCAGCGGGGCAGAGGGGGAGAAGCCAGCTTGGAACGGAACACTGACCCAAGAAGGAGCCATCCTCCAAGAAGGGAGCCAGGGTCTTACGGCTCCTCCAGCAACTGTGAAGTGGCGTCGCCTGAGGGATGCAGGTTTCATGCTGCCTAGAAACACTGTGAAGCCTGCTAGGGAGAGACAGAATGAGGTACCACCCCAGACTGGCTTTATGGAATCCTGAAAATGGCTTTTACCTGATTATCAAAGAAACAACTCTTGTGGCCTATGTTTGTGTACTGGCCAGTGTGCAGATGATGAACTGAGTTGCAGGGCTTCACTGTGGTGTGCCGTGATGGTGAACTGCACAGGTCCCATTGGAGCTACAGGATCAAGCAGAGCAGCCCCCAGCTTCCTGGCCACCCCCAGCCCTGTGCGGACCCCTGTTGGTGCAGTGCGGGGCGGACTTGGGATGAAGCTGGTTTCTCATCTCATTGTGCTTGGCGCCTCTTTCCAGCTCCCGTGAAGCGAGCTGCCGTGTCTGCGGGACCCCAGGCTCTGTACTGATCTTGGCATCTGACGTGATCAACAATAGCTTCTGCCCCTGCTGGGCAGGCCTGCTGTTCCGCAGTCCGCAAAGCTGAGGAGGTGCTTCCCTGCCCCCTTGCTGCCAACCATGGTGTGCGTCTTGGTCCCTTCACACGGACACTGGGTGGGGTGCAGCAGAATTCAGACTAGCGAAGTGGACTGACAGAGATGGGACAGAGGCCTCCATCCTTACCCGCGCTGGCAGGTGTATTGGACGTCAGGGGCTGTTGAGATCCCAGGGTGGCAGCTGATGTGACAGCTGCACAGCCCCAACTTTTCGCCGCCCCACAGCGAAGCCTTACTCGACAGGCAGCTGGGGTTTTGCCCTTGCAGGAATACTAGAGGCTCGAGGCTCCCACATGAATTAGTCCTGCCAACTCTTTCCGGGGCCTGCTCTACTGGTGAAATCCTTCCACTCAGTGGCTAAGTGCTGTGTGTGGTCATCCAGAGGCACAAACCCACTCCGCCCAGCCATGTGGCCAAGAGGGCTGGGCCCAGGACAGGCTCTCAGTGTGGACTCGTGGGCTGGACAGGGAGCTGGGCACCGGAGAAGCTGTCTCTCTCCCTTTCAACCTTGCCTTGAGAATTTTTCAATGTTTCGGTAAAGGTACAGCGCAAGTACTAGGGTGCATTGCCAGTCATATCTTGACAGCCAGAACAATTGCTCCTCACCAAAGTACGGCTCTTTGCGAGGAAGGAGTCCTAGCAGACACCGGCTGCTTTAGAAACCTCTCTCAGGCCTGCCACCTGAATTCATTCCCACCACCCGCGAAGCCCCACATCCTTTGCTGCCGATGCACTGTGAACTGCTTAACTAGCCAAAGAAGATATTATTCAATAGACTGAAAAGTTCAACAAGCCAGCCGCAGAAGCTGTCCTTATCTGAACACGTAGTCCTGTGAGAGACGGCAGAGCGGCTCTGTCAGGGCAGGCATTAAATTCTCCTAACACTAGGCAAAGGAAAGTTAAGAAAGTCTCAGGCAAGGTGACTCGGAAGCAAAGTGTTTCGGGCACCCGCGTGGACAGGAGGTCTTTCATTGTAATTCGGCTCCAACCCGCTCCAGCATTAGTTCTCAGGTGGGGAAACAGCCCGGCTCTGTGACTGCCAGCGCTGGCCTTTAATCTCCTTAGGTTAATGGTATTTCACTAAAAAGAATATTTAAGCAGTAGCCCAAGCCTCCCAGGAAATGCTGAGATGCGCTAATGAGACACCGTTAATTAGTGCTGAGGTAGGTGAGGACCCTTACTGGGAAGCTCGGCAGAGGGAGGAAAGGCCAGGAGGAGACGATGGGAGGGGATGGGCCTGGGTCTGGGCACAGCCGCTTCCAGAGCACGGCCCTGGTGGAGGACGGGGTGGGAGTTTTGAAGTCTGGACATAAACACTTGCTAGACAGAAATGTTCTCAAACGTGCCAGGAGCATATTCCCAGAAAAATACCCAGTCTCGAGTAATTGTTCCCATTTCCACAGGTCTGGAATGTCACTGGTCCCCAAAAAACCCATTTCTCTCCACCCCTGCACCTCCTGAGTGGGAGAGTCCATGTTGCTGTGCTATTACTGTCTGCTAGAATGTTTTCATGAATAAACTCAAAAGGCAAATTGCTCAGGCCTGTACTGGCTTATTTCTCACTTACCTGATGCACAGAGCTCCTGGGCAGTAGGTAGGGGCTCCGCTCAAGGCTTTGCACTGCGCCCGGGTGACAGCTGCACCTGCACCCAGCAGGGATGGAGGGTCTGAGGGAGGGAGGGGGAAAGAGGGCCTGTGGGGAGGGAGGGCCTCTGGGGAGGGAGGGGGGAAGGAGGGCCTGTGGGGAGGGGGGCCAGCAGGGAGGGAGGGGGAAGGAGGGCCTGTGGGGAGGGAGGGCCTATAGGGAGGGAGGGCCTGTAGGGAGGGAGGGGGGAAGAGGGCCTTTGGGGAAGGAGGGGGAAGGAGGGCCTGTGGGGAGGGGGGCCAGCAGGGAGGGAGGGGGAAGGAGGGCCTGTGGGGAGGGAGGGCCTATAGGGAGGGAGGGCCTGTAGGGAGGGAGGGGGGAAGAGGGCCTTTGGGGAAGGAGGGGGAAGGAGGGCCTGTGGGGAGGGGGGCCAGCAGGGGCCTGTGGGAAGGGAGGGCCTGTGGGGAGGGAGGGCCTCCGCAGGGTGCCCGCAGGGAGGGCCTCTGTCTGTGCTACTTCCTGTGCGGGGATCGGTCACCTCCCCCCAGTCCTCAGGCAGGCAGGGTGCTCAGGACTGTCATGCAGCCCAGCCCTGGTCCTCCCCATCTCGGTCCAGAGTGAAGCTTTCTGACCTTCTGAAGGTACAGTTGCCCTGGCCATAGCCTCCGCCCTCTGGAAGGCGTTTTAGCTTCAGAAACCTTTTTAAATCAGCCCCTTCATGAGAGCAATGCCTATTCATGCCCCACATCCTCAGAGTAAGTCCAGCAGGAGTGATGTGCAGATAGCCCGTGCGCTGGCCCCGCCAGGGGCAGAGGCCCTGTGGTGGTGGGACACTTCTGAGGGCGCCCACACGGGACAAGCAGCGTCTGCTGTCTGTCCCCAACAAAAGTCAGCACTGCTGTACATGTACCCTCACTCTCCCGTGGTTTACCCAAGGTCTCTGGTATGGGTGCACACACACGGGTCTGTGGTGACAGCACCCAGGGTGGCTTCCCTGCCTTCCAGGGCCCCCCACCCCCTCTTTAGCCCCTCCACCCCCCAATCCCAGGCAACTTCAAACTTCTGCCCATCTGCAGCTTGCGTGTACCGAGCCACGACCGTAGTGCATGCCGTCTTTGCAGACCAGCATCTCCAAGAAGCAGGCTGTTGAGTCACCTGGGTCTGCTCACAGCCTGGTGACCTGTGAGTCGCCTCTCGCTCACTGAAGGCACACGCTTGCTACTCGCTCGCCTCCTGAGGGAAGGTTGGTTCCTTCCTGTCTTGGACACTTACCAATAAAGCCACAGTCAGCACTCAGGTGCTGTCCCTTGTGGACAAATGCTTTCAACTCACTTGAATACACACCTGTAAGAAGAACGTGACAAACTTCCAGGATACTGAGATGGAAGCCTGTGGGACTCTGGGGAGTTGGTGTGGACTGGCAGGAGAGGGAGAACCTCGTGAGTAGCCGTCTTCAGGGGAGGTCTGCATTTTTGTTGCTTTTATTTCCAGCAGGCCAAGCAGGTTTTCAGAAGGAACTATCAGGGAAGATGCTACTTGCCCGTCCCAGGGCACGTGTTGACC
Source organism: Octodon degus (assembly GCF_000260255.1). Taxonomy (NCBI): domain Eukaryota; kingdom Metazoa; phylum Chordata; class Mammalia; order Rodentia; family Octodontidae; genus Octodon; species Octodon degus. Next base: position 12,156,253 of record NW_004524628.1, read on the forward strand.
ACAACTCTGGAAGGACCCCAAAAGCTCAGGTGCAGAGAAGCTCAGTCCCCATCAGAGTGCAGAGTGCAGCTTTGAACGACGGCTGGGTCTCAGGCACTCTGAGCCCACCCGAGGCTCACCCGAGGACAGTCCACAGTGCGAGGGAGGGGTCAGGAGGGGGCGGGCCCTGGGGCAGGGCCTGGGGAGGACACAGCTGTGGCAGTGTGTCCTGGAAGGGTGACCTGGTCCCCGCGCCTCCTCTGCTGCTCCTTTCTCTCAGTCGCACGGAGCTCTGCTCCCTGCCATGACCAGTTTCCTGACCCAGATCTACAGCGATGGGGTCGCATGCCATGCACTGGTGCCTCCAGAGCCGTGAGCCTCAGGACACCTTTCCTCTCAGAGGATGACTCTGTCAGAAAGCTGGCTAACACACTGAGGGAAGCACAGCTCAGAAATAAAGCCAGGAAACGCCAACAGAAGCCTGCTGCCCAGGGGGAGGACCTCGTCAGAGCCACTGCCATGTGATGCCCTGGACATCCTGTGTTTGATTCTGCTCTTTGCAGACTCAAAGGAATTATTGATCTTCTCAAAGAATCAGCTTTTCATTTCATTCATTTTTCTCTCTTGAGTTCTTACTTTCAACTTTATTGACTTCTGCTCTTAATACCTACTTTTTCCTTTCTATGCTTCGGGTTTAATCTGCTCCTCTTTTTTTACTATTTTCTTAAGGAAGACGTTTACTCAACACATACGCTCTATACTACAAATTTTCCTCTAAGTACTGCATTTGCTGCATATCCAAATCTTAATATTGTATGTTTCCATTTTTATTTATTTCAGAATACATTTTTAAAATTTCTTAAACACAGCTGTATTTCAGAACGTGTTCTTTAACATTCAAATGTTGTAGGATTTTGCTGTTAACTCTCCACTATTTATTTATAGTCCATCCTGTTGGGACCTGGCGGTATATTTTGGGTGATTTCCAAACCTTTGAATTTGTCAGGGTGATGAGGCGACACAAGCCAGGTGGGCCACGCCCAGGGTCTCCACTGCAGGACCCTCGCCCCAGAGCCGGCTCCCACAGGGCTGTAGGAAGCTAGCGCAGGACTTGACTGGGCAGAAGGCTCCTTTGGGGGGCTGCCATGGCTCCATCAGGCAGTCACACCTCCTCTGTACTGAACTCAGATCACTGCCCGAGCTGGCTGGCCAGCGGGGGACATGGGACGAAGGCACCACTGTGCAGCTGAGGAGCGGAGGGGCATCCAGGGGCAAGGGAAGTGTACGTGCACAGCGAGGGCTGATCTGCGTGCAGAGCCGTGGAGTGCTGGGAGGACGGA
>NW_004524628.1:12157716-12162878 GCF_000260255.1 Octodon degus
GAGACAGAGGGGACCCTGGCACCACTGTGCAGCTGAGGAGCGGAGGGGCATCCAGGGGCAAGGGAAGCGTACGTGCACAGCGAGGGCTGATCTGCATGCAGAGCCGTGGAGTGCTGGGAGGATGGCCAGGGGCAAGGGAAGCGTACGTGCACAGCGAGGGCTGATCTGCATGCAGAGCCGTGGAGTGCTGGGAGGATGGAGACAGAGGGGACCCTAGGACGCAGGGTGAGCTCCCTGGGGACACTGCTCCATGCGGCCTCCGGAGCTGCAGCAGTCTGAGCCGGGCCCAGTGAGGGCGAGGAGTCTGAGCTCAGGCTGAGGACTCAAGACAGTGGCCCTCGAAGGTGTTACCACTGTGAGAATCGAGGAAGAGGGACATTGCCAGAATGACTGTTGGAAGGAGCAGCGGGCAAGTGAACAGAAGACGCCATCGATGGGTGAAAGCTCTCAGCAAGTCGCAAGTGGGCATACCCAGCAGAGGCACGCAGAGCATGCACAGTTAGCAGGAGAGAAACACTATACCGATCTTTTGTTCTACCAATTTTGCATGCTTGTATCTGGTAATCTAAACAACTAATTTGAAAACAACATTATGCAATATAACAACCATTGTTAAATTCCTATCATGCTGTGTAGCGAAATTCTGTAGCATTTCTATTTCTTAAATTTATTTTTCTGTATTTTAGAGAAGGGTTTACAGGATGTTCAGGGTCTTACTACTAGATTGGCCTCATGATTCTCCTTTTTACAGCCTCCCAAGTGCTGGGATTACAGGTGCATGCCACCACGCCCAGTCTCAGCACACCCCTCGGGTAGGGCCGGCACAGCTGGCCCAGAGATCAAACCCCTGGCCCCTGTACCCACTTGCAGTTGCTTTAATCTGCTGAGCTATTTGGCTGGCTTTCTTTTTTTTCCATTATTTTTAGTCTCTTAAAAATTGAAAAACAAATAAGTAGTAACATTTAAATAATAAATATTGCTAAATTAGGAAGTATACCAAAAATGCAAAGTTAGGCTTCTCTCTAAAAAAAATAGTCTTCAGTTAAATACAATTTTAGAAAAGTAGCACTTCAACATGCACAACACGGAATACCTAAAAAATGACGATCACACAATGCACTTGTGTCAAACACAGTGAGAAATTGAAAGTCTTTGATCATCAGTGACTTATGTTATGGCACCAAAGAGTATAGACAGTGGACACTACCCAGGGATGGCAACTGGCAAGGATGGGGAGGTGTAAGATAATCAATTAAGTGAGAGAGAGGGGCGGGGAGGGAAAGAGAGGGGAAGGGAGGGGAGGGGAGGAGAGAGGAGAAGAGAGGAGATGAAAAGGGAGGGGGAGGAGAGGGGAAGGAGCAGAGGGGAGGGAAGGGGTGGGGAGGGAAGGGAAAGGGGGAGGGGAGGGAAAAAGGAGAGGGGAGAGAAGGAGAAGGGGGAGGAAGCGAGAGGAGGAGAGGGGAGGGGAAGGGAGCTTAGCAGGTTCTGGCTGCTGAACTGAGAAGGATCTGAGAGGATGAAGACACGGATTCAAGGGGGAGAAACATAAAAGCTGAGATCAGAGAAGACTGAAATCTGAGAACCCAGAGAGGGCAAGGTTTCAAACAAGATGAAAGACAGGGGTCTCCTCCAAGATGCTGAGGCCCTCGGTGTCAGAGAACATGATGCGTTTAAGACATTTAATGAAAAAACCCTGCTGACACCGTGTGAGTACCAGGAAAACCCGCAGGCCCTGCGGGGGCCCCAGGCCTGTCCCACTGCGGCTGCTTCCTGCCGCCTCGCTGCGGCCCTGACCTGAGACCTGACCTTGGACCCCAGATTCCCTGTTCTGCAGCTAAAATGGCCCTCACGAGGGGCCTTTGTGTGGCTCTTGAATCTTTCAGAAAAATTCTGGAAGGTGTGGTCGCCCACCTCGGCTGATGCTGCCTGCACGTTCACCCTGTGTCAGCCAGTACCCCGGCCTGGGGCGACACCGAGGCCACAACCAGCTCCCACTCCAGCCCTCCTGCACTCACAGACCTCCAGCCTGCGCCCAACGCCCGGAGCCTCGCCGCCCAAGGTGCCTCCTGCTGTTGTCCACGTGCAGGTAGCAGGTCTGGGCTGTGCTTTCCTCACGTGAGCCTCGCCGCACAGGCTTCAAGAACACTGAGAATGGGAGCCACGGCACACTCTGACCTCCATGGTGCATGGTAACATTGCCACGAATTACACAATTAGTGGTACCTGGTTCACTTTCCAAGACTGTGATCACAATCCAAGTTGGAGGAGAACCCAATCAAATCTAATGATCAAGTTCAGTGCTGACGTTGTGGAGAAAGCTGATTCTCCTCCAACTCAGTTTATGACCAGAATCGTGGAGAGAGTAGAGCTCGTGACCTGAGGTGCCGCTGTGTGCGCCTACACCACTCTCCTTAGATCTGTGTGCTTCAGTCTTCTCCTGGCTACCAAGATAGTATCGCTATCTTATGTGTGTTGGTGGCAGTTGTGGCAGATACGTGGCATGTGCAGCATCAGCTAACACAGCAACCCTGGAGAGCACACGCCTCGTTTCCAGCCGGGTACCCCGTCTATAATCACGAGGTCCTCACTCCTGAGCACGCGGCTGCCCACCTACAGCTACCGCCAGTAACTGCTGCTGGCGGTGTCATACCCCTCACCTGGACGCGAGCTGAGGGAGACACAGGGCTGAGGGAGACCGAGACGCGAGCTGAGGGGTGCGCGCTCTCGCAGACACTGCCCGGACGTGCTGGCCACCCCCCAGGCTGGGGGAGACCTGGCCAGCCCCAAGCTCCCCAGGTTGTCAGTGCTGCCGACAGTGACAAGGTAGCAAAGAAGGACTCCTTAGGTTGCTTGGCAAACAGTTTGAGCGGAGCAGGGAGAAGGAAGCTGGGGTGTCCTACGGCACAGTGTGCCACCCCGACCTCCCTTCCTGTCTCCAGAACTAGGAGAAAGAGAAGCATGGGTGAGTGAGTAGAGGATGGGCTGAGGATGGAAGTGACAGGGCTGCGCCTGGGCCTGGCAGGGAGGTCCCCGTGCTGCACATGAGGCCGGCGATCCACGGCATCCTCTCTAAGGCAGGTGCTGGGGGAGACAAGTGAGCACCACGACCCACAGCCCTGGTGTCACACGCCCTGGAGAAAAATCACATCAGATCTGAGGCTTGACATCCCTCCTCTAGCTGCAGGTCTTCCCAGTGCAGTCCTAACATCGCCTCAGGAGGAAACCAAGATTGGTCACTGTGAACAGGACGTCCACAGAGAGAACGAATTTCTAAGTCCAGTGTCACATTGTACAGGAAAGGACAGTATCCTCCTCCAGAAGGCTAGGAAGTGACAGGACAGCAGGACAGCTGAGGGAGGAGGTGTCAGTGCCACCTGGGAAGAGGCCGAAATCGAGCACGCGGCATCGTGGCCGGGTCTTCCTTGTGGGGGCCCTGACGTGACCCCAGACACCAGTCCTTCTGCCGCTCCCCCTTGCTGGCCTCGGAAAGCTGAGCAGCTGCCCCAGCCAGACCATGGGGGAGATGCTCTCGGAAAGGCTCAGACGCCCTCCGGAGCCCTGACTGCTCCTCCTGAGGTCCAGCGCCTCCCCCCACAGAGCCCCAGGGCTGCAATGCCGCCAAGTCTGTGCTGGGACCTGTCAGCTAGTACACTGCTGCAGTTAGGAAGGTCCCTGTCGCCCGCAGGGCGGCCCTCGTCATCAGCCTCACACTGCTTTCAGTGAACGGGCTGTCAGCACACTCTCGCTAACAAAGCGCTGCCGCAGATGTCCCTCATTTTGACAGAGCGTCGGCCTGTCCCAGACGCCACCCAGGAGGCCAGGCTGCCTTTGGTCCCCAGCCGACCGGCTCCTCTTGGCGTGGCAGTCGCGCGGCTCGCCTTCTTTGCTGCCCGGGCCAGCCTCTGACGACCGCTGGTTCGTTCCCTTCCTCACAGGCCTCACTGACGGTTCTCACGACCCCATTAAGCCTGCAGCCTGTGGAGGGAAAGCGCAGACTTGCGCGGTGTCCTGGTCACATCCCACGCAGTCCTCCTCTGGGTCCTCTGCGAGCAGCCCCTCCTCGCCCAGCCCCGTACTGTGGACGGGGCAGTACACATATCATTTCACACTCTCGCGAAGGGGAGACTTGTTTTTGTCCACTTATTCAGTCGCACTTGAGGTCCCGATGCAGCGCGGAGTCACAGCCGTGCACTGCGTGACCGTGCTCCGGCCAAGGGCGGTCCCGGGTATGAAGGCAGCCCCGGGAGACGCCGTCACCCGGGAGTCCCGGAAGCACAGTGCGTGACGCTCGCATAGAGAAGGGGTCCAGGACGCAGTTCTCGGACGCATCCCCCCACTAAATACGCGCCTACGTGCATGCTGCGCGGCGGGGCTCACGCCATCCCCGTCTCCAGCGCCCGCCCCACCTGCTTCCAGCCTGGGAGGCGCTCTGCCCTGCACGCCCTGCCCCGGCCCGGGGAGCCGCTTCCGCAGGAGCCCGGCTGCTTTCCCTGGAGCTGGACGGCAGCGGCGCTCACCTCACCCACAGACGAACTATGTCCTGGATCACCAGGCCCTTCAGTCAGTCTCGAAACGCGAAGGACAACATGAACAATAAACCCTCAGCCCGTTGTCCTCGAGCAAACAGTGCGGACTCCTGGGACGGCTCGCGCAGGCAGCACCGTCGGGGCAGGCTCTGAGTGCAGGACAGGGAAGTGCGCTGCCGCCGCCGGAGCGCTCATGGGCCCTAGAGCAAAACAGTGATAACTTTAAAAATCAACGTGGACGTTGAACAAGAAAAGCAAATTTGGACAATTCTGATATAATTATGCCAAAAGGCATAAGAATGTGGTATAGATAAGACTTGGCCAAACAGCAGGGAATCTAACCAAGAATTTTAGAATGAGAGGCTCATCAAAACTGTGAAGGAGAGGACTGGCCAAATATCTCAGCGGATTGAAGCACCTGCAAGCAGGCACAGGGGCCAGTGGTTCGATCCCTGGGCCTGCCATGCTGGCCCCACACCCGGGGCGCTCTGAGATGGCAGCAGGAGACTGGGGTGGTGGTGTGCACCTATAATCCCAGCCTTTGGGAGACTGTAAACAGGCAGATCACTACAAGTCCAATCTAGTAGTGAAACCCTAAACACCCTGTAGACCCTTCCCTAAAATACAAAAAAAAAA
>NW_004524628.1:12163028-12164512 GCF_000260255.1 Octodon degus
AAAAAAAAAAAAACTGCGAAGGAGAAACTATTAAAGAAATAATACAAGAAAACTTCTCAAGGCTAAAAATCTCTGCATAGAAAACTCAATAATTTAGAAGCATCCATCTAAATATATCATTCTTAAATGTCAGAAAATCAAGCACAAAGGAACATAGTAAAAGCTTTTGGGGGGAATAACTGGGTCTTACACAATGGAAAATAGTAACAATGGCATTACATGTCTCCGCGTGCCTGCTTTTGTTGTTGCATTTTTGAGACGGTGTTTTGCAATGGAGCTTAAGCTGGACTTGAGCTCACTTCATAGCCCCGGTTGGCCTCAAACTTGCTGTGACCCCTGCTTAGCCTCCCAAGTGCCAGGATGACAGATGTGCACCACAATGCAGGGCTCTATATGTCTCAACCTTAAGCCAAAGGTTAGCAAAACCTACAAGAACAATCTTAAAGCTGAGAGTAGGTGCTTTTTCATTTTGAGAGTCTGTACTCCAGCCAACTGTCTGTCAAGTACTAGGTCAGAACAGACTTTGTCTGACACACGGGAAGTGGGACGCACACATGCCATCAGTCCCTCCAAGTCCTCTGGGTGTCACAGTCCAAGACAAAGATGGGGCACATCACAAGAGGGACACCTGTGCCCTGCAGGGGGCGAGGTCAGAGGAAGGAGGTCACAGGCTCTCTGCAATAAAACACAGAGCCACGCAGTCGGCTGGCCAGGCGGCTGGCCCAGGACGGTGCAGAGACAGGAAGGGCTCCAGAGGGCAGCGCAAGGAGCAGCGGCTCCAGAGGCAGGCGTGCGGCTCTGCCCGGAGCACGGCGCAGCATCGGGGTGGTGGGGGTTCCCATGCCCAGCAGCAGCAGCAGCAACACGACAAAGAAAGCCACTTCGGAAAGGGCGAATTGCCTGTGAGCACAGCAGAACTCAGCAGGCCCTAGAATAGACTGCAGAATCCAGTTAGAAATGCAAGAAATAGCAAAAGACTTGTAAAATAAAACAAAAATCGCAAAGGAACGTCACGGAATGCTGCTCGATTTATGTATAATACGGACACAGCCAAAGAGCGCACCCGTGCAGGTCAATACCATGCACGCAGTCCACACTATCGGAGATGAATTAGTGCTCACTGCGTAACTGTCCGAGGCTCCGGTGACCACATCTTTAGCCAGCACGGGAGGCAACGGTGGGAAGATGAGAACTGGGGAGCCTGTGCACAGAAATAATATCTAGCTAGCAGAGGCTCTGGAGGTGGGCGAGCATACCAAGAGTAGAAAGGAGACAGAGCTGTCACTTTTTTAGTATAAACTCCAGCTCTTTTTTCTTTTCCAAATGTGTACGTGTTATCTGAATGCAAAATTAAAATGTACAGTACCATTTAACACGGATACATACACACATAATTGATAGATGCAAACTTGAGCAGCCAGTTAAATGTTTATTAGAGAGGATATTGGAGAGAGAGAGAGAGAGAGAGAGAGAGAGAGAGAGAG
>NW_004524628.1:12164612-12173769 GCF_000260255.1 Octodon degus
AGACAGAAACAGAGACAGAGAGAGACAGAGACAGAAGCAGAGACAGAAAGACAGAAGCAGAGACAGAAAGACAAGCAGAAACAGAGGTAGACAGAGAGAGACACAGAGAGGCAGAGGCAGAGGCAGAGACAGAGAGACAGAGACAGACTGACAGGGTTGGGAGTCCTTTGTACCTAGCTAGAGCCGAGGCCCAAAGCTGAAAGCTGTTCCCCAGCGGCAGCTGGCAGTTGGGCAAGGGCAGGGTGCCTTCTGGGACCCCCGGCCTGCCTGAGCTCAGTGCCCTCCAGGTCAAGGGAAGAAGGCTGGGGGTGGATCAGCGCTCACAAAACAGCTTCAGCCTCCTTGCTGAGCTCCTGGGAGAGCCTTCTGAACAGTACTATGTCATCTAATGCACTGCGTGAGGATGACACCTTCTCAAAGGAGGCAGAGGGCCTGGACCATGGCCGCAACCCACAGTGTGCCAAGGGGGTTGCAGTCGGGGCTCTGCTGGAATCGGTATTCTCCTCTGCGGCTCATGCTGTCCTGGGTCGTGCTTCTCCTCTCAGAAGAAGGGACGGAGGGCTCCCAGCATTGGAGTCCCCATGCCTGCTGCCTGCTCTTGAACTAGCACAGCTCTGGGAGAACATGGACCGAGAAGTGAACAAGCCTCTAGTATGTTCTAGTGGATCCTCAGAAGCACGAAGGTGCTGGGGAGCCAGAACTCGGCTCCTGCATTTGGCCTGCCCACTCCTGGCATCCACAGCATGGAGAAACTGTCACCACTGACATGGCCTTCCTGCTGCCCCCAGATCCCAGGACAAGGACAGTGCTGTGCTCATGATTTACGGGAAGATGCTGTGGTTCTATCTTCATTCAGCGCAGACCGGTCAAGTTTACCAATCTGCACTTGAAGCAGGTTCTCTCACTGTCAGGCTGAGTGTCATGGTCACTTTCCTTCCATTGCTAGGACAGTGTACCTGACACCCCAAGTTAAGGAAGGACAGGTTTATTTAGCTCACAGTTTGTGGAGGTTTCAGCCTGTATTCAACTGGCCCCAAGGCAGAGTGGCACATGGCAAAGGGCAGATGTTCATGGCAGCAGAAAACAGCAAAGCAGCAAGAGCAAAAGGAGGCGCAGCGGCAGAGAGCAGGCCTCTCTCTCCTCCATGCGGCACTCAGGCTGCGCGCCCCAGGCGTAGCCTTCACACCCACTATCCCAGCACCTGATCACGAATTAGCCACAACCCCCACGAGGGCATGAGGCTTTGGGGGACACCTGGGCACAAACCGCAGCACTGAGCGTGCTGCAGGCCTCCCAACTGGGTTAGTTCAGTGTGTTTTGCCAATTTGCATGTACATGTTCCCATTTATGTGTGCTTCTCACTTGTGTGCATGCATGAGCACACGCGCATGCGTGCTCACCAGGAGACAGGGGCTCCCCACTGAGAAAATGCAGGCGGGCCAATGCGCCGCTGAGGAGTGGCCCTCCCGCGGCCGGCCCGCAGTCCTTCTGTTGCCAGGCTGTCCCCGCTGTGAGGATTCACCTCCCCACTCCTCTGTCCGCTTCTCTGTCCGCTTCTCTCTTGCACGCTGTCTGCTGGGGTTGCTCTGCGTAGCCCTGCGGAGCACCGCACTCCAGTTACACAGAACGAAGCGTCGGGGACTCAGCAGCCACTGACTAGCAAGGGCACAGCGCAGAAGCAAACGCCTCCAGAGCCTGGATTCATGCCACCTGCAGGTGAGTTCACCTCGGGCTGCATTTTATGCATATTCATTCTGCTGCTTTGTTTAGGTCTCCGGGTCTCCTCAGTCAAGGGGGCAAGCTGCATGCAGTGACACATCTGAGTTGCACAGCGCGGCGCAGTCAGGGGACAAAACACGTCCTCCCCGGGTCCGGCCCTTGCCCAGCTCCAAGCGCTCGAGTGCTCCAGTGTTCCCTCTACCAGGTGACCCCACGACCAGCAGAGAGGGCGGGGCGGGCTCCCACGGAGCTGAATGGTGGCGGGGCCGGCTCAGAGCGCGCAGCAGTGGAGCAGCCGCCAAAGGACTCATGACATGCAGTACTGACTCCAATAAATACGCAGCGATGAGAGCGGAGCGCACGCAGCGCCAGTAAAAATAGCACGCATTTGTTCCCAGCACCTTGCTTAATCCATCATGGAGTCATTCCTTCCCCTCTCCCAATTCAACATTCCTTTGAAAAAACCTCCTCCCACACTGTCACTGAAAGCAGCTGTAATTATCTAAGCAGCAGGTCACAAAGCCTCCCCAGAAAACAAAACAGCTCCTCCGGCCTGGCCTGGGCAGCGAGGCGGTCACCCCTGCTCGCTGAGACCCAGCTCTGCTACAGCTGATCCGCTCTGCGCCGGGCCTCCGCTCTCATTCCCAGGAACCAGGAGGCGCCAGCACCCCAGAGCTCAGCTCCTGCGCGGCCCAAGGGGACAGGCGGCTCCAAATAGTCCTCATTAGTTGTAGCCTGCAGCCACTGCCTGGAAACAAAGCCCCAGAGTCCATGCAGGCACAGGACGACAAGGATAGTTATCGGCCTCCTTTCCGCCCTCTAGGAACAGTCCCACTGATGCCGGCTTGCTGCGGAATTAGGCTAAGCACATAGAAAGATGTTTGCTCAGTCCCAAATGTATAAATTAGCTCCAAATTTCAGCTTCAATAGGCTTTCCTTGATGCAGCAGAATTGACAAGGTTTAATGACCTACATTTGGCAGTTTGCATAGTGAGTTTGTTACTTACAATTACTGGCCACGACGACATCTCAGCTCTGAGGAAAGCAGACAGATGCCTGCTCCATCACCCGGAGCCTTGCACAAGCTCCAGGACCGTCACCCTTGCCTCGGAGCTGCCGAGCCGCAGAGGTCGGGGCAGTAGTGGGCACTGAAGGACCCCCCACCCGCCTCTCCCCAAGGCTCCTGCTCAGTGCATCCAGAGCCAATTGAGGGTGTGCTTGCCACCCTGCTCTTATGCCCTTCTTGCTGTTGACTTCGGCTGGGAGGGCTCTGCCTCCGCTTCCCACAGCCCCACTTGCAGGCAGCACCAGCTGCACACAGTAGGCGCTTAGTTATTGCTTTCTGCATGCATACTTAATGGACACCAATCCTGAACACAGAGCTTTCAGGTGCTGAGGCCAGGGCTGGTCAGCAAGGAAGCACAGCAGCTGGGCCCCTCAGTGTCCTCCACTGTGGCCACCCAGGCCCAACTGTGTCACCAGAACCTGGCAGCCACTCTGTGTGGCTCATACCCCCTCTTCCCCTGGGGCTTGAATTCCCTGCGGGGGCACAGCCTGCCCTGGGCTGTGGTGTGAGGAAATGAGGCTGGGGTGCAACTGCAGAAACACAGGTCACCAGGGGCCAGGCTGGCCATGGGGACCCTGCAGTTCATGGGAGAGCAAAGCAGAGTGCAGCTGGTGCTGATGGCCCAGAACAGGACAGCGGGCGCTCGGGAAGCAGGGTTCTCAGGGCTCGGGAAGCAGGGTTCTCAGGGCTCGGCCTCACCCCAATCTCCCTAAATGAGTCTACAATGAATGGCTTAAACAGAGACAGTGGAATGCGGTTAGTGAGAGACCAGGAAGGTCAAGACTGTCTCCTGGTAGACTGTCTGGGTAGACAAGAATCTTCTGCATCACTGTACTTATTGGGTCTGCACAGACTGGGGGAGGCAGGAAGGGCGTGGCAGCAGCCCCTGTCCTGGCTGCCTCAGCTGCGGTGTCCTCTGACTTCAGGGCACTGAGAGCAGGGCTTTTCCAACACAGCCAGGGGGCCCTTCAAGGTGGCAACTTACCCCTCCTGGAGCCTGGTCTCTGGCAGGTGTGAGCCCTCCCCACCAGTGGTGCAGTGCCCGAGGCAGGCACCGGCTCAGAGAAGGCATCTGTTTTTGTAGCTGATAGTTGTGGGGGCGCCAGGCCAAGATGGGGAGCCCCCATTTCCACCCCTGGTGAGGCCCTTCCTCCACTGGTCCTTGCCAGGTAGCATGGCGGTACACAGGCAGACACAAGAGGGAAATGGACACAGCTCCCGCATCTCCAAGGCCAAGAGAAATCACAGTTTCTCTCATGTGGAAAGCCCAAGGTATAATTAATTTTAAGGACAAGAAAAGAGACGCATGATAGGAAACAAGGAGTTTGCCTTTGGGAGATGGGAAGGGGACTGAGAATGAGGGAGAAGGCAAGAGGAGAGGACACCAAAGGACTGAGAGGCCGCAGGAGTGCGCCAGTGCTCTGCGATGAATGGGCTTGTTCTGTTGCAAGCCTGTGTAGTAAAAACGTCAGGAAACAGCCAGAGGACACTTCCAGGGTCAGCTTTCTCTGACAGCAACTACCCCCAGGACAGACCCAGAGTTGTTGGGACCTTACCCATCCACAGGGAGGTCCCAGGGGCGAGGGACTCCCTCGCTGTACCCAGTAAGTACAGTGATGCAGAAGATTCTTGTCTACCCAGACAGTCTACCAGGAGACAGTCTTGACTTTCCTGGTCTCTCACTAACCGCATTCCACTGTCTCTGTTTAAGCCATTCATTGTAGACTCATTTAGGGAGATTGGGGTGAGGCCGAGCCCTGAGAACCCTGCTTCCCGAGCGCCTGCCGTCCTGCTCTGGGCCATCAGCACCAGCTGCACTCTGCTTTGCTCTCCCATAAACTGCAGGGTCTCCGTGGCCAGCCGGGCCTCTGGTGACCTGTGTTTCTACAGTTGCACCCCAGCTCCTTCCCCATAGCACCAAGACCTAAGCCCATGACCCAGTGTGAACTCTCGGGGGACACTCGTCCATACCCAGCCACAGCTCAGCCCGGGGTTGGAGCTTGGGTGCGGAGGGGAGCAGGTGGCCTCTCAGATGCAGCTTCGGGACCCCTCCTCCTGCTGGCTCCAGGCCTTTAGGCCCCACCCTGAGGGATAGTGGTGGACGCTGGGATGGCAACACGGGCCTGGGTGCAGAGCGACACTTCACCAGGCCAACCCGAGAGCTCGGTAAGACCAAGGTGCAGGTCAGAATGAGGGCTCATGACCAAAGAAGCCGGAGCAGGCCCTCTGGCTCCGTGCGCTTGTGGTCACCTGGCCAGCACTGATCCTGGGGACGCACAGCCACGCTGCCTCCTGAGCTGGGCTGCGCATCACGTGGTAATGGATGTACCATAACTGCTGCCTGGGATGGAGGCCACTTTTGCCAAACTCACTGGCCCCTCGCTCCAGCCCATGAGCCTCTGATGAGTGACAGGAATGAGCTGTCCATCTTTACACATCTGTCTCCTTCACTGTCCTGACCCTTGAGTCGGTCTTCCCAGCGCTGGACGTAGTCATGTGAGCAGCAAAGTCTGCAAGGCTCACTTGGCTGTTGTCCCCTGGAGCTGGTTTCTGTGCCCCTTTCTCTCCACGCTGTCCTCCACTTCCGCCCTTGTGCTCCTTTAAAAGCGACCAAAGCCCGAGCATGTGAAGCCCTTTGGCCGAGTCAGAGTCCAGACCCACGAGGCCAGGGCTTTTGCACAGCACGATGACACCAGGCCATGAACACTGAACGGCCTCTGGGATAAACTGACCTGGCCATTTCGGGGCTTCACACGCATGAAAAGAAGAAATGCCCAGCCAAAGGAGATCCCGGGACTTCAGTCCACCCCAGAGAACCAATAAACCTTGCTGCTGTCCGTTCTACGACCAGCAGCTAGGAGGTCACTCTGCCCCCATCAGCCAAGATCCCAGCGGCTGAAGCTCCACCTGCCCAGTCACTTTGCCTGGGAAATGGGTACCTCGTGCCGCCTCGTCACCCTGGGGCTTGAATTCCCTGCAGCGGCACAGCCTGCCCTGGGGAAGCCTGCCCTTTGCCTGCTCAGGAGGATGTGTGCTTCCAGAGTGGCCTGGTCTTGGTCCTGAGTCTCTGGGTTGGTGATCAGTAGTGGTCATCTCTGACCACGGGCTGGAGTTCTTCCCTGTGTGTCCCAAGGAACAAAGCCGCAGATGCACAGCAAGCGTGGAGAGAACAGTGCTGCCACCCAGTGGCTGCCCTGCCTGTCCAGGTCACCTGCCATGGACCCCAGCTCCCAGATGACCCGCCAGCTGTCTGAGGTCACCACCTGCCAGAGGCACATTTCCCACAGCTCTGCAGCTGCTCTGCTCAGTGTCTGAGCCTGAGGGCCAGGCCAGTCATAGTCCCTGCCCCTGCCCCTTTCCTCAAACCAAAAGCGAGCTAAAGAAAACTGCAAAACCCAAGGTACAAGAAATGCCTGCATACCAGAACTGGCTCGTATGCTTCTACCCTGTTCAATCTAGGGAATATTGTAACTTTTTCAGTTTTTTTCTGGGTCCCAAAATGAGGTGTATTAAAATTTTAGACTTTGAGTTGCTGTGAGCCAATCACCAGAACCGTATCTCCAAATATGGTGATAAAATACCATCTGAGGACGTTATTTGGTGCTCAATAAAGACAAAATGAATATTAACAGATGTTTTCAGAGAGCCTCAGTATGCATAGACACCAGGAGTGAGCAGATTTGTTAGGCATAGGAATTTATAGACCCTTAAACTAGTTCAGTGTAAGTCTCAGAAGAGTTGGAACAGGGTTAAAGCACACTTGATTACTGTACTTAGCTGTTTTCTGAGAGCATCTTGCAGGCTCTTTAGCACCCTTCACCACTGCAGTTATAGAGAGCCTTAAGTTGGAAAACTATACCAACTAGGGCCAGTTTCAGCTAAGTGCGGTTAGACCTCTCTATGCTTTTGTACATGCTGACGTTAAAGACCTCTTCCAGTGAGGAAGTGTATATTTATACAGATAAAGAAACAAGGACAAGGAGCAGAAATGATTCCAAGAGTGATTCGAAATTATTCTTTCTATTTAGAAGTCTCTGCCTTTGTACGATTAAAATCACAGTGGAAAGTAAGTCGATGGACTGCCTCATTTCTTAATGAAAAATTTGCCCATGTTTAAAGAACTAGAGAAACAGCCACCACCAAGAGCCCTGTGTACTGGGCTGTTAGGAAGAAGGCCAAAGAAGAGCTATGGCTTAGCTCTAAACTGCCTTCAAAATTCTCCTGTGTTTAAAGATGGGACTTTTGGAAGGCACTTGGATCAAGGACACTGTCCTCCTGAGTGGAGGACCCCCTACGACTTGAGAGCCAAAAGTGCTTAGGAGGTGGAGCCTCGTGCACAGAGGTGGGTCACTGAGGAAATGATGCAGAAAGGTGCATTTTCAGACCCAGCTCTTCTCTTTACTCTCCGTTTCTCGGTCGCCATGACGTGAACAGTCCCTGGGTCCTTCCTGCACACAGTGTCTGCCCTAGCACCTGCTGACCACGCAGTGCGCCCACGGGGACTCTCAACCAAAACAAAGCTCTCCTTAAGTTGCAGGTGCCACTCACTTTGTTCCAGCCACAGAAAAGTGACTACAGTAAATGAGTATCAGCCAAGTGGTGTTACTCATGTGAACATCCATGACCACGTGGTTGAGAAAGCCTTTGACAATAATTTGTGGAGCACATTGGGGAAAGTTTGGTGGTGCAGTGTGGAGAAGCCCTGGAGGTTCAGTATAATGATAAGTTATACTGAATTCCAGCTCAGAAGATCAGAATGCTGATGGGAATACGAGCAGTAAAGGCTGGGATCAGAAGGTTTCAGTTGTGAACAAAGACTTTAATGGCAATTGGACCAGAGACTACATGTTGTTACAGAAAATTTGCCAACATTTTGCCCATGTCCTGAGACTATGCAGGAGACAGATTAAAGGTGGCAGACAAATTAATCTGACAGATGAAATTTCAAGAAATCCCAACAAGTAGCTTGTAATCTTAGCATGTTTTAATGTTAGCTGATTTTAGCCAGATCTTCAGTGAGAATCAAGAACAAGCAAGGAGGAAAGCTATAAAAAGCTGGCAGCTTTCCATTAGAGCGAAAGCACCTACAAAGCTGGGGCAAAGGAGAGCAAGCGTGCTCAAAGGATTAGCACCGAGGAGAGCCAAAGTTCTTTCTATGTGGACAAGAAGAAAGATGCATGCACCATCTCAGAGACCATCAAGGCCCCGTTCCCTGCAGGCCCAGCTGTCCGAAATTGTAAGCCTTTTGAGAAGGGTACCCCTGGGGTGCTCACTCATTCGTGGCCCCTTGCAAAAGTGGATCCTCAAGCCCTGCCATCTGAGTACCAGCAGGCCTCTGAAGCCACGCTCCGTGGGAGCCCGGCTACTGCTCAAGATAGTGGCAGGCCTTGCTCTTACCCTCACGGGGCTAGTGCCACAAGGACACTGAATACCAGAGCTACGGTGTCACAGAGGCAGCTACCCAGATTTCAAGAAGGTGTGGGGACCAGATATTGTGCCCTGAAGGGGCAGAGGGTGAAACTGGGTGAGGGAGCCTGAGGCCCAGCGGAGGCCCACGAATGTCAGCTGGGAAGCGTCACAGGCGCTGAGCTGCACTCTGCCTCCTCCTGTCTGCACTGCTGAGCCCGCCATGCAGACCCCTCCATCTCAGGACGTGCCTGGCCAGGCCTTGCACTCACCTGGCCTTCAGGCAGCAGCCTCAGTGACCCTGCATCTTCTGAGGGACGCAGTCTAAGCAAACCTCTCTACTTGGAACAACCGTTCCCTTCCGGGCTAGGGTCCCCGCACTTTGGGTTTCCTCCCATCACTGCGTGGAGGATGTATTCACGCACACACATATTCAGCCTCGCATACGAATGCACGCACACACATTCACTGTATGGCCATGTGCACATGCATGCATGTGTATGTCTGCACTGTGAAAATGCACATACGTGAGCACATGATCTCAGTTCTGCCATCTACTGACTCCTCTCCTCAGACTTAGGAGAACCTTGGGGCCTGGCCACATCCACCATGGGGAGCCCCGGGCCCTTTATTTGCACCAGGCCTGCCCAGCAGAGGTGGCCTCCCTCGGTCACTGTCCGCTCCCTGTGCTGCACTCGCTCAGCCAAGCTCCACCAGTGTGACCTCTTTATGGTAACAGTCCACAGAGACAGACAGCTAGACAGACAGACACAGAGAGACAGAGAGGGAGGGGGGGGAGACAGACAGACAGACACAGAGAGACAGAGAGGGAGAGGGGGACAGACAGACACAGAGACAGAGAAGGAGGGGGGAGAGACAGACAGACAGACACAGAGAGGGAGAGGGGGAGAGACAGACAGACAGATGCAGAGAGACAGAGAGGGAGAGGGGGACATAGAGACAGAG
>NW_004524628.1:12173869-12185414 GCF_000260255.1 Octodon degus
AGAGAGGGAGGGGGGACAGACAGACACAGAGAGATAGAGAGGGAGGGGGGAGAGACAGACAGAGAGGGAGAGGGGGGGGACAGACAGACACAGAGACAGAGAAGGAGGGGGGAGAGACAGACAGACAGACAGACACAGAGAGGGAGAGGGGGAGAGACAGACAGACAGATACAGAGAGACAGAGAGGGAGAGGGGGACAGAGAGACAGAGAGGGAGGGGGGACAGACAGACACAGAGAGACAGAGAGGGAGGGGGGAGAGACAGATAGAGAGGGAGAGGGGGAGAGACAGACAGACAGACACAGAGAGGGAGAGGGGGAGAGACAGACAGATAGACAGACAGACACAGAGAGGGAGAGATAGAGAGGGGTATCCTTGGGCAAGTCACTTAAACCCTATATTCAACTGTATTTTCTGAAGATTAGGAATGATCCACTCTATCTTGAAGGCTTTGCTGTGTTTACAAACACAGGGCCTGACAAGGAGTGGGCACTCAGAGCCGTGAGTGTCTGTCCTGTTCCTTGAGAACGTTTGTGCAGAGCTGTGCACCGAGCTGCCTTCAGAACACGGCAGGCCTCGTGTCTGTTCAGCAGCCTCCTATCTGTGCGTTCACCAGGCGCCGTTTGTCATCAGGAAGGAAAAATGTCTTCTCTGCCCTCTGAGGCGCAGAGGGCCAGCCGAGGGAGAAGGCCCAGTGGGAAATGCACGCACTGTAACTGATATTTACACCACGAGAGTTCACACGGGAAGAAGTGAGCTACGGTTCCAACCACAGGCTTACATACGTGTTACAGAGGGAAGTTTGGGGTCCCAGGGAAGGCAGCCATGGGGATGGGTGGAATCGTGCAGAGCCCATGGGGTGCAAAGTCCTCTCCCAGGAGCCCCCTGGCTCTGAGTTGCGTCTGTGTCCTCTTCGGGGCAGAGGCGGGGTGAGCACTTCACACGGGAGCGGATGACCTGCACCCAGGCGGAAGGGGAGCAGCAGACTCCAGCGCCCGCTGGCTCTCGGTGCCCTGAGAGCAAGCTGGCCCCTGTGGAACGGCTGCACGTTCAGGGTAGCACGTGCTGATCCCTTGATCTTAACGCGTGTGCAACATTAGCTAATGCAGACACCCCACCTAGGTACTACGAGACCCAGGGCGACCTCGGGCGCTCCCGGGCTGTGATCTGGACACCAGCTCCCATGCGCAGGCAGAGAAGTGGACTGCAGATGCTCAGCGTCCTCGCCCAGCCCAACAGAGGTTGAGGGAACTTAACGCGCTTGTCTGGACATTTGACCTGCCCTTGTCCACCGCAGCCTCCCCGTGCTGCTCTTGGTTCTCCCGCAGACTGACCCCAGTAGTAATGGGCACTAATATTATGGCATTTTGGAGTTCAGTTTTGCATATAAGTGAGAGAAAATGTTTGCTGTTTTGAAGCTTAATTAACCCTTTCACAGCACAGTTTCCATTCATTTTACTGAGTGATAGTTAGGATAGCGTTTCAAGTGTTTTCAACATCACGAAGGATAAGAAATGACATCTCAGGAATCCATGGTTCTGGATTTCTCTGGGTCACAGGGAAGCTCTGAGCCGCTCTGCCCCTGGTGGCAGGACGCCTCCAGGATCCCGTCTTCTCGATGTCTCCCTCCCAGACAAGCTCGCAGCCCTAAGTCGGTGCTCCCACCTGAGGCACCGTCCTGCCAGCCAGCGGCTCTGCGTCTTCTGCTCTTCGCAGCAGCTCACAAGCGAGGGCAAGACAGCGGGCCTCCTCCAGCCAGGACTGCCGAGAAGCTGCGCTTCCGATGGACCCTCGTGGACACAGCCCTGAGGGCTTGCTTCCGATCTCTCCCTTTCTTATCATTCCCACTGCTTGCAGCAGAAGAAAACGCAGAGAAGCTCATGAAGAAATGAGTATTGTTTCTTTCTTAAGAGAGGCAGCCCCTGAACCAAGGCAGGAAGTTAGGAGTAAATGTGAGGCAGAAACACCTCCAAATTCTTGGAGATGACTCCCAATCACGACTTACGATCTCAGTGTCAGTGCGTCCCACGTGCTCACACTCCTGGCCTGGCCTCTGCCGACTGGAGCCCGCCAGCTGCCCTGAGTATGAGCAGGCCAGTGACGCAACAGATGAGGACCAGCATGCGACAGCGCACACACCCTCCGGAGACTCCGGTCAGGCCAGGACTTGGACAGCAGCACGCGTGCACTGCCGGGCGGACACTGCGCAGCCGTCACGGCGCTGACGTCGGCGGCTGGACGTGCTGCCCGCAGCCTCCTGCAGTCCTTCAGCACGTGGAGGGCTTCCCTGTCATCCTGGGGGCATCTCAGAAGTTGCGACTGCATCTGGGATTGTTGTGGCTCAAGTGACTTCGCAAGGCACTTCTGGCTGCGGTTAATTTCTTAATGAATAAAACCAACCGCTCTAAGCTTCAGATAGAGTACCTGAATCCTTATCGCACATTCATCTGTGCCCGTGGCCCCTAGGAAACTGTTTTGCTTTTATCTGCGTCTTGAAACAAAGCAAAGCAGAGTCCTCTGCCCCAGTTCTGGAGCTCCTTTGAGTTGCGAACACCAGGTATGAATTAAAGTCTGCAGAAAATGACCGCGCTCCTCACCCCCCACCCCCCACCCCACCCCGGCAGACCCCTCCTCGCCAGGCCCACCGCTGGCTCTGCCTGCCTGCCAGCCATCCCCCTCTTCCGTTTTCTTTCACTCTGCAGCTTTCCCACTGAGCCATGAACGACCTTTATCTGGGATGGAAAACAAGACACAGCGGGCAGCGCTTGGATGCTTGAACAGCTCTGAATACACAGTGCAGGAGAGATGGAGCTGCAGCTGCAGGTCAGAAAGGAAGCCTCCATGGCGACGTCTGGCCATCTGATAGCAAATCCATGAGGGCTACATTCCCCTCAAGTTTAGCCAGGAGGATTTTACATTTCAGGTGGCTTACAGTGTTTTGCAAACTGAATTGCATCCTCATTCATATGCTAACCCTAGAGCCACTGTATTAGGAAACAACCTGGGAAGAGATACTCCAGGCTAAATAGCTCATGAGGTGGAACTGAAGGTTAGAAATGATGTCTTTCTAAGAAGAGAAAGAGACCAGGAATGCTAAGCTCAGAGAAGAGGCCCTGGGAAGAGACAGCAACAAGGTGCTGGGTCATCGACCTGCAGACCAGGAAAGCCTGCAGGAAGCCTCATCTCCTAGCCCCAGCACTGAGGGAAAGCCTGTTGCCATCCACACGCCTAGGTCTGTAAGACCGGTCCGTCCACACGCCCTACCAAACAATCAAGACCCCACAGGGATCTAATTAACTTTTCACCAATTACCAAGTTTGGCTTTAAAATAAGTTCCAGCGTTCTTCAATGCAGCAGAGTGACTATCATAAGGGAGCCTGTGAGAGGTTAGATTACACAGGCTCCCTGAGGCGCGAGCGTTCCTACAAGTTTAGATCAGTGAGGTATGCTGTGTCTGGCTGTTGCTGTCCTTCCCTCTCCCCCACAAAACTGCCTGCCCTGAGACAGCTCCTCAACCAAAATGTTTTATGTCTGCTTTGTGTCTTACACTGCTTAAAAAAAATAAATAAAATAAAATAAAAAGCCAGAGCGCTCTCGGCTGAGTGCTGCTCCTGGGGTCTCCCCACTGCTGGGTGCGCCCTGCGGACGCCCTTCTGGCCCTCGCTGCATGCAGACCGTTCTCGCGTCTGAACAGTCCTTCCACACGGCAGCTCTGTTGCTCACTCGCAGTTTCTTGTGTGTGAAAGACGCAGACGGAGTGTGAGCACTCCCAACACAAGACCTGGGAAGTGTGTGGGTGACGTAGTTACGCTGACATGGCCATCATGATTCCATGCGTCTGCTTGTTTGGCATGCCGCACACCCCTACAGACGTCAAGTCAATAACCATGTGTCGGATAAGGCTAAATATTGAAACCAAAGTTATAGGGAGATTAAATAGTAAAACCTTTGATTTCAAAAATATTCTGTTCCCAATGATTAATAATCATTCTCCACTGAATAATTATTTAATCAATAAATATTCTCCAATAATATTGTGATTGAGGTAGGGTAGAAGAAATAGATACGTAAGAAGGAGACAAGGAAAGTCGTAAATTTAAAATTACACTTTTAAATAAAATATTTAAATATTTTCAAGGAACTATCAAAGTTACCCATGGCCATAAAGTACAGTGTGTGTCAGTCATGTTCCCATTGCTGGGACAAAATACTCAAGCCCTGTAGCTTAAAGGAAGTGAGGATTATTTTGGCTCTCAGTTTCAGAGGGCATAGACCACACTACTCTTGCATTCTGCATGCCTGAAAAATTAGCACAACACTGATAACACCAAGGTTTGCCACCAGCTTGGGCAGTAGGCAGGCTGTCTTGGGCTACGGCTGCAGGGACCACTGAGTGCCTGGATGGCCTAACTCAGAAATTCACTTCCTTGGCAGTACTGGGTGAGCAGGGTGCCCTGAGGCCCTCTTCTCAAAGCGAAGCCTTTCAAAGGAGCCTGTCCTTTTACACCCTTTAGCCTGCAAGTGGTGGCCTGTGGCCGCTTCCCAAGAGGTCTACAAAGCCTCTTTGCTGTTGTCCTGCCTCCTATCGGGCTTCTGTATAACGCTAAGCATTTTAGAAAACACTCTGTTCTTTACCCCCACTTTGCAGCTATTTCTCATCAGCTTTGCTTTCTGCTCTTGGTTCTTATTGCAGGTCTGGCTAACAGTGGCCAGCAGCACTTATAATGACAAAAGAGCTAAAATGTGCTCCTTTATACAAACTCAAACCTTTCATCCTAAGGGTATAATTCTCCTGTTGGAAACTCCTCCATACCCAATTCCTCTCCACAGTGTACTCAGTGTTCTAAATAAATTTTTCCCTTTTCTATATTCTTGGTCTCTTGGTAAACTACCTTATCAGCTATGCCAGGTGATCCTTTGTATGCCAGCTTATGTATCAGTACCCACGTCAGAGTCCAAGCATTAGGTTGCTTGAAATTCCATCCACCAGATCAATTCATCCACAGGCTTTAATCTCAGTCTCCCACAAAGTCTTGGGACATTGACAAAATCTAGACAACATTTTTGCTGTGAAGAAACACACAATAGTCTCCACTAGAGTTACTAATAAAGTCCTTGTTCCTTTCTGCAACCTCACTAGCCTGGCCTTTACTGTCCTCACTCCTATAATAACTCTTGTCTTGTAAGGTCTGAAAAGAATTATCAATATTTGCTTACAGCATTCTAAGGCCCCTTTACCTTACTTCTCCACAGCTTTCTAAACTCCCTCTGAGTGCCGGTTCTAAAGGTTCCTGAACCCTGAGTTCAAGAATAGTCACAGCAGTGGTCCCACTCCTGGTACCACATTTTTGCATCAGTGACTCTACCAGAGCTTGGGCAAAATACTCAAGTTAGGAGAGGATATTTGGCCATCCTTTCAGAGAGTTCAGTCCATGGTCAGCGAGCACCAAGCAGAAACACATGTAAGGGCCTGGTCAGCACAGCTTGCATGTGTCTCCTGGATTACCACCCTTCACCCCTCTACATATGTAAAATCAATGACTATGTGCCAAATAAATGTCAAAATTGAAATCTAAGTTATAGAGATAAAATAGTAAAAGCTTTGGCTCAGGAATATATTCTATTTCTAATGACTGCTAATTATTCTACTCAAATTATGGCAACCAAGAAGCAAAGACAAAAGGAGTCAGGACCAGGACCATGCTCTTCAAGGTCCTGCCCTCCACGGCCAGTATCATCCACCTTGGCCACAACTCTGAGTACATAGGATGCTTAGAGGACTTTTAGGTCTAAGTCATAACATGGTATCTTCTCACCTTTCAGGAAACTCCAAAAATTCCCTACAACTTAAAGACGCAATGAGCCTGTGAATTTGGCCTGAGCTTTTCACCTATACTTTGAGCTTGTGTTTTTTCTTCTCACAGATTTCCAACCTTCAGGAAGCATCACTGTAGAGTGAGCAGCATGTTTAAACTTCAAACACAAAGAAACTCTGCCTTTTCACCCAGCTTTTAACCTAACAAATGGGCAACATGAAGACATCAGGATAAGCACCCTGAGTCAGTCTTCTTGAGGACACAGAAGGTCACAGACAAGCCTACAACTCGAGGCCACCACGTAACTCTCTCTCAAAGGTTTGCACTCTTCTCTCTGAGTGCATCCTTTTGAAGTTCACTTAATCACCCTTTCTATGCCCTTACTAATTTATTCTGCAGTCCTTTCTGTGACTTACATCTACGGCCCTACAGCCTAACCCACAGATAAGGAGGTATCGTGGCTGCTGTCCCCATTGCTGAGACAATACAACCGGCACCAGAGCTGAAGCTGGGAAGGCTTGTTCTGCCCCAGTGTGCAGAAGGTTCGGTCAGCCAGCTCTGGAGCAGGGCAGCGTGGCAGACAGGCAACACAGGCCAGAAGCAGGGCGCACAGGAGGCAGCAGTGACAGCAGCAGCAGGGGCTTCTTCCTCTCCCTTTATACTCCATTCAGGTATCTGCTCCTTGCTCGGTGCCACCCACACCATCCTGGATCATCCCAATCCCAGCATCACACCCTCGATCTGCCCAGCTCTGAAAAGCCCCACCTCTGAGTGCATGAGGGTTTGAGGGAACATTACATACATGCAATGACAAGTCAGTCCCTCCCCTCATTAGGAACTTGCCCAAACCCTGTTTGGTGGCATGATGAGAAAGCATGCACACTGTGTCCACTTTTACACATTCCCAATAATAAAGTGCTTTGAAATATAAAATTCTCACTCTCGCTCATCAGAATGCATGGACACGCACAGGAGTGACCCTGAAATAAGGCACAAGTGTCCTCATCAACTGCCCCCACCGTGTGCCCACGTCACCAACAGTCACCACCACACAGCCTTTCATGAAGCCGACAGGGCTCACTACAGCTTGACTCACAGCTGCCTACAGTCAGGACCGAGCTGAGCCAAGTGGTTCAGTGCCGGCTGCCTTCAGATAACAGAACCTGGAGAGCGCAGGAGCACGAGGTCCCCTGGAGGTCGGCTGTGCCCGCTGGGCTGCGACGCCTGCAGGCGGCTGGAGGACCGGGAGGGGCCCTTTGGAGTCTTCTGAGTGTCTGTGAAAAGTGCGTGTGGTGCTGCACAGGCTTCCCCCTCACCGCCACTCCCCCCAGGTTTGGGAATAAAGGAATGAATCCCTGGTGGCCCAGCGGTCAGGTCCCAGGCAGGGGCAAAGGTCCACGCCTGGGACTACCACAGGGACAGCTCTCTCTGAGACCCTTGCTCACAGGTGAGACCCTGGGGACTCACTTCTGCTCAGGGCAATGAAAAGAAAGAACACCAGGCAGGAAGAAGGCTTGACCTGGCATGGTGGGCAGGACAGAAGGAAGGTGCTGAGGTGAGTGTGCCCCGTGTGGGTGAGGGGAGTGTTCTGTGTGGTCCTGGGTAGCCCCAGATTCTAATAAATTTCAGGCCCATACAGCCCGTGAGTGCACTGCAAAAGCGATCTCTGTGATCTTTGATCTTCTCAAGGTTCTCTTTGTCTGGGGCTGAAAGAATCCCACAAAGGATGCATCAAAGGAAATCAGTTTATAGGCAAACCATCAACCACTCAAATGAACAAGATGAGGAGAGCTCAGGGCAACGCTGCGGGATTAGGGTCACCACGCATGCTGTGGCAGAAGCGGTGTTCACAGGACATAAACATGCCTTGCTATTAATATAAGGTGATTACTAAAAATATACTAGAATAAAGCTAGAAAAAAGTAGTATTGAACAGATCTTCTAGTAAAACTGAAACTGCAATGGGAAAAGCTACAATAAATTTCAAATGACACAGAGAAAGCTGGTAAGCCCTGCAGCAAAGGAGTGGCACCAGGTGCCCTGCGGAACTCAGCCTGGGACATGGGAAGTCGCAGGAGGAGCAGGTGGTGCCAGGCCGGGCTGCCCTGAGTGCGGGGCATCCCGCTAGACAGCAGCAGCAGGGAGGAGCAGAGCAGAGGGCAGGAGCCCCGGGGCTGCCGCTCTCAGGCTGAGAGGCACCATGCAAACAAAGCTCCACAGCTGCCATGCTCAAGAGACCCGTTCATGTGACAAGCGACATCTCACAGCAGTGACCAATGCCAAGGGCGAGAAGGTCAGAATGCAGCAAGGCAAGCCTGCACTGAGCTGCAGGGAGCTGTGTTTTGTGTATTAATGTGACTTAGAAACACACAAATTAACAGCAAAATACCCTGGGATTCTATTAGGAAGAAATCTCATTAAAGAGAATTGTGGGGGGCAGGGAAGAGAGAGTTGTGAGGGAGAGCTCAGGGAGAATGGGAAGGATGGGAGTGTGGGCTGCCAGGAGGAGTAAGAGCAACAGGGGCTGGTGGCCTTAATGAAGCGACACATGCTGATGCCAGGTCATAACTGCCCAAACAGTAGGGACGAAACGAAGCTGAGCTGAGTTCCAGATACCCAGCTGGGGAGGCGGCCCGCACCCCCGACCCTAGCTTTCGAGGAGCCTGAGGCACGAGGATCGCGAATTCAAGCCCAGCCCAGGCAAGACCTTGGGGGGTGTTGTGTGGTTGTTGTTTCATTTTTGTTTGTTTTTTGAGACAAGTTCTTGTTATAGGTTCTCAACATAGAAACCAGACCAGAATCCAAAATTAAAATTTAAATCTGAACCTCTTATTACCGGCCTGGGACCGCTTGACCACACTCACGCAGGAGAGGTCGAACGGCCAGGAGCCTTAGGAGTAGAGAGGTTTTAAAGGTAGAAACCGCGTCCTATGTGGCAAACAGATCTGTCATTTAACATGGAACGGCACCTTTGGGGACAGCGTGACTGTTACTCCGCATATGCTTTTTCTGAGAGCGTTGTTTTCTGGGAACGCTCAGTCTATTGGTGGTTTATCAACGGTACCCCAAGCCTCCTTGCGGTCTTACAAGGAAGCAGGGTCACAGAAAGTTGAGCAAAAAAAAAAAAAGAAAAGAAAGAAAGAAAGAAAGAAAGAAAGAAAGAAAGAAAGAAAGAAAAAGAAAAAGAAATTTAAAAAAAATCTCTGACAAAACTAAACAAAAAAAGGGGATACAAATGTAGGACCATTTTCTGTCTGTATATACAAAATAGGATCGATGTACAGCTACTTTCTCTTAATTCGATGAGAAGAAAGAGCTGCTCCTATAGTGTTTGTGGACAAGGCATCACGTCTGCATCTTGTACTATGAATAACCACTAGGAAGACAACAATACGCAATGCATTAATAATTCCAACTGTCCTACTAATCGGTTTTGAAACTGTCTCATTGCTATTTGTTTCTCCATAAAATTAATTTAAGAAGAAGGCTAAGCAGAGTAACTTTTTATGCTTAGCTGCGCACTGACTCATCACGTTGCATTACTTTTGCATTAGCCCTTCACAGCTCCCACTGCGCGCTCAGGCTGGCCTTGCGCTTACTTGTTAGCCCAGGCTGGTCTCGAACTCGTAGCGCTCCTCCTGTCTCACCTTCTGAGTGCCGGGATTACAGGCGAGCACCCCCATGGCCCGTTTCCGGTTTCTTACTTGACAAGCCCAAACTACAAGCACAGCAAAATCGAAGACAGTCGCCAGGAGGGAAAGGACCTCAGGCGGGCTGGGGCTGAGGGGCGGGGGTCGTGCCGCCCAGCCCTTGCGAGGACGCGAGGACGCCGCCTGGGACCGGCGGGGACAACCGGCCGGGACGCCCTGCAGCGCGCGGGGAGCGGCCGGAGCGCTCGGGTCACTCTGGTCCGCGCCAGCGTGGACGTAGAGGGCGTGCTGCGCCGTGCAGCCAGCCTCACTGGGCTTTCGTCGTCCTCAGCGGTGAGATGTTCTCTACAGCGACAGTAAGTTCCGAACCTATTAGAAATTTTTTAAATAAATTAAATTCGATCATGATACCAAATACGTTAGTGATAAGAAACCATCAGAACGTACTGAGGAAAAAACCATGAAAAATCAAATAGGCATAAGTAGAGTACACCCCAAACAAGTAAACCGAAACTGCTGCTGAGCGCGACAAAGAAGACATAGCGAAAAAGAAATTCCAGGTCATTGTCATAGAAAATTCAATATCAAGAAGGTGCCCATTTTCTTTAAGATTTTTGTAAATGTAATCCAACCCTCTCAAAATCCCCTTTTTCCTCCTGCTCCTCTTTCTGATTGGAAGCTCCGTACAGGCAGGAAGAATTCTAGGATTCAAGAATAGGGAAAATTTGCTTAACAACGATTGAAATGCCATCACACACACAAAAAAAGATTATTAAAATTTAATTTCAGAAAAATAAGTTAGTATTTACTATTGTTTAAAAATAAGGTCTTGTTCTGTACTAGGTACTGTGTTTGATACTACATTTTAAAAAAACTTTTACCAAAACTCTACAAGACAGGTGGAGCATTGTCCGCGTTTTCCAGAAGAAAGGGCTGGGCAGGGTCAGTCAGTCTGCAGCCAGGGTGGCCCAGACCCGGGCCAGGACCACCTGTGGGTCACCGGGACACCTGGGGAGAAGGGGCGGGGTGTCCTCGCTCTAGGACGAAAATTGCAGCCTTTAGAAAAGGGCGCACAGTGAAAAATACTACTTCTCCGCCTTGCTTAACTAAAATAAAAATCCTGGACAATAACCTGACTAGCAAATTTCTTAAAGACAAAAGTTGAGGGCTGGGAAGATAGCTCAGCGTTCTAAGTACCTGACTGGCAAGCGCAAGGATCCGGGTTCGATCCCTGGGGCATCTAGCACACAGTGCGGGCGGGCACCGACCGAGTGGTGCCAGTCTGTGATCCCAGCACTGGGAGCTGAGACAGGAGGATCGCCCCAAGCCTGAACTGCGTCCTCAGACCCTACGTCAATTTTTAAAAAAAGACAAAATTTGAGCCATGAAGGTAAAAGCGAGTTCCAAAACTCGCACCTGTGAGAGGTGGCTGCAGGGAGAATCGGACGGTGCGGGCCCAGCCGGCTGCGGGCTTCCCTGACCTCTGGGCCACCCGGAGGGCACAGCCCAGGGCCTGCCTCAGGAGCACGGCTCCCGGGGTGGGGGCCCCCCACCTGCACCGGCTCCAAGGGGCGAAGCAGTCCCAGGAGGTGAACGCCCACGAGAAAGGCACTGAGGAGCTGCTGGCCTGCACGGGGAGGGAAGGGCGGCGCCGGCCTGCAACCGCTGCTCCCAGGCACGAGCGAGCGGGGCGCTAACGCAGAGGTCGGAGGAAAAGACCCGCGAGCAGCTCCGAGCCTGCCTGGGGTGACGCCCCCGCCCAGCCGCAGGTGAGCCGGGCACGAGTGTGCGGACGTCCAGTGTGTCCTGAACGCAGCCTGGGCGAGGCTACCTGGGACGGCTGCCGAGGCTGGCGGAGGGAGGACAAGGACCAAGCCGCTGAAGCCCGGGCTGCAGGCTGGGGCAGGTCAGCACACGGCCTCACCGCGCAGTCTTTTAGTCCCGACGCGTCCACACTTCTACAGTGGAACACAGTGAGGGGATGCGTTGCATAAGGTTTTCCTTTAAACAGCTCTCCAAGGGTGATGAATCGGCAGAAATTGTTCAGAAATAATAAACTCAAGCAAACACTCTGCCCTGA
>NW_004524628.1:12186769-12189977 GCF_000260255.1 Octodon degus
GGCACCGAGCAATCCGGGCTGCAGCCTGCACGGAAAGTACAGGGAAGGACCGCAGGCTGCGTCCCGCCTGCTGCCTGCGCTGCCTGCCGCCCTCGGCCGTGCTGTCCTTCCCAGAGCCAGCTTACTACGGGCTGAAGTCCCTACACACTGAGATAAAGTGAAGCTTCCTCCTGAACTTACAATGTCGGGTATTTTGTTCCAGCAACAAGAAAGTAACTAAAATAAGCTTAAACCCTAAAGAGCAGGGAACTCCATCTTGAGGGCCTATGGCTCCCTCTAGTCCCTGGGTTTGCATTTCAAAAGATTCATAAAGGAAAACTGTATGTTTATTTCAAATTAGGAAATCACTTTCTCCACCTTAGCTATTCTCTAACATCTGTAAAAGTCAGAGCATGCACACAGGCAATATTATTTAATATCAAATTCTTTCATCGTATCTTATTATGTTATTGGATTGTATCCTGAATTGTAATATTTAATCTCATCACAGGTGAAACTGTTGAACACATTTTTCCACTTGGTGTGACTGCGGATAGGCACAGCAGGGGACAGTGAAGGTAGGGCGGTGTCCCCGCAGCTGCAGCCAGCCATGGCAGCAGTTCCCTCACCCTCCCAGTCAAATCAGCCCAGGACCAGGTTCCCGGAGCTGGGTTCTCTGGAAAATGGTGTCACTCTCCCGTACTAAGGTCCTGGCTCCTCAGGTCCCTGTAGTTCTTTGCTTTCCAGCTGTTCTTATTCAAAAGCTACTGCAAGTCTTCGGCTAAACTATATCATGTTTTGTACATCTATCCTGTAGATAATTTATGCACCATTTGTGCAAGCTATCAAACATGGCCAACCCATCTCTCCTGCACAAGGTGTTTATCGCTGTTTTTTTTCCATAATCTTCAGGCATTTTCCTTGAGCTTCCCAGAATGGGCAAGACCCAAACACCAGACAGCCCAGAAGCTACCGCCTCAGCTTCTGAGCAGTAATTGCAAGTACAGACGTGCCTGCTTGGCGGCTTGATACTGCTTAACTCTGAGCATAATGTACTTGCCACAAAAAGTAGAAAATGGTGCTTCAGAAAATCTCAGTATCAAACTAGAAAGCGCTACACGTGCAAAAGATATCTCACTCTGTCACCGACAGCAGGACTTTGCATACCTGTAATAGTGCTTATTGATACAAGAAACAATACCAAGCCAAGAAAAACTGAAGTACAAGGTTGCTCGAGGCATGTGTATTGTTTCCGGTTCACTCCAGCCAACACAGAGGAACACATGAGTGTGACACCTCATGTTTGATGCCAGAGACTTTGCAAAAGATTTGAACCAGGGGTGCTCATCTCGTCAAGCACTTGCTATTTCTTCAGGGTGAAACCACTGAAATTCTTTCTTCTGGCTTTGGCGTAGACAGTGTGTTTCCATGGTCCATGCTCACCCAGAGTGTTCCCGTCCACCTGTGTGGACACGCAGGGTGCAGCCTCCCCACCCCCACCCTGGCTCCCTGCTCCCCCACCTCGGCTGGTCCTCTCTCCCCTCCCAGCGCACCTCGCCCTCCACAGCACAAAGGACAGCTTGCAGTCCGCATCTCTCCATGGAAAGTGGCCGCTGAGCAAAAGCACTGTCTTTGCAGGAATCTCACAGAACCCAGGCCTGTACAAGAAGGTATTCGCAACAGCCAGAATGCAGTCCAGCGTAACTCAGAGTGTGGACGCCAAGGAGATGTGAGCTTCTCACGAAGGACATCCACCACCCACCCTGGAAGCACTGTCTTCTGATACAGTCGTTTGCCTGAGGAATGAAAGTACAGCGTGCATTGTAGATAGCGACTGGGTGCCTGCGAACCACTTGAGTCATGGTTTGGGGTCAGAAACCACACATCTCTTGGTGACGGAAAAGCCCTGGGTGTGTGCATGCCACACTCTCGGTGCACTACCGAGGATAGCCACTGCTGGGTGTCTGCTCGGGGTAACCCACATTTCCACCACAGCAAGGGGCCCAGGGGCTTGCAGGCTCTTGTTCCTGTTGGTGTCCAGCCTCCTTCCATCCGTTCCCACACTCTGGACACTGCCAACACCTTCCACAAGTGAGGCCACCATGTTGCAGGATGCGGTCACCTTCCACAGGTGAGACCACTGTGTGGCAGTGTGCAGCCTCTGTGCAGACACTGGCCAAGCCTGCATTCTCCCTCCTTCCACATAAGGAGATCCATTGAGCGCAGCACTAAGGACTCGAGTCATTCCAGCCACTACAACCGCCAGCAGCCCTGGTTCTGGCAGGGGCACTGGCTGTGCACTTCTGCACAGCCCCCACGCAGCCCCCGCACAGGGGTGTGGGGTCCTTGGAAAATGCTGCAGTGGGACACAGCACACTGCAGCACATTCACAAGAGGGAAAGGGAGGGGAGGGACATGAAAGGGGCAGGTGGAGCGGCTCCAACGCAGCGAGGACAGAGGCGAGGCTGCATTCCGTCCCCAGCTAACGTGCTAAGGTCAGAGCCAATCTTAAAACAGCCATATCTTTGAGCTATATGCATGGCCTCTCGTGCTTTGCAAAATTACACCCAGCAAAAATGAAAGGCCTAATGATTTATTTATCAAAAAGGTCAATTATTCTTTTGTGTGAGCTGAGGGTTGATAAGTACATGTGACTTGCGGCAGCAGTTGCCCAGGGGACTGCCACCGTGAGGTCTCAGAGGCGCAGCGCCTGCTCCTACAGCACGGAGAAAGGTGAGGGCGCTGTGGACATGCCCCAAGGGGCACTCTCTAAATGGCCGAGTCAATTCAATGTGTGCGCCTCATACAGTCCTTCCCAGGCATGTGGATTAAAGATATGTGTTGGAAAGTATTTATATTAACTATTCACAGAGCCATCTTTTAAAACGAATATTTAAAAAACTAGTTATTTTACATATAATATAAATTTTACGTAAACATTTTGTCATAACTTTTATTTATATTATTTATATAAATAAATAAAACAACTAAAACAGTCTGTATGTAATTTCTTAGTTCCTATTACAGTATCATAAGTACTATTGCTATAGTCCCATGTTATCAGTATATAATAAATTTTCTATAAATTTATTCAAAGTGTAAAAGGAACCCAACTTTTGAGAGAGCACACACGGTCTACTCATCATTTCTCCTGACTAGGGTATTCTTATTTTCCGAATGTTTCTTCCATCATATTTCAGTAGAATAGCTGAGCTGCCTCTGGTAATTG
>NW_004524628.1:12192207-12195569 GCF_000260255.1 Octodon degus
CCGTCTGCTGTGCGGTTTCCCGTTGTGCGACTGCCCCACTTCGTCCGTGTTGCCGTCTAATCTACAGACACTGGGCATTTCCAGTCTGCAATGATAACTAGAGCCCCTATGCGTATTCCTACAAGGTATTCCATTCACATACCTTCCTTTCTCTCTTGTCACGAGTGACAAAATTGTGCAGATCTACTTTGAAAACATCTCCCTCTTTCTATCTTTCCTTGGAGGAGTAAATCTCAATTATTATACGAGAATGTGTTACACATTAAATGAATATTTAATGCACTTTAATCCCAGAGGTCTGCTGGATAGCTAAGCCGGCGCCCAGCTCTGAGCCCTGTCCTTCCTTTTGTCCTTGCTTTCTTCTCTTCCTCCTGCCCCATCCCTTCTTTCTTTCCTTCTTCCTTATTTAAGAGCAAGCTTCAGAGACCTCCCATCTTACTGACTTTTGTCTTATTGCTGGGACAAAATGTGACACCCAGAGTTAAGGAGGGAAGGTTGACGTAGCTCGCAGCCTGTGGAGGTTTTAGTCCATAACGGGCTGGCTCCAAGGCCGAGTGGCACATGGCAGAGGGCAGCACTCGATGGTGTCCACAGCACAGCAAAAGGCCCAGCCAGGGGAGAGAGGAGACTCCTTCCATCGCTCATCCGCGAGGTACTGCCCTAGGGCGGGTATAGCTCTCACACCCTCCATCCCAGCCAGAACTGAGCCAGCCCAGCCGTTGCTGGCTTCCAGCACATGCCCTTAATCCCAGCATATCCCCTTAATCCCAGCATCACATATTCTAGGGGCAGCCACCTCTGAAAAGCCCTAGGACCACACGAGGCTTTGGGGGAACATCTAGACACAAACCATAGCACCCTCTTCGCATCCAACACCCTTAGCTTTTGGCTCTTAAAAACAGGAACGTCCCTTACATAATCACCGCATGTTACACGCTTCAGGCAACCTGACTCCGGGCTCTAGTATCTGGTCCGCCTCATGTGTCGCTGGTGACCCCAGGCCTGGCCCTGTCGGATGTTGAACCAGTTTCTCCAGGACTCAGCCCGGTCCTGCGAAGCCCCGCAGGCTTCCTTTGTCTTTCTGGACACTGGCTTTGAGGAGCACAGGCTCACTGCGTGTCGGCTGCTACTCTGGCTTTCTCTGTTTGTCTCACACTTCAATTTGGTTCACACTCCTCGGCCAAGAACACAGTGGTGGCGTAGTGTCTCCACTGAACCCCCAGAGAGGTGGTGTCTGCTGTCACTAACCGTGCTCCTGACACCAACTCTGGTCCCTTGACGATGTCTCATGGGTAGTGCTGTGTATCACCGTGAAACGCAACAATATGTTCTGTTTAATGACAGACAGAACAAAATATCTGCACCGCACAAATCCTTCATATACAGATAGAGGTTGACAATGATGGCAGCAAGTGAAGTGAAAAATCATACTTCCTAAATCAAATCATGGCTAATACTCGGACTGCAGGCACAAGCTTCAGGATCTGCTTTCCGAACATCACAGGGTCCCAAGCCGTGAGGCCAGTTTTCCTAACCTGGCTCCCCAAGCAGTACTCAGCATCTCCACAAGACAAGCAAATGCGGAACCAGGAAGGAAGCTGAGGCCTGGCTCCCGAGGCAGGCAGGCGAGTCTGTGGGAGCGGTGCTGTGGAGAATTGGACACTGACACCCTCCACTTGGGGTTCCATGGGGTCCGGATGACACGGCCCACAGCCCTGACTCTGGGATGCCATGGGTCAGGGCGAGCTTAAGGCGACCGCAGTGAGGGCGAGAAGGGGATGGGGTCCTGGCCGAACAGCACTGAAGGTGTAACCGTGGAGAAGCAGCTCTGTGCCTTTCTTAGTGACAAGTATTGGTCACGTGCTTTGTGTCTGGAGGACGTGGTGGTGTGTCACCAGTGCTTGTGCGCTTGTGTGCGTGTGCCTGCACCTACACCAGTCCTGCCACATCCCTTCCTGCCAGGTAACAGTTGGAGGACATCAGTGCCCAGCACTCCCTGCCTCAAGATGGCAAAAGAAGGCTCTGCCCCACGAGACCGCCTGGGCCCGGAGCACACAGGCCCCGCAGCTAACAGCGCAGCTTTCACCGTTCCAGTTACTGAGTCAGCAGGTCCAATAAGCCAAACAGGGGATTCCAGAACTGGGAATTTCTGATTGCAGTTGCGCTTCCTGCTGAGAGTGGCATGGTGAAGCCTCACGACGTCCCGCTCCGGCCTTCTGGGGACAAAGCCCACCGGGCCACAGCCCCATGCTGCATGTGCCACCTGTCCCCGTGCAGTCTGTGGGTTGTCAGATCATCCACCAGGGAAGACCGTGCCTGTGCTCACTTAGTGGCATCCCAGCACCCTGATGGTGACACTGGTGGCATCGATGTGCTTTAGAGGCCACCGAGGGCTCCTTTAACGAAGCCAGAAAAGCTCTTGGCTTCCTAGGACAAAGCTGCGACCCAGGCTTTGCTGTTCCCTGCAGTCAAGCCTCTGCCAGTGAGCTGGTGCTTTCACTCTGAGGATGGGGGGGGGGGTTCTACCCTTGGTGGAAGGGTGCCAGGCTGAGCAACCACGAAGTGCACGGGTGGGAGTCGCTAAGGTGGCACAGGAAGACCCTTGCCAGGGCGGTGGAGGTGGGGGTGACCACAGCAGGGCAGGGGACAGCCAGCTGGCATGGTGGGGGCCCTCGTGCAGAAATACAGCACTTTTCAAGGAAAATCATTTCAGGAGGAAAACATCATAGTAAAAAGGAAATACATGAGCCATGTTGTGCCCCCCGAGTCCTTGGGGACGCTGCAATAGACAGTCTCCCACAGCACGCCTGGCGGGATGCTGGTGAATTGCATTGAGAAGCACGTGAACCTTGTTGATGCTGAACTTCAGCGTGAACTGTGAGACACGGCGTGAGGGTGCAGGGCTGCAGTGGGAGCCCAGCAAAGGGTGGGGGTTGCTACTGCTGTCCTTTACCTGCTGGCTGTGTGCATGAGGGACAATGATCGCTTTATTCTTTAGGCTTCTATCTATTAAATAGAAAACTGAAGCATCTCCAAAGTGAAAGGTGACATTTAGAGAAACATCCAGAAATCAGAGCTGGGTGTCAGTGGCTGGGTCCTGGGCTGTAGATCCCATCTTCGCAGCCAGCTGTTTCTGCCCAACTCACAGGAAGGAACATCCCAGCTAGGAGCACACAAAGCCCTCACCCTCCTGCCTCTCATACCCACAGTGGGCCCTACCAGCTCAGTGTGGCCTGCAGCCCAGTGCCCAAGCTCACTCCTCTCTGTGACCCTCTCCTGGAGGGAAGGAGAGTAGGTGGAGGAACAAGAGAAGGGGAGGAGGAGGGGAGGAGGAGGGCGGGAGGAGGAGGGCAGGAGGAGGG
>NW_004524628.1:12196123-12203804 GCF_000260255.1 Octodon degus
GGGGAGGAGGAGGGAAGCAGGAGGGGAGGAGGAGGGGACAGGAGGAGGAGGAGGGTGACAAATGGAGCCTTCCGTGGTGAGCTGCACCTTTCCCTCGGTTCACCACACCCAACCCTCACGGAGCCTCTGTAGGCGGCTGTGCAGTGCTGTCCACCTTCCCAGGCAGGGAGCTGGCCGAGATAAATCCCAGCTCCTGAGGAAGCCGCCGGAGCTGCCACTGCACACCGCTCCCCCTCCCCATAGTCCCTCCATCTCCAGGTCTGCAGGGCCACTTTCTGCTTATTTCTCAAGCCCAGGGCGAAATGTGCCGCCCCTCCCATGCCCTGCACCTCCTCCCATGACCACTGGCTGCCCCCAAATTCCCAGGATTCCTGTGGCTTTGCATCTTCCTTCCCACCCTCCCTGTCAGGGCCGCTGGCTCACCCTCCTGCCTGAAGGGCTCAAATGAAGTAGAAAGCTCTCCCTCGTCCTTGAGACAGTGACCTTGCTCCAGAGAGTACAGGTGGCGGCCTGGCAGATGTCCCACAGTGGGCAGAAACTTCGGGGAGCCTGGCCTGCTCCCAGAACAGCTCAACCCGCTGGGAAGAGCAGATGTTTGTGCCCCAGGACCTGGCCAGTTCCCAGAGGTGCAGACTCCCCACCTCTGGCCACACAGGTAGGGAGTGGCCACTTTTGTCTGAACTGCTACTTAAGAAGCCCACTGGTGGGGAGACTTTAGGGTCGCATCTGTGGAGAAGATGCCTGCCCAGACCTTCCTGTGGGGACCTGGAGCCACAAGCAGGGAACTGGAGCCTCAGGGTCTGAAGCGCTCCCGTCTGGCGGTGGGGCCCTCCTTGTACTTGCGGTTTCTTCAGTGTTATCACGTTTGTGTCCACCGACAGCTTACTAAGGTTCTTCTATTGTTACCTTGTTGCCAAAGGCTTGCCCTGTTCGCGAATCATCTGGACCTCTAAATCAACCAGCTCCGACCCGGGTCTCCTTCAGGCTCCACTGCCGGCCCAGTAGCAAGGCTCTCTGGTGGCCAAGGCCACGCACCGTGCACTGCGCCTGCGGTCAGCCCTGCGTGAGGCTCTCGGGCAGGGCTGCCCAGCACCAGCCCTGGGCAGGAGCTGCGGAAGGCACGCTGGCCCCGTGTTACGCCCTGAGCTGACACACACGGATGGGTCCTTTTTCAGGAGGTGGAAGTAACTTCGTTCTGCGATTTGCCCAGGTAAGGACAAGTTTGTGGACTGAATAAACTCAAGATCCTCTGAGCCCTGCTACAGCCCACAGCCTGCAGGCATCCCCAGGGCCTTGCCTTGCTACCTTCTTGGCCTCTGCACCCCACCTGAGGTGAGCCGGTCATGCCTTTTGATTCCATGGCTCCATTCCCTTGAAGGAGCAGAAGGCTTCAGTCAGCAAACCTGAACCTTTAAAATTCCTGTGTAAGTTAAAGGCCATCACTGCCCACTAGGAAGTGGGGTCCCTGGAGTCCCTCGAGGGGTGGAGGGCCGGGGGACATGCACAGTGGAACATGCCTGGGCCCAAGGAGGTGTGCGAGAGGCTGCCGGAACTGGCCTTGTCACTGACCCCTGCGGGTTCACGTGGCCTTCGGGCGTCACGGAGCAGAATGAACAGCACGCACAGTGCCCTGCCTGGTCCCTGGTGTCCCACCCATCTCCCAGCATGCAGGGGACAGGGTGTCGCATCATGCCATCATTGCTGCTGGGGCTGCAGGAGCAGGGTGTTTTCCTGATGGAGCACACACTCCTCTCACTTAGGCCTTGGTCACCCGAGAGAGGAAAACCAAGTGTGGAAATCCTAGTGGCTGGCCAAGGAGAACAAAGGGGCTGTGCCACCGAGGGTGGCTGGGATGCTTCGTGCCCCCCACCCCCGGTGCCGCCTCACCGCCTCCTTCCGTGCTTCCGAGGGAGCTCATTATTACTTCTCAAGAGGCGAAGCTGTTTGGACCAGGGTTTTCATCAAAAGGACAAGCTTGAGCATGTCCCCAGCACAGAGCTCCATCTCTACCAACCAGGAGGTCCTCGTCCCCAGAACCTTTGTGCACAATGGGAGGACCACAGCACCTTGGCCATTTTCCAACTCATGGGGCCGGTGTACACAAACATGAGACTCCGGCATCTTTCCTAGCCGAGGCCTTCCCTCCTGCCACCCAGGGTCCTCTCCAAATGGCATCACCGCTCTCACCTGCAGGTGCAGCCTGGCTCTCCTCCTTCCACCAGGGATGAAGGGATCAGGAGCCCTGTGCTCTCCCCGCTGCACTACGCTTCTCTGTCCCTTTGCCAGGAGAGCTCGGGCCTGCGGGCGGGAGTGTCCCGGGCAGGGCGGGCTCCGACACGTGCAGGGGCTCTCGCTCAGCACTGGTCCTCAGATGCTATTTCAAAATAAGAACAGCTAAGGTGGCCAAGCTGGGTCCAGGACTCTTAAGCAGGCCCGTGTGCTAGCACCTGCCCTGTGTAAGGGTCCATGGAACAGCCCACTGAGTGTCACTGGGCAGGTGGGGACACTGAGCCCCGGAGGGGAATTAAGGGCCACGTGCCGGGGCTCGCCCCCTCCATGGCACGCTCCGTGTCCTGTCCCGTGTCGTAACACACTTCCCTGTGGTCACACGTCCTCACTTCCACTCTGTCTGTCTGTCTGTCCACCTGCATGCTCCTCCCATCCTCCTTGTACTCCTGGCCACTGCTCAGGCCCCCACCGGTGCCCACTCCTGAGCTGGGAGGCTCAGGTCTCTTTCTTCCTCTTTTTCTTTTTTTTGCCTTTTAAAATTTTTCTTTTCATTGTTTGTTTATTTATTCATTTGGTACAGATTCTCTACACAGCTCAGACTCATAGTGATCCTCCTGTCTCAGCCTCCCCAGCTCTGGGATTACAGGGCGCCACAAGCCTGCTTTCATGGCAGCATGGCATGCAGTACTGGGGACCAAACTCAGGTCCTTGAGCTCGTTGGGCAGGTGCTTAGACCACTGAGCTATCTCTCCAACATTTTTT
This sequence comes from Octodon degus, assembly GCF_000260255.1. Lineage (NCBI taxonomy): Eukaryota > Metazoa > Chordata > Mammalia > Rodentia > Octodontidae > Octodon > Octodon degus. The sequence continues at coordinate 12,199,115 of NW_004524628.1, forward strand.
CTTTGTCTTTCTTTTTTTCTCTTTTTTGTCCTTTCTTTGTTCTTTTATCCATTCATATTAGTTTATTTTCTACATACTCATTTTATTATTAGTGCCTGTTAATCTTACAGAAGAGTGGATCTTTTTCCCCTTTTCCCTTATAAACAGATGGGCGTCTCTTACCCAGCTTTGACAGGTTACCTTGCCTGCCGATCCCTACGTCAGCTCCAGCACGGGCCTCGGCCTGGACCTTGCTCATGGCGATGAGCTGTGGTCTTGACATCTCAGACCCAGAATAAACACAGCCAGCGCCTCAGCTGGGCCCAGCAGGGGTGGAGCACCACATGGCAGTGTCCCATGAAATACCAGGCAGACCCGCAGCTCCTGGGGCCCCTCCCAGCCCCTTACCAGATCCCTAGGGCCAGGCATGCTCAGAACAGTCGCTACCCTGGGACAACATGGAATTTTCCAGAGTTACATTTCATTCCAAGCAACATACCAAGCATGGCATCTCGAAAATTCTGCACCTAGAGAGCACACCAAGATGTGGGAACAGTTAACACAAAACAAAAGTTTTACTTCTTGAGCCACACCAACAAGAAATTAAAATTATTCTCCAGGGTCTGAAAATGCTGAAGGAACGGGCAGTGAGACTGACTCAAAGTATCTTCCTGATGGTGAGCAGAATTCACAAGGAATCAACCAGAGAATTGATAATGTAACCCAGACGTTACCCACTACCCAGGAAGAGCAGAAGGGCTTTCTAAGCAGGAAGGCAGTGTAACCCTAACATGACTGGACACTGAGGGTGGGAGGAATGGTATTTGTCTGAAACTGGAGGAATTAAGTGTGCACACGCATGTGCAGAGGAAGTTGAGGCCAGGTGTATGGTGGAAGGATAACAAGGCAGGAATGTGCTTCAGAAGAGGAGAAATTAGATGTGGCAGGGAAAAGTGCTTTGAAAAACACTCCTCACAGATTAAAAATTTGTGAACTTTGTAAGCAATCTCTACAAAGCAACTCTATCCCGCCCTCAAAACACTTGAACTGTTCATACGAGGAGAAAGGGTAGCGAACCCTCCCAGATGGGAGAAAGCCTCCAAACCTTAGATTCCTAAGAATGACGATCATACAAGAATAGGTTAGAGCAAAATACTAGCAGAGCATAACAAAACTGCTCTAAAGATTATACACTATGACGAGGGTGAGCTTCGGCGCGGTCCTGGACAGGGCCCTGGGCTCCCAAGCACGCTGGGGCACTCTACCGCCAGACAGAAATTGAACTTTACTAATCTCTGTCCTTACAAAGTCAAAAGGAGATGAGCTGAAACAAGAGGTGACATCCAGAGGAAAAACCTAACTCTCCTGCTCATTAAAGAAATATTGAGCAGGGACTTAGTTAACATTTGTGCAGGCCTCAGTCAACACCTACTTCATAAGAAGGAGAGTTGCACATCCTCAAAATAAACAGACACATTTTCAAGTGCTGATTGAGAGTGCTGTGCACACCAGAAAGGCGCGGGCTGTCCCCGGAGAACCTGGGGCCTCGGCACGAGAGCCGCGCTGGCCAGTGGCCTGTTCGTCCGACCCTAGAGCCTGCCAGCAAACCAGAGAAAACAGCTGTATGCATCCCAAACCGGAAGTGTAAAAACACTTGTTCTCAATCGAGTATCCTTCAACAGTAACGAAATTAACAGGGACACTGAGCGTACAATAATAATAACATGGAAAGGCAAGAGGTTAAAGGCAAACCACTTCCAAATACATTAGTATTTCACTAACTATGAGTGGATAAAATTCTCAATAAAGGCTAAGCATGGCCACGTATATTTATTTTTTAAATCTCTATTTGTACATTATAAATACTATGTATATACTAAATACCATAATCACAGGAAACCAGATGAAACATATTTTGACAATAAAAGAACATGATAATATTTACAGACAATAATTACAGTTTCTGTGGACTGCATTGTGTCCCTGCAAAAAGCAGACACGGAAGCAGGGACCCCAGTGTGACAGGAGGCGATGAGGTTGTGGTCAGGTGGGGAGGGCAGGGTCCTCACTGCTCGGTGACTGAGTCTGAGCAGAGACCCACAGCCCACCACGCTCCCCCACGTGAGGGCCTGGCAGAGGCTGCACTTGCAAACCAGGAAGAGAGCCCCCACTGCGCCCCCATAGCCAGGATGGACTGGGGTCGGACCTCGGGCTCCCGGCCTCCAGAACCATGGGAACTTTCTGCTGTCCACAGCACCCGGTCATGACATCTTGCTTTGGCAGCCCAGAATGCAAATAAAGGCACTTAATGACTCATGAAAGAAAATTTTACTGTGACAACCGCTCAGTACACACAGTACACGAAGTTTGACAGAAAATCAGGAATAAATAAAAATTCCCTGTCTTGGTAGAAGACCTCTCTCAGGTGGAAAGAGGCAATCAACGAGGATGTGGAAGATTTGAAAAGAAGGCAGAGCAAAGCTGGAGGCAAACACACAGGCAGTGAGTGAGGACACCGCTGACCCAGGACACAGGGACAGCGCCATATGGTGGCCACACAGCCACCAGGTGGCTCACGTGTCTTGGGCCACACTTCGTGGTCCTGCTACAAACAGATTCCACAAAACCAGGGAGTACAACAATATGAACACTAGAGTGGGAAGAAAAGACAGCTGCCTTCACGCGCAGACTGGCTGTGTCCACACAGCGCTGCGAGGAAGAACGGAGCCGATGCGGAGTCTGGCGAGCGTGCTGTGTACGGTCCATGGGTCTGAACAGGTGGCATTTCTACACCCGAAGAGCAAAGTGAACTCCGAGCTTCCAGAAGGCGCCACTTGCCGTGATCAGGGACAGTCAGAGCTGATCAGGGACAGTTACTTTAGAAAGGGTGTCACCTGGCTGGGCACAGAGTGGGACTCTGCTGAAACAAACTAAGTGGGTCTGAACAAATGGAGGAAGATGGCGTGTCTACCGATGGAAAGCTATCCTGGAGTCACGATTTTTCCCAAAATTTATATAAAAGCTCAGTGTAAATCTGGGAGCAAGGAGTTCATGGGATCCACACACAAGGCTCGGCCGGCACGTAGGAGGCAGACGGCAGGGGGAGATTGCCCAATCGGACACCTGCCATGTAGCTGCTCGGTGGCTCCTAAAAGCACAAATTTGAAAATCAGTGCAAGGCAAAATTCCAGCAGAGTTGGGTTTTTTTTTTTTAATTTCCTGGCGCCCAGCCAGCTGCAGGGGCACACAGATGGAAACCCTGAGAGAGACAGGAGCTCTGAGGAGGTAAGAGCGACAGCGCGACCCAGGAGCAGGAGAGGAGCAGGGGAGCCGGAGCCCCACCCCGGGCCACACACCACCGGGCGCTGCCCACCCGAGAAGGCGCCCCCGCGGCTCAGGAAGAGGGGCACTTGTCCACCCACGCAGCCAGCTGGAAATGGATCTGCACACACAGAATAAGAGTGTCTGTGAGAAGCCATTAAACAAAGCAAAGGGTCACACAGGAAGAGATTTTAAGTAAGATACACAACTGCACAGCAAAAGGACCTACTGATGGATTTAGTCACCCAAAAAGAAGGCTGTTTATGGACTGCAGCAGAAGGTGTGTGTGCGTGCGTGCATGTGTGTGCAAGGGAGAGAAGCAGAGAGAACAAGAGGGAGAGAGCAGAGATGAGAGAGTGCAAGGCACAACGATGAACAGCAGGCCTGCAAACGTGACAGGACGAGCTAGAGACCAGCCCGTTGCTGCGACTGCCCGTGCTGCTGACCCGTCGCCCACTGCAGTCAGTCAGCCTTGACTATGCGCTTCTCTGTGATAAAGCGCTGGACCGACTTGACTGTGTCCTGCTTGTGTTTTCCTTAGTCAGAAAATATATATATTTCCAACTTGCGTCAAGGACTTCACACTGGGGACAGACTGGCCCAGCGGGGGCCCATTTGGCTCTGCTTACACGGCTCACACCTCCTGCCCTACTTCCCAGAATATTCCTGCCTGGTGATCAACCATTCCTTTTAGTAAATCTGCTTGACAACACAGGCCGTAACTCATGTAGTCCATGTATCCACTCATGTAAGAACTTGCTGTCAGCCTTGTACCTCCCACTCCCAAGCCATATATAAACTGAACTCAAGCCCTATCCCCAGCCCACTAACATAATAAAAGCTGCCTTCTAACTCCTTGGTGCAGAGTGTCTTCCATTTGGCTTGAGGTTGGCTTTTCGGCAACAAGAGGACGTACAGATGTAATATTGTGAGTCATACACAATTGGCAAAGAATCACAAAAAAGAAGTGTAACCTATCCAATTGGAAACCTATCCAATGAAAACTAATACAGATCATGAGATGAAAAAATCGATTTAAGAATGGAAAATCTCCCAATCTTGCAAGTAATCAGAGAAATGGAATTCAAATGCATGCCCAGCAGAGGTGGCGCGTTGCAGAGCAGTAAAGAGTAGCGCTCTCTCACCCAGCGAACAGTGCAGAGCAGACACACAGGGCAGAGGTGCTATGTGGAGGAACACAGGCACTGGTAGTGTGCAGAGCTCCAGCTCAGCTGATCCAGCTCTGGGACAGACCAAAAGCACACTTATACGTGGACAGAAGAGTGCAGAATCATAAAAGGGCCACTGCATGCAGCCCTGCAGTGGTGGAAACATCACACCTCTTCAGTTGTGTAGAGCGAAGATCCTCAGCAATGGAAGAGGAGCAGAC
>NW_004524628.1:12204118-12209716 GCF_000260255.1 Octodon degus
GTGAGTCACTGTGAGTCAGTGTGAGTCAGCATGAGTCAGCATGAGTCAGCATGTGTCAGCATGTGTCAGTGTGAGTGAGTCAGCATGAGTCACCACGAGTCAGTGTGAGTCTGCATGAGCCAGCATGAGTCAACATTAGTGAGTTAGCATGAGTCTGGTGAGTCAGCATCACCATGAGCCAGCATAAGCAAGTCAGCATGAGTCAGCATGAGTCAGCATGGTAAGTCAGCATGAGTCACCCTGAGTCAGCATGAGTGAGTCGGCGTGAGTCCTCATGAGTCAGCACAAGCATGTCACCAGGAGTGAATGGGCCTCACAAATACAACAGAAAGAGAATAATTTGAGTTTAAAAATGAAGAGTTTTAAAACATTGAGAAGATGAAGTATACCTGTGAAAACCTTTACTTAGCATTATTCTTAATGCTAAATCTCTAACCTGTCTCCTCTGAGTGAGGGACAGAGAGAGCACTGCCTGGTCTCATCCGTTCTACCCAAACTACACCGCAGGTGCTACGGGCACACCCGAGAGAGGGGTGGAGTGGGGTGCGGTGGGACAAGGAGGAGATGAGGTCAGAACATACGAAAGCGTAAAGAGCAACACGATGCTGCACATAAAAACATACAAATACTGGAATGAATAGTTTACTAACTTCATGGGTTAAAAGATCAACATGCAAAGTACTGTCTTGCTTTTACAATTAAAAAACTAGAAAATGAGATTTAAATATAACCTTCAGAAAAGCATCTAGGAGCACACTTAATAGAAGATGCACAAGATCGCTAGAAGACATTGCTGAGATAAATTATCTTAAGATGCAAATGGTCAGGAACATAGACTGCGCCTCACGGTACATGCTCAGCATTACGAAGATGTCAGCTCTGTGCATGTCCACAGAAACCTGAGACCGACGGCTGAAGGGGGCTCGCAGGTGCAGAGCCGGCGCACCTGTGACAGGGTCACGCACTCCTGGGTCTGCAGGAGCCGTCATGGTGGGGCTGAGACAGCGAGTTGCTCACCTGGATCCCAGGAAACAAGCAGGGAAGGGGGCAGCTGGGTGTCAAGCCCCTCCCGGAGCACCAGGACTTAGGGCCCTCACAAGAGGCACCACCCCAGAGGCCACACTGCCTCCTATCAGTGCCTTGTGCTGGGTACGCTTGGGGACGTGTGAGACCCAAAGCATAGCGTCCTGCAGACAGACCTGCAGGTGCAATGCTGCTCATCAAAAGCACATTAGCCTTTTTTTTTTTTGGAAAGCAGGAATTCGCAGCCTGCTTGCACAACGTATATGGAAATGCAAACAACCTAAAGTAGCAAGGCAACGGAGAGAAACACATGCAAAACAGGAGGGCGATGCTGGTTTCAGACTCCAAAGCCAGTACTGAAGGCAAGAGTGCTCTGTGCAGAAGTGAGTGGTGAAGCAGAGAGTCTCACGAGGCCAAGCACACGGCCGGACTTTCTGTAAAGGAACAGGTGCCAAAGCAACTCGTCAGGAGCAAGGATGGCTCCCCACAAGCAGTGCGGGAAATGCAGGATGACCACTGGGCACTGCTGCTGCGTGGAGTCCTCACACAGCCACACTTGGAAGCCACCAAGGCTCCATCTTTGCAGAGAGGAAAGCAGGACACAGAAGGCTGGTGACTTGCCTGAAGCTACAGATTACCAGAAGCAGTCAGAAACCGAGCAGGCAGCGTGGAAGGTCAAGGCTGCCCATAGAAGAAGCTGCTCTAGGCCCAGAAAACATGCAAAGTGGCCAATGGGGGCCTCTTCTCCCTGATTCTCCTGGGTTTCCTTTTCTGCCTTCCCAGGAGCCTTGGAAGTCACCGCTGGGGAAAACGGCAATGTCCCTGTGGAGGCAGCAGCTGTGGCTCGGTCCTGCATCTGATATGGACCCGCCCGCTGATCAGGCACTGAAGCCTGACCAGGCCTAGCTCTTAGGCCAGTGATGAGGTGAGGGGCCATCTGAGCCAAGGAGGCATGGGGCAGAGAAGGGAGCCCAGCCCAGACTTCTATGGAGCACTCCTGAAGATGCACCTCCAAAACTGTGAAGCACATGTGAGCACAGGTATTCATTTCAGAGTTATTTTCACTTGCAAAATATTTAGAACACACTAGGTGTGCATGCATAGCCGAATGGCTACAACGCAGGGGCAGCAGAAATGCCGAAAGCACCCAGACTCGGAGGCAGTCTGCTTCGTTGACGGGCGCTGATCGGGACCATTGTCAGAACACCAGGCCCTGGTCGCTGGTGGTCTGGGATACGCAAGCAGCAAGTGCAGAGGCAGAAGGGCCACTCAGGTCAGTCTGGCTCTCACGCTGCGTCACAGAAACCAGCCTGCAATAGAAGAGAACAGAAGCAACCAGAACTGGAACAGGCACTATTCCTGGGCAGCTCAGAAACTGAAGTAGACAGGGGAAGGGACACATTTTCTGCTACAACATAAACTGATAGCGCTGAAGTGGAGCCCACACAGTGGCACCAAAACACATCGCTACATGGGAAAGGAAACCACCAGGCTGTGTGTGCTGTGCTGCCCTCCACCTGCGAAGCATGGAACTGCAGTCAGTGCACAGAAGTACTGCGGGAAGGAGAGATAGCAAGGAGACACCCCGCTCCTGCAGAGAGCGGAGGGGCAGGTGGGAGGCCAAGAAGGTGGAGGGAGGAGGGCCCTGTACCCACACGCCTCTCGTAATGCCTCTGATGCTTAGGAACACGGCAGTGATGCAAAGTCCACAAGCAGTAAATAATGATGAGCCAGGATGTGCGCACTCCCAAGCGCACGCGCACTGTGGCCGGCGAGTGCCTCTCTTCTACAAGGGAATAATCTCACAGTCGGGCCAAGGGGATGGAGGAGAAAAGAGCTGGCCTAGGACGCTGTGGAAAGCGTTTTAATTGTGCACAGCGGGGCTCAGGACAGCAATCTGCACGCAGTAATTGTGTTGCTTTCAGTAAATTCATTTCCCAAAGGCGTGTGGGTGAGACACTAGGGAACCCCTGACGTGGAGGGCAGCCCTGCAGAGAGGGGCAAGTACACCATGGCAAAAGCCAGGTACGTCACCGCTGCGAAGGAAGTCCCAAATACCGGACGGAGAACACGGAATGAAGCTGCAGTGGGCTCCAGCCCAGGGCCCAGTGCGAGTCACAGTTTGTAGTGTAAATAATGTCAAAGGAGACACAGAGAGGTGGGTGAAGTGTGTGTGCTTGAAAAGCCTACATCAGTTTTCTAGGTCTCCCTGCTCAGAAGGGAGACTCTACAGCACTGCATACAACTGCCCCCCCAGAGTCTGCCCACAGCCCTGGCTCAGGAGTGTCTACCTAGCGAGAGGAGAGACAGGTTCACACACCTCCGGCCAGGGGCGGGGCGGGGCAGGGCGTGCAGCAGTGTCCCGCATGCCTGTCTTCTGCACAAAGTTACTCACTTAAAAGCTCAAGCACAACATTTCATTCAAAATTGTAATTTTGAAATGTATTTCTATAGTGCATGTAGCCATAAGGAATGCATTGTATTTATTCATTTAAACTGTTACAAAATACCTTATACCAGCTCCACAGGGAGGCACAGCTATAGCTGGTACATTTCATTCATTCGTTTATGCTACAAAGTATCTCGCACCAGCTAGCTAGACTCTGTTGGAGCACTGCGGTGCTCTCTTCCTCTGAATCCATTCTCAGGAGATCGCCCTGCAGGCTGCTTCCTCCCCGTTCACAGGACATGGGACAGTATCCTGAGAAGCCAACCCATCATCCTCACGTAGCTGACTCTGGTGTCGGAGCCCCTGTCCAAGCCTTACCAGCTGGATGGCAACATCCCCCTTCCAGTGCCCGCCCTCCCCTCTCTTGTGCACAGAGGGACGCAGGTGTGACTCTGAAGGTGCCGCTCCTGCCCCACACATCCAGGCGCTTTCAGGTGTGGAAGTGCTAAGAACAGATAACCAATGGGTGCAGCTGCTGTAAACTTCAGTGACCACTGAACGCTGGGTGACTGGCAGATTTTTAGACTAGATGGCACCTATGCAGCTCATCCCTACTCAAGGCCACGCCCTCAGGCCGACGCCACTTCCTGCAGTCAGAGGGAGGCTCCAGCAGCCCCCTCCAGTTCCTTGGCATCCTTCCAGGTACAGTGTAGCGCATCATAACAAGGGACAAACCCTTTCTTCTCCAGTGATAGGTAGAAAACTTCAGTGCAAATGCTTTGGAGAAAGATGAGTCAACTTGTCTAATAGGCAACTATGAAGAGCAAAATGTGCCTCCCTCTCTCTTGGAGAAGAGGAGCAGTGTCCTCACTCCACCCTCCAACTGCCCAGATGACCTCCTGACAAGGTGGCCACCGCTGAGGGCCATGCACAGCTATTCTGCAGGGTCTCTGTGCACCATGCTGAGAGTACTCAGTTGGGATCCAAAGAGCTTTGGCATCTGGTGGAAAGGGGTGTGTGTGTGTGCGTGTGTGTGTGCACGCGCGCGCGCACGTGCATGTGTGTGTGTATGCATGCAGTCTTCATTGCACCCGGGAAGGCAGAAGGCAGGAGGGTCTCACCGTCCATCAGAGTAGGAAGAGGACTACAGCCCCCCCACCCCCGCGCCTCTCCCTGCAGGCTCTGAATCCAGCAGCAGTCCTGCCATCCAACCGCACACCTGGCTCCAGCATGTCCCATCTCCCTGCTCGCTCCTGCCTGGCACAGCCCCCACCTGTGCTCCGGCTGCCCCCTTCTCCCATCTCCCCCCGCATCCTGTCCTTCTGTCCTCCCTCCTTGGGCCCAGCCTGCAGTCACTGGGGCTGGGACTTTCCAGAGACCCAGCATGAGCCACTTGAAACCTCAGACATGTGGGGGCTCCTCCTTGCCCAAGTTTTGTTTTGGAAGCTGACATGGTTAACATCAAAGCCAAAGCAACTTTTACAACTCACTTGCAGAAAAACAGCCTCACTAGAAAGTGGGCAGGGGGGCCAGGCACACACCTTCCTAGGCCCCAAAATAAGCTATGGGCTGCCCAGTAGGGGGCAGGCAGGTACTCAGCTCCACCGGCCTAGGGAATGAGGAACAGACCTAAAGAGCCATCAGCTCGCAGCTGTGGGGCAGGGCAGCCTCACCGAGACGGGAGCAAGAAGTCACTGGTGGACAGAGAGGAGCCAGGCGACACCGACGCTGCAGCCATCGTGGGAGGCAGCAGGTGTCACCTAAAGAATCCAAGGCAGACGCAGCCATCCCTCTGCCATCATGGGCGCAAAGGTGACGAGCCACCACCTTGTAGAGACTCGTGCACTCCCACGTCCACTGCAGCGCTGACTGTAGCAGCCACAGTGTGGAAACAGCCTGAACACCCATCAGTGGATCTGTGGATTTAAAAACAGAAGGGTATGTAGACACCATGGAACGTTACTTAGTCTTCAGAAGGGAAGAAATCCTGCATTTGCAGCAGCAGCAGAGATGGGTCCAGAGGGTACTATTCCAAGAGGAAAGAGCTGGGCATGAAGGAAAGGGAAGATTGGTATGATTTCACTTGTATATAGACAGAGACAGAGGTGAAAGAGAGACAGAGAAAGAGAGACAAAGACAAGGGGCTGGGGAGATGGCGCAGTGGAATAAGAGCTTGCTTGGCAAGT
>NW_004524628.1:12210425-12218135 GCF_000260255.1 Octodon degus
CAGGGCACATCTCCTGGCCGCGCGGCATCTGGGCCGCATCTGCGCCTCCTCTTCCCGTGCCAGGCCCAGGCGTGCCCATCAGCAGGCCCGTCGCCTGGTGGCACTGGAGGGTGATTAATGTATGTTGTTTCTACAATTAGGACTTAATGTTCCCTCGAGTGATCTGCTCTGCGAATTCTGGATGAGTCGGTTTGTCTTATACGCTCCCATTGCTGCCTGGTACTTTCACCGGCTTTCTTCAGGAAAGTACAGAACAGCGCTGGCACACAGCACATTATTAGTAATAAGATATTATTCCAACTGCATCTGGATGCACGTATTTTAATCCACAATGAGAGGACAGAGATTCAAAGGTGCTTGCTCAGAGTGCAGCCATGGGGCCCTGGGCATCTAGAAGCCGAGGGTCCTCCCTCTACGCCACAGCCGCGTCCCTCTGAGCCGCCACGCCATCCCCTTTGACTCCTGCCCAGCCACGGGGGCGTCCCAAGGTCACGATGCTCCTAAAGGCGATGTGAGCACCTTCCCACTTTACTCTCTCACCCCTGCTTGCCACGGGCAGCCAGCCTGGCCCTGAGGAGCTCAGCAGGCTCCTACTGTCCTCAGAACCACCAACCTCATGAAAAGATGTGGGCTTGCATTGTTTAAATACTTTATGTAGTAGGCAAGAACAGGGCTTCTGCAGACCTGGAAGCAAACACGTGCCTTCCCTAAATGCAGACTCATTTTACAGGTCAGAGTCCTGGGACTCTGAGACAAGAGGAAGCAGTAAGAAACAGCTATATCGCCACATCTGTCCGTCTCTATAGCAACAGGGGGAGCAGGAAATAGATACGTGTGAGCTCCCGTAATCACGGAGGACTCGTCACGTCCAAACTGCAGCTCCAGCGTCCCAGCCTGAGGTCTCATGCTGGGTCCAAGCTGCTGTAGGCCTGGTAAAGGTGGATGCTCTGAAGGCCAGGAAGCAGGGGCATCTGCTCTTCCCTGGGGGAATGTCCTGTGTGTGCCTTCGGCTGACTGGACAAAGCCCAGCAGGACAAGGATGGCCTCTTCCGGGCCTCCTCCCAGTGTAAGCACCCGTCTCCTGCACGCCCTGGACACAAGCACCCGGGACGACAGCTGGTCACAGGGCGGGCTCCCCACGGCCCAGTCAGGCTGTACCTGAAACTCGCCCTCCTGTAGGTCTGAGCCGCCCCATGTGGAAGCCACCCTGGCCGCCTCTCAGATGCTGGAAGATGAAGAGTCACCTGAGGAGAGCGAGCACAGCAGTCTCATTCACTGCAAAGTCACTCAGCTTTCATCGCTTTTTGCTTTTCCTGCCACTGGGCATCGGGAGACTCCACGGTGTGTGGGAGGCAGTCCCGGAAGAGCCACGTCAAGTGCAGTGTCCGACAGGAGCAAGGGCTGCCATTCCTGACAGCAGCAGGGGTCACCGGCTATTGGTCTGCCCAGCCCTAACCCCCCAGCTGTTCCAGGCAGCAGAGCTGGCAAGGATGGGATTTCACAGGCAGGGCCTCCCCAGGCCCAAAGCCAGGTCCACCAGGTCACGAGGGCAAAAGAAATGAGGATGCCATCCGTGCCAGTGTCAGCACACAGGACAGGGTGTGGAGGGCTCAGGGAAGGGGATGGTGCTGTGTAACAGTGTTTTCCAAATATCTGCTGCTGGACAGGTCAGAACTGAGGCAGGGCAAGATGACTCACCCTTGTGACAAAACACAGGCAGGAAAAGAGGGACTCCAGATTCCAAACCGAAGCCACCCTAAAGCCTACTCTGTCAAGTTTTGGTTTGGTACCAAAGAAAAGTATATTGCATTATCTACAAAGTCTATTAAAATTCAACTCTGCTTCCAACTACACAGCCGAAGGAAGCTGGATTTTCACCTCCTTCCATCAAACCCGCATTGCAAAAGGAGGACTCTAACAAGCCAGTGCCGTCCAATGCCGCCGGCGAGGAGGAAGCTTCGCAGACTACACTCCATTTGTTCTTTGTACTGAGCTGTGCGTGTTGTACTGTGTTGTGTTTGGAATTGGGAACACTCTTCTAAGAGAGTAAAATCCTTGTGCTGACATGTTATGGGGTTTGTCCTTTTTGCTGTACAAGAATTAACAACTGTTTGAAACAATTATGTTTTGGTTTGTAGTGTGCGAAATATAGGTGAGCAGAAGGAACACAGACAGACGCATTCCCAGCCTGAGTGCCACAGGGTGGGCTGCTCCGACGGCCCTCGCTCATCCTCCTAGGCGTAGCTAGCCATGACCCCGCCCAGCGCATCTCCAGGTCAGCACACACCTGGTTGGGAATATCATCCTGGGCATACCCGAAAGCCTGAAAGTTTAGCAGTCCTCTTAATTTCCTATCAATTTCATTTTCTTTAATAAAATTCAGGTTAAATTTTTTGTGCTCTTTAGAGTAAAATTAAATGGTACACAATCTATTAAAAGGAACGCATCTCGGTGAGCTGCCGCAGAACCGTTTCTTCTGCTCAGGGATGCGTCGGGCCGGCTGTGCTTCCACCTGCCCACGTGCAGACACAGGAGATGCGCTTGTGCAGCACCAGCGGGGATCGCGGTCCTGCAGGACCTGGGATGGGTTTCCGCTGGCTTCTCTGTACTTTCTCTGAATGAGTTGAAGTTTTACAAAATGTACCGATAGCATTTAAGTAGCAACTAATTTAGGCCCACACATGTAAGCACACACCACGTACAAGTGTGCACGCACACACACACACACACACTCTGCAAGGACAGGCCCAGTGCGGATCCCCTCAGCAGCCTCCTCTCCCCGTCGACGGCCCGTGCTCATCCTCCTAGGTGTAGCTAGCCGTGACCCCACCCAGTGCACCCCAGGTCAGCACACGCCTGGTCACACCCACTTTCCTGTCCTGTGGCACCGAGGGTGACCTCAGCCTTGCTGACCCCACTTTCTAAGTGTGCTCGTGTGGCACTGTGTCACTTCCATAGCTCCGCTCCCAACCGAGAATCATTATGAATTTAAAGTTCTGGAGGAGCCCGTGTGGGCAATGCGCTGCATGGCTGCTGGGTCCAGGCGAGTCCAGCCTGCGGGAGACAAGGGTTGTAGCACTTCTGTGGCCACTCCCTCTCTACCGTGTTCAAAAGCAATCAGCAATAAGCCAAGTGTTTGTTTATTCAAAAAGAAAAGGAAAAGGAAAATGTGTGGGGACGCTAAAGAGATTAAAAGGCAACTCACGAGCAGTGCTTCCCCTGAGGAGGATGCCGTGACTCCCAGGACACTTCCCATCGCGGGGCGCCTGGCTGGGTCCGGTGGGCACTGGAAGTCCTGGGGATGCCTGAGGGGCTGGCCTTGGAGAAGTACAGGAGCCCACAGTGCGCATGGCCTGGAAAGGAGCGAGCCAGGCGTCAGGCACGAGTCCTCCGGCAGCTTCCCTCGGAGTCCCCTCCCGGGGTCTCAGAGTCCCCCAACAGATGGTCCCCAAGGCTCCGGCAGCCCAGGGGTTACGGCAAGTCCCCTGGCTCGGCCCCTGCCCACACTCTCCTGCACCCTTGCTCTCCACGGGGCATCCAGGACGATCACTTGGAAGTCTCACTGCGGATAAGACACCCACCCCTGTGTCACTCAGAGGGATGGCCAGAGGCTTCCCCATGGCCTGCAGCCTCTTCATGCGTGCAGCTCTGTCCCCTCGCCTGCTCTGCTCTGACTTTGTCTCCTCACCACCTCCCACCCTCCCGCTACACCTGTGGCTTGTCCTCCTTACATTCTCCCTGCTTAGACAAAACATCTGAAACCAAAGTTGAACTAGGAAAGGTTTATCCAGCCCTAGCTCACAGAGGTCTCAGTCCACACTCAGCAGGCTCTAAGGCGGGGGACGTGGTGAGGGACATCTCAGAGGAGAACCAGTCCGTGACGGGGCAGGCAAGAGGCAGCAGCAAGCAGTGAGCCTCCCGCTCCCCTTTCTCGAATCCCAGCTTTAAGCCTTTTGGACAGTGCCACCCACACCTGGAGAGGGGCATCTCGCTAGCCACACCCAGAACTATTACATACTAGTCCGAGGGCTAACCCAGAATCCCACGCACTTGAGCTCACTGCCACACACTCTAGACCCATCTGCCTCAGGAAACCCCGCCGATGAGCACACCAGGCTTTGAGGGACCCATGGGCATAACCATGGCCCTGCTTCACCCCGGACCTGGGGCACAGGTCACAAGACAGCCTCTCCTCCCTCTGGGCCCAGGCATCCTTCCCAGTTATCTCCATGGTGAGATATCTCCCAGTTATCTTCCCTGATCATCTTCCACCCTCCGCTTCCACATTCTCTTCCCAGCGTGAGAGCCCCGTGGGAGGTGGGTACTCTCATGTGAGTGAGCCCCTCACTCTGGGCCTGGGCTGCATGGCAAGAACAGGACTCCCTGTTTTGTGGCAACGCTTCCCCGGGTGTGGGAGGAGCGATGTGAAAGACAGGCATGGGCTGCCGGCACCTGCAGGTCACACCCTGGACATTGTAATTTAGAACTTCTTGATCTACTCTTCAGGAAAATCAAATGACACTCTGGAGATCCATATCTTATGCTGGCTGTAGACACATCTGACATCAAAAGTCAGGAGTGTCTGTCCACAAGTAAGGCCTTACTTTATTTTTAAAATGCTATTATTTTATAAAGCAGCTGTCATGTCATTCCTCCCATAATGACCTGTTAGAAAGCTTCTCCCATGCGTTCCCTACGTAATAAGAATGTACAGGGCTAAAATTAACCTTAGAGCAAAAATTGAATGGAAACATCAAATCAGTTTATCACAGAATCTGCCACCATCAAATCAGGAAAGCGAGCCTCACCTCAGCTCCACACTGGCCTTCCAGGCTCGGCTGGCCATGCCAACTTTGATGGAGGCTCAGGGGCAGCGGTGTGGCTCCGTGGCAGGTATCAGAAGTGGTGTCCACCCTGGCCTGTCTCCAGGAGCCACCCCGTCCTGTTCTCAGCTCACCGAAGGGACCTGCGGCTGAACCCCATCCTCACCTTCGTCACTTTCCAGCAGGGACACAGGGTGAAGGCAGAGTGCTGGGGTCTCAGAGCCCCAAGCTCTCTGTCAGGAGAGGTGAACATGAGCCTCTAAGATTTCCTATCCCTCAGGATGTTGCCCGATGTCTGTCACTGAGGCCCCTGTGGATGTAGTGACACAGTGACTTCCAAAAGCCACCTTAACCTTGGCACCGACTAAGGGTTACAGGAAAACACATGCAGTCTCTCGCCTGTATCTCCTCTCTGGTGTTTCAGCCCATGCATTGGCTCTTGCTGATGTTGGGTCCCCACTCTCCTGCCCTCAGCTGTCTGGATGACAGCACTCTTGGCAGCCCTCACAGAGGTCACCTCTGAGTTGTTTCTTGTCCAGGACAACTGAAAAATGTCCCTACCTCTCCTCTAGACACTCTGAAGTTCCAAGGACTCGGCCAGTACAGCTGAGGCAAATGGTGGCTGTCTGAGGGCCACCATTGGTGACAGACCCATGGCCAGGACCCATGCTGGATACAGGCGACACTGCATTGGGGTACAGGGGAGACATGGGACACTGCAGTGCCCTGGGATGCAGCTGTCTCAAGAGAAGGCACTTTGGCTGGTACAGGTGACTGTGGACAGGCACCACTGTCCTGGTCCCTGAGGGTGGCGCCCAGGGGCAGTGAGGTCACAGCCTGCTGAGTGCTGTGAGGGCTGCCCTGACTCCACCCAGCAGCCTCCCTCTTGCCCCTCTTGGCTGAGGCTGCAGCTTGAGCCCAGAAGGCAAGGGGTCAGAGGCTGTGGGCCATCCGCGAGCCTGCGGGGGTGCTGGGGCTGAACACAGCTCGCAGTGGGACCTGACCTTGTGGCGGCTGAGCCTTGTGGCGGCTGAGCAGAGGTAGCAGAGTGAGGCCCAGTACCACACCTGGTCCTCCTGGCTTCCCACTGGTGCTCCGCCACCCTTCCCCAGGCTGCTCAGCGAGCCCCTCCAGATTGACGCTCGACAGCCCCGTGTGCACAGAGGGCCTCTGGTCTGTTCAGCCCCAAAGCGTCCATCCCTCCCACCCCCGGCTCTCTGACCTGGGTGGAGAAAACAAGATGCAGTGTTGGGGACCTGTTGGCTTTGGCGGGGACCGCAAGGCAGGAGAGTGTGCTCTGGGCTCCATACTGAGGTCTTGTCTTGAAGCTCCGACTGTGAAAGGCCAAAGTGCAGGCTTAGCAAGTCAAACTCTGAAAGAATTTCCAGAAGCTTCCACCTCTTAAGTTCTCTCATGCAGAAAGACCAGGTCTGCACTGGGCTTGCAGCACTCAGCGGCCTGGGTGGGAAGCGCGGAGCCAGCCTGGCCTTCGGCTTTTCTGAAGGAGACCAAGGGGCGATGCTGGGCCAGGGCAAGCTTCGGGGCTGATTCAAGGTCCCAAGCACTGCTTGTTGAATAGGTCGAATGGCAATAGGAGAAACGTGAGAAGAAAGGCCTAGAAGGCTTTAAGGGAGGCAGGGGCACTTAGCCATGGAACTAGGTACTTACAGGAGGCTCCCCGAGGGGCAATTTGTCTGGGGCTCAGAGAACAACCACCCTGGCAGAGGATGAATGGATGGACACGGAGAGGGGGGACAGAAGTGGAAAGGCACCCGGTGCAGGGTGAGCCCCATGAGCCCCACTGGAGCAGGAAAAGGTGCCCATGCTGGGCGCGCAGGGCTGCGGCCAGCTCACAGTCTCAGCTTCCGCTGCCCGGGAATGGGCAGCCCCGCGGCCACGCTGGACACACAGCTGTGGAGCCACTGTCCCGCCACATGAACAGGCTACCGAGGGGCGGGAGGGTGGTCCTCCTAGGGATGCGGGTGCAGTCGACGAGGGAAGCGCTTTGAGAAACCAGTTTTGTCCAGAAAAAGTGTCTAGAGGGAGGAAGAAAGACGTCATTCTCTAAAAATGAAAGCCTTGTGCATGAACAGCTCACAGGATTTAATCATGGTCCAAAAAGAAAGAAACATCAGCAACCGCGCTCAGCGGCGCCCGCCTGTGCGATTTTCTGAAACTCACTGGCGGCAGCTAACCCTGTGCCACGTGGTGGCTGAGGGCGACTCTCGCTGGGGAGGGTACCCTGCGCAGGGGTGCCCGGGCCACACAGGGAACACCTTCATGGGGACATCGTCGGAGCCTGGGCATCACGCGGGGCCCCAAGGACACCACCAGGAGGAGTGGGATCGGCGTGGGCGGGCGGAGCCAGGGACCTCGCGAAGGTGTCCTGGGCACGGCTGCTGAGGGCGGAACCACAGGATGGGAGCGGCCTCGGGGCACTGCTGCTGTGCCCAGGTCTCCGCTCCTACCCCGCGTCCCTCGGGCTGTGGTGAGGCCACCGGAGCTGTGGAAGGAAATCCGTGGCCCTGCCCAAGCACGTGGACTGGGGTCACCGCCTCTCGCCCAGCAGCCTGGCTTCCCGTCCCCACTTGTACTTTTTAAAAAGCTGAAAATGCCTCAGATTCCACTTTCCCTGCCCTTGGCAGCCAGGAATCCGGCTCTGAAGGTCAGGGAAGCTCGGATCACACTCCGGGCCTGAGGGGCTCCCCACACAGCGCCTGGCCGGATGCTGTCCAAGCGCGCGTGTTCCTGGAGACGCTCCCTCCGCTCGGCTCCTGGCTCAGGCTAGTGCTTTGCTACAGCTGCAGTGCACGAGCTTCGGCGCAGAAGGAAGGTTCATGCTGCAGGGGTTCTGGCGTCCTCCCCCATCCTCCCCCGTCCTCCTCCC
>NW_004524628.1:12218394-12230628 GCF_000260255.1 Octodon degus
GTCCTCCCGGCCCCCTCCGGGCCCCCTCCCGGCCCCCTTCCACCCTCCTCCCGGCGCCCACCCTCCTCCCGGCGTCCACCAACCCTTCTCCTGGCGTCCACCCGGCCCCCTCCAGGCTCCCTCCCAGGCACCCACTCTGTGACGCTCATTGGTTACTAGCCGGGTGAGAAATCACAGCCAGGAGGCCTGGGGAGGACCCAGCAAGGGCTACACACAGTGTGAAATCCTCACACAAACCCATGCCCGTGTTTCTCTCATTGCTGCGGCTGGGAGGGGTTACTACCGCATCCTGTCTCTGCCTGGAGCCTGCTTCACCTGCCAGTCCCCTCTCTTTGAAGAGCAACCATAGGGCTGCCTCCAGCCCATGCGTGTCTCTGTGGGTCCTGGAAGCAGGTGCGCCCCGCCTAGGTCCCCAGTGGGTGAGCAGGTCCTGCACCCCGAATCCATGTGACACCCCCACCTCCCCAGGCTTGAGGACCCCTCCTCTGCAGGAAACCTGGGCAGCTCTATGTGAGAGGTGACTGCGGCCTCCTGGCACCCCCGGTGCCCCCAAACAGCAAGCTGTCAGCCCTCCTGCCCTGGGCCAGCACAGCAGCGCAGAACCCTGCTCCAGGGGCGTGAGCAGAGGACCCCTGAGCAGGCCTCGTGCTCCCCACGCCTTGGTCCTGCACCTCAGCTCTACTCTCACAGCCACCATGACTGAGCTGAGTCGCGAAGCCAGGCCGGTGGGGTTGGAGGAGAACCTGGTGGGGTGAAGCATCTGTTCCTCCTGAGGAGGCCTGGGGACTCTCCGGCTTTGTCAGGTTTGGTGGGTGTGATGTCTCCTCCCACAGAGCTTCCTCGGAAGGCTGTACAATCAGGAAGTGCACTTCCACACATCATTCTGCAGCACTGGGCGTGGCCTGCAGTCCCAGCAGAGAGGGGTGCTGGAGGCCCCAAGCCTCTGTCCTCCCGGGTCTGCCCCCATCCACCACGAGACTCTGGAAGGCAATGGCCTTCGGCAACACAGGATACAGAGTGGAAAAGGAGGGCTGAAAGTCCCAGGAATGCTCGGCCTCCCCAGCCTTGCCCAGGCCACAGACCACGTGGAAGCTTGGGCTCTGGCTCGGAGCAAGCAGAGCTCCTCCGCCCCTGGGCCTCGGCAGGGGACCCCGGTCTCTGCATCACAACCTAGAGTTCACTCAGGGCCACAAGCAGGTGTCCTGGGGCGAGGGCGCTACGACACACCAGGTCCCACCTGCCAAGGCTCAGGCAGAGCCCTGCTGCCCAGGAGGAGCAGCGGGCAGAGTTTCCTTGGGAAATTCCGGCTTTAGAGGTTGAACACAGCCACACATGTTCTCAGACAGTCTCAGAGAAGACCCTAAACCTTTGGGCCAGGAAGCCCCTGGGCTACAGTGAACTACGAGCCACGAGAGGGGTCCTTGTGGACCATGTGTGCACCATGAGGTGGCTTTCTCTTCACCTGCATGTGTTCCGCTGTGTTTTGTTCTTGTTCTTTAGCTCCCAGTGTCCACAGAAATCTCTGTCCACACTAAATGACCATAGACAGGAGCAGAGAGTTCAGCCACTGTGGTCTTTGCAGTAGTGGACTGGAGAAGTTACTGCACGTGGACAGCACACATTATCAACAACCAAACCAGAAAAGCAGCAAAACCAGCAAGTGGAAGATGACAGGTTCACAGCACCGCGTCACCTGGGAGGGCCAGCCCGCAGCGAAGCGCCACAAGGCGCACATGGAGCGGGGAGGCGGGCTTTCTCAGAGGATACCACTAATCTTTCCTACTTACCTTCCACCAATTGACCGAGACTGGCCCTGGGGCAGACAGACACGAGGCGTTCCCACAGGGACCCAGCCAGGGAGGAACATGGACACAGAGCTCCCAGGGGTCAGGAAACTCGTGTGTTACAGTCAGGTTGTGAGGGAGACGGTGAAATGCCTGTGTGCAGGACTCTGTTGTGCAGAAGAAAACTTTTGGAACTACACAGTGGAACCGCATGCACAGCTTTAGGGACCTGAGTCCCTTGATTTGCTACTTGAAATGACAAGCTTGTGCTATTCACCGTATGTATAGAGTACAACTGTATGTAGTGCTATGTATGATGTAGTATTTATGTAGTTGTCTACACTTACACACACTGTAATACGTAAGGGACAGTATATTATATCATAAACATAGCTTATAAGGGACAGTACTGATAGCTCATATTATAAACACATGACCGTGAAACACCAAGATACGCGAGGCGGCCCATAGAGGCGCCTCTGGAAAGCTCTCTGGCGCGTGTGAAGGCTGGCGCTGTGGCAGGCAGCGGGGAGCTCTGCGCACTCACGCCAGAGAGCACGCATCCGCGCTTCCAGCACGCGGTGCCTTCTCAGCGGCTGTGTAGATGACACGTAAGGCAGAAGTGCCCACGGGGGCCCAAGCGTGGCCGAGCCGCCCCTCGGAGCCCCTGACGCGGCCAGACCCACGTCCGCTGTCTGAAGCATGCTGGTGGGGCCCCTCGTCCCTTACCATGTTCCCAGTTCCACTCAGCAGGACAGCGTGGGTCGCAGGGTGAAGAGCTCAGTGGATGTGGCACAGGCTGGGCCAACAGCGTCACCCAAGACGCCGCGTGTGAGCATGTGAGAGCCCAGAGTCGCCAGCCTGTGGAGAGGGGACAGCGGGAGTGGCTGCGGCAGCCAGAGGATGCACGGAGCAAAGCCCAGGGAGAGGCCCAGAGGGCCCTGAGGCGAGGTCTACACAGCATGCCTTAGCCCATAACTTAGGCACTGATCTTATCATGCAAAAACAGCAAACAGGACCCAAAGATGTAAAAGTGAGGAGAAATGAGGGGTGAAATATTATTATAAGGTGCTAAAAGCCTGGCAAGCTACTGCGCTCATCCTGTTAAAAAATATTTGACCATTGATTGATACAGCAGCTCATAAATCCGCAAAAAGTGATAAAGCCTTTTACTCAGAGCTGACAAAATAGAAAAGCAAGGGTCTCAGCAGGAGCCACGATTTGGCTCCTGTGGCTTAGGAGTGTGGGGCTGTGCGAGAGGGCCGGGAAGGGTGTGGGGGCACAGAACAGCCAGCGGAACTGGGCTGGCTCCAGAGGCGGAGGGCGGAGGGGGAGCCAAGCACGCTCTGTGTCGGACAAGGTGGGGACAGCAGCAGGGACAAAGGCAGGGCATCGAGGGTGAGCACCAGCCTGGTGTGAGGAGGCCCGCGTTCCGCGCCCGGCACCGCTGTGGAAATCAGTGTGGAGAGTCCTCAGGAAACTAAAACTATCGTTGAACTTGACCCACACTCCCCCGCCAGGAATCTCCCCGCAAGTGTCCACCGCAGAAGACAGGACGTGGAAAGCGTGGTGCTCGCCCAGCACAGAGCGCTGCTCTGCCCAAGGAAGGGTGAGCTGGCGCTGTCTGCAGGAAAACGGGCGCACCCTGAGGCCGGAACGGCACGCAAGCCAAACCAGCCAAGCATGAATACCACATAGTCCTCTTATACCAGAAGCCCGAAGCGTAAATACACAGAAAAATAAAAGGTAGATAAGGCGAAGAAGGAGACAGGCGTTTCTCGGGTAGGAAGAGAGGCAGAGAGCAAGGGGTAAGGAGAGAGCCAGGCTGCTGCGCCACGCCAGCTCCACACAAGCAGCGTGACCAGGGTGGGCTGCAACCGGGCTCCAGCAAAAACTAAATTTTAAAAGTTTAAAACAGAACCCGCATGAGTGAGCCTCGTGGCCAGGGACTCGCAGAGGCTGGGGCTGCAGACTGCTGCAGCCGGGGAGGCCCCGCTCACGCGCCCTCACTCCAGAGGCGGAGACGCAGGGCTGCGGTCCAAGGGGCTGGCACGCGCACGGGGCGGGCGACAGGCCTGACTGCAATCGCTGTGCCAGACAACTGGCTCGCCTTTGTCAGAGCCTTCCACTCACAAAGTCAGAAATGTGCCGAGTGTGAACTGTGACAGATTGTCCTTTGGGGACAGCTGCGTCAGTCAGCAGAGCTCACAGCAGGAGCCACCACTTGACCGCAGCCTCCTCCTCGACTGCAGGGCACATGTTGATGCTGGAATGTCACAGTTTCCAATTTCTTCTCCCCTCCTTTCTTGCAGGGCTTTTAAGAGCATAGCAGCCTTGTGTGAGAGGGCCCTATACAGTGGAAAGTGCTCAGAGCACAGGGCGGCACACTGGGAACGCAGGCAGCCAGCGCGGGCACAGCCAAGCCTGGGAATCGCATGCAAAGATGGCCTTCTCATAAGGCCTACGTTCAATGCCTCAGTGGAGATGCCTATGGAAGCTCAGCTATCTTGGGGTCACGAACCCTGTCACTGGAGGACCCATGGGTGAGCAGCTGCTCTGGGGTCACGAACCCTGTCATTCCCACTTTGCCGCCCTCGCCATGCCTTGGGAAGCCAGGCTGCCCGGGCAGTCAGGTCGTCCTGGCATCCCAGAGCGAGGGGAGGCACAGCTGACCAGGAGATGCTCCCACTGCCCAGCCAGCGTGGGACGGCATGCTGCTGGGCCAGCCCTGAAGATGCCTGCTCTGAGCGCCAGGTACCGCTGTGACACTGAGAACACACGCTTCGTCGACTAGGTGACAAATGAGGAAGTCACGCACTAGTCCGAAAGCCGGGGACCCAAGCTCTGCCTCTGTGGCTGCTGCAGCACCCTCCTGCAGCCCCGGGTACCCTCTGGAAGTGCTACCTGGAGCAGGTGGTTGAAATCTGCAGAACGCCTGACGAGGACCCTGAGCGAGACACTGCGCACAGAACTTAGTGCAGCTCCGTCGTGCCAGAGCGCTCGGCATCTACGCACCAAGCCTCGGCGGGACCAGGGAGTCAGGAAGGAGCAGGTGGTGTGCACGCCACGGAGCCGGAAGTGCTGACTGCGAATCTCAGGATCACCTTGTTCAGAAAAACGGGCGTCTCCGCTGAAGGTCATGTCTTAAACCTTGTGAAATTACAGCTTGACTTCCTCAAAAAACAAATTAAGACGCTGGACAGGATTTCAGGGGTGTTTTGGAGAGCCACATGGTAGGAATTCAAGGTCGTGCCTGGACACTCCTGCTGCCCCCCTACAGGTCAGGGCATCTCTTTCTCAAAGGTTCCCGATTGGCCATCTTGATTGCTAAGAAAAATTCTACACTTAGCCTATGATAAAGGCCCTCAAGGGGCGTCTTCTTCAGTAAATCCTACATGGATCTTCCTTTTCCATGCTCCAGCAGCTGACTGCCCATGAAGGTGGGATACGTCAAAGAATGGGCCCTGTGCATCTTGCAGCACAGTAAAATGAGTTCAGTCATTGAGGGCCACTTGTATGAGTGACCTGAAAAGTACATCAAAGGCAAGACAGGCACCAAAGTCACATTGTGCCGAAGCACAGCCCAGCAGCCCTGCCTCCTGTCCCTGCAGCAGAGGCGAGGAGATCATAGAGCACACAGAGGCATCGTTCAGGCCTCAAAAGGCAACAGCACGCACACATTCCAAAAAGGCTGAAAAAGCCCCCACTATATGAGTGAAGATGCCCTTTACTGCACTGGTCAGCTGCCCAGGAACTCAGGGAAGCCAAGACGCCACATGGGGAGTCATGGCCGGCCCCCAGGTTGGGGGTACTCCTGAGACCTCCCAGGCCACATATGGCACCCGTCTCCTCTGAGGGGCTCAACACGAGAAGCCCTGCTCCACGAGGCCCTTTGTACACCCGTCTTCTTAGCCATCTGGGGTCTGGGTTTTGTGGTTCTCCGCGTGGTGGCTCCTGGCTGCCACGTGTAGAGGGTCTCCAGTCTAGAAGGAAGATGGAGCTTTCTCAACAGCTCTGCAGGCATGCACTTCAGGGTCCTGCAAGCTTGGTTACAGGAGTCCCCAGGAGCAGGTGCCAGAGCAGCGATCAGCCATCACGCAAGGGCAGGACAGGATCAGGGCTCAGGGTCACCCAGGAAACCTGCAGCCCACTCCGCGGGAAGCCAGCCTTTCCCAAGTATGGAGAGAACAGTGAGTTAATTGGTGTCAAACTTTCCCAGAGGGGAAATGTGCTTTTCTTATGCCTTCACTTTTAGTTCATTTCTTAACGTGAGTTCTGTGAAGCAATGATCTCCCTAATGGCATGTACAGAGATTAAAGCATGATGGTTAAAAAATGAAGATGGCCTGGGGAGGTAGCTCAGCAGTCTATGTGCCTGCCTGGCAAGTGCAAGGACACAGGTTCAATCCTTTCACCACATGCCAGGCCGGCCCCGTGCCATACCGGGCACCAAAACCTGGCATGGTCACGGTGCTTGCCTATAATCCCAGTCCTGGGGAGTCTGGGACAGGAAGATCATGAGTCCAAGCTGCACAGTGAGACCCTGTACCAAATAAGTAAATCAATAAATAAATGGAAGAAAAGTGGGTGGGAAGGAGGGAAAAGGAAGAGTTTGTTGGCTGAGTTTCTGCGATGATGTGAACCCCTGGAGAACACACAACGTGGGGTTGCCCTGCACACCATGGGCACCTGGGGGCCACTCACCTTGAGGCCTCTCATCCCTCACTTTGCAGAAAGGTGAGGCTGTCCTGCCCAGGGCCATGTCACAAACAGGAGCGTGACGCCTTCTGTACTGAAGCCCACAGAACTCTAACCCACTGCCAAGCCAGAGGGACTTCCAGGTTCCTTGTCAGCGCTGACCATGTTGAGAACAGCAGGACTGAGCTGAACGGTCTTGGGTCACTCTGGCTCCCCACATAAAGCTGTACCACACTTGAAGGTGACACCATTACCAGACAGTGTGAAACTGTAATGGAGAAAACCTAGGCTATAGAAAATGAACCACTCTGCATATATCAGAATGTAAGGGGCTGGGGAGATAGCTCGGAGGTCTAAGTGCCTACCCGGCAAGTGCAAGGACCCAGGTTCGATCCCCAGTACCAATGCAGTGCTGGCCCCAGAACCCCAGGTGTGCCATTCTGGCCACTGAAACCAGGCATGGTGGCACATGCCTGTAATCCCAGTACTGGGGAGGCTGAGACAAGTTCAAGCTACACAGCAAGACCCTGTACCAAAAAACAAGTGATTAAAAGGCAAGAATACATGATCATGGCCCAGAGCCAAGGTCTTACCATGCTGTAGAAAACAGCACGATTTTCTCCGTAACTCTGTGCTGCTGCCCTGGGTATTGACGCATAGATGTGGGTGGCTTGCCCCTCCCCCACAGACACGCCCAGAAGGACACATACCCAAGAGTGTGAGCCTCTGTGGAAAACTAATCTCTGTGCATAAATCAGGAGGTGGAATGAAGGACATCTTCAGCTCCTTCACAAATTCCTTTCCCTTGTTAGGACCTACCCAGCACCTGCATGGGCGGGAGGCTCCTCCTGCGGGCGCAGAGCTGGAGAATCAGGGGCTTGGGCTGGTGCTGCACAGCTGTGAGCCTGGAGCCCGAGCCTGGCTCCTCCTCACCTGCTGACGGCGCAGACGCAGCAGCATTTACAGCTGCAGATTTCAAACCTCTACAGGTGGGAAAGCCGATTCCTGACACCAGCGTAGACATAGGCCATCGATCAGCCATAAAAAGGCTCAAGTGCAGCGCAGCCTAAACTTACAGTTTGTTTGCAGAGCCTGGCAGAGGAAGAGATGAATAAAATATTCTGGCCAGTGACAAAGTGAGGCACAGCATGACTGACAAGCCCTGAACCGGGTGCTCTGGTTCACTCACGGGAAATTCCAGCTGCTGCTCACCACGGACACTGCTGAGCCCAAGAGGCAGCAGCCAGGCCTGCAGACCCACAGGTCTCTGGGCCGTGAAGACCGGTGCCCAGGCCACATGCAGGTCCACAGTCCTCTAGGCCTTTGGCTAGAATGGGCACCGAGTAGAGGCTTTTCTCCTGTGCCTACTCGGGCTGCTCCTCGGGTCCAGGCCGCATGAAACACGCCGAGGCCAAGGAAACCTAACCAGGAAGCTGGTGGTGCTAGGCCGCCAGCCACCTTTCCTCCCTGGGAGCTGTGAGGCCACGCTGGGCAGCAGGGCCGCAGGGCCGCACCCACCTTCGGGCTAGTGCTCAGCACCCAGCCGGCTGGGTGGAGCTTCGTGGTGGCTCGTGTCTCAGGCACTTTAGTCCATGTCCACCAGGCATAGGCACAGGAGCAACAGGGTGGGAAGCCCCGCAGAGGACAGCTGCTCTGGAGCAAGGGAGCAAGGAGGGCAGGGGACACTCGCTTCTGGGCTGCACCCTGGGGACCTGCCCTTGCAGCGGGGCACAGCGCTCAGCCCCAGCACCCCCATGACTCAGTCGCTTCCCTCAAGCTCTGTCTGTGAGCTTAGGATATCCAGGTATGAGCCGTAGCATTGCACCCAGCCCCCAAAGGATTCCTGGGCATCTCTTTATGAGAATATATTTCATACATCTCTTAGGACATCCAGGTTTGAGCTGTAGCATTGCACCCAGCCCCCAGAGGATTCCTGGGCACCTCTTCATAAGAACACATTTTGTATGTCTCTTAGAATCATCAAAGTCTTAACAGTTCCAGCACTGCTGAAAAGCCAGGTCCAAATCTGCCTTTTAGGAACATCCCGGTCTTCTGAGCGCTGACCAGTCTCCCATAATGCTCAGCTTTCAGCATCCACGGCTTCTCCAGTTAGAGCCCCAACCCTTTCCAGTTCCTCCAGGGCCACAGGTTCCTGAACTGTGTGCACAGGCAGTGTCACAGCAACGGCCCTGCTTCTGTGGGACCAAACTCTGTTACCCCTCAGAGTTCACTAGGGGAGCGGCTTTAATATAAAATGTCTATATGATTATAAGGTTAATAAATAAAACTTACTTAAAGGTTGCACTCGGGGGGATCACAATGGCCACCTGTGGACTCAGGGGAGAGAAAAGGACCTCTGCATATATCCTGGACAACACGTATTTGCACAGCTGGGGGTCCAGCAAAGGGCCTGGAGCCCCTGCAGAGCCCAGTGTGAGTCCCTGACACAAAGCCGGGGGTCTGTGTTGAAAGGCCAAAGGGTCTGCACAAGAAGCCCCACGAACTGGAGACAGATGTATGATGGCAGCGGTGGAAGCAGGAACTCCTGTGCAGGTGAGCAAGGTGGCAACTCCTTTCCTTCCTTTTCCTCCTGTCCGGACTGCAGGCCCACTGAGCAGTGTGCTCCCATGCAGGGTGGAGCTCCCCCTCAGATCATGGCCTGGGTGCCAATCACCCCCCAATACGGCAGAGTGCACTAACCCACTCTGTGGTTCTGGCTTCTAGCCAGGTGGACAAACAGGGAGCACACACATCTGCCGGGATGGAGCCTGCATAGGAGGCAGTCCTGCGAGTCGGGGGCATCAGAGCCCACAAGTGGAGGCGGTCCTGCGAGTCGGGGGCATCAGAGCCCACAGGTAGAGGCAGTCCTGCGAGTCCGGGGCATCAAAGTCCACAGGTGGAGGCAGGCCTGCTGGTCCAAGGCATCAGAGCCCACAGGTGGAGGCGGTCCTACAAGTCAAAGGCATCAGAGCCCACAGGTGGAGGCAGGCCTGCTAGTCCAGGGCACCAGAGCCCACAGGTGGAGGCGGTCCTATGAGTCCAGGGCCTCAGAGCCCACAGATGGAGGTGGTCCTATGAGTCGGGGGCATCAGAGCCCACAGGTGGAGACAAGCCTGGGAGTTGAGGGCATCAGAGCCCACAGGTGCAGAGTCAGGGGAAGTCTTGACTTGCAAAGTGATGTATAAGATCCTGGTAATACTTTTACCTACACAGCCTGCTCCTCCTTTCCTTTGTGACCATGGGGTGGGTGTGCTCCTTGATTCCCCAGTGTCTGTTACTTTTCTCTCATTGCTGGGACTAAATATCCAATACTCAAAATTAAGAAAAAAGGGTCTATTCAGCTCACGTTTTGTGGAGGTTTTAGTCCGTACTCGGCTGGCCCCAGGGCAGAATGGCACAGGGCAGAGGGCCGCCGTTCATGGCAGTGGAAAACAGCAAAGAGCAAAGGGTGGGCAGCAGCCGGTAGCTGCTAGCCAGCCTCTCTCCTTTCCTTACATTGTAATGCAGATTACCTGCCCCAGGGCTGGTGTAGCACTCTCACCCACAATCCCAGAGTTGTATCATGAATTAATCACAAACTCTAGAAGCCAATCCATGACTGCGTGAAGCTCTGGGGGCACCTAGACACAGTTCATAGCACCCAGGGAGAAGACGTAGCTTCCCCACCGAGGACACCTGCTGATTGCATGTTCTGCACTGCCACCCCCTGGGGAGCACACTCTTCCACAATCAGGAGCTGCCTGAGCCATGGTGGGCAGAGAGGTGGACGGTGGGGTTACAGCTGCCCTGCCCAGGCACTGGTGGGCTGAGGAGGTGGAGGTGGCAGCGTCCCTGCAGACACTGGTCAGGCAGCAGCTTAGACCTGACCAGCACGCAGGGACTGATCCCTGTCCAAAGACAGGTGCAGGGGGGAAATGGTCCTCAGTGTCCAGTGGTGGGCAGTCCTCACAACCAATACCAGGGGCTGGTGTATATCAGCCTGTGCTTGGAGACCCAGGATCCCATGATGCACTGCAGAAGCGTAGTAATAAAAATACAAATTTTAAAAAGGGACTCTGGGAGCTGGGTGAGCAAGCTCTGGTCTTGTGGAAGTGTCCCCGCTTGATGGTTCCTGGCCCACTGAGCCCTGAGCATCCCCAGAATACCTCAAGAGACAGCAATTGGATTCAAGATCTAGACAGCTGTGTGGGGGCGTGTCATCCTCCTCCCCATTAGCACCATCCCCCGTTTCTGAGAAGTGCTTCATTTTCTGAACGTTTCTCTGCATTTTTCCCACTTACTTTTCACAGCTACATTTCAGATAAGCAGGTGGCCATTTCCTCTTTAGAAACTCAAAGAACTCGATGCTCAGGGAGGCTAAAGGACTTAACTGCGACTGTCAACCTGGGCCTCAGATAGAGCACTCCTATGCACTGATCCCCAGCACAAGCATGAGCACCCCACAAGCACACCTGTAAGCAGCAATTAATATGTCCCTATAATATTTGTTCATTCATTAACCAACTGTAATGCTTATTTACAACTTCCCAACCATCCATCCGTCCATCCATCCCTGCCCAACTTCCCATCCATCCACTCGTCCATCAATCCATCTATCCATCTGTCCATCCATCCATCTTCCATATATCCATCCATCCATCTATTCATCTATCCATCCATCTGCCCATCTATCCATCCGTCCATCCATCCATCTATCCATCTGTCTATCCATCCATCCATCTATCCATCCATCCATCCACCTGTCCATCTATCATCCATCCATCCATCCATCTGCCCATCTACCCATCTGTCTATCCATCCATCTTTCCATCTATCCATCTGTCCATCCATCCATCCATCCATCCATCTGTCCATCCATCCATCTGCCCATCTACCCATCTGTCCATCTGTCCATCCATCCATCTTTCCATCTATCCATCTGTCCATCCAACCATCTATCCATCCATCCATCCATCCATCCATCCATTTGTCCATCCATATATCCACCCATCCATCCATCTGTCCATCTATCCATCTGTCCATCCATCCATCTTCTATCTATCCATCCATCCATCCGTCCATCCATCCATCCATCTATCCATCCAACCATCTATTCATCTATCCATCCATCTGCCCATCTATCCATCTGTACATGTGTCCATCTATCCATCCATCCATCTATCCATCTGTCTATCCATTCATCCATCTATCCATCCATTCATCCACCTGTCCATCTATCCGTCTGTCCATCCATCCATCCATCTTTCCATCTGTCCATCTGTCCATCCATCCATCCATCTGCCCATCTATCCATCCGTCCATCTGTCCATTCATCCATCCATGCATCTGTCCATCTACCTGTCTGCCCATCTATCCATCCATCCATCCATCCATCTGCCCATCTACCCATCTGTCCATCCATCCATCTGTCCATCTATCCATCTGTTCATCCATCTGTCCATCCATCCATCCATCCATCCATCTGTCCATCCATTCATCCATCTATCAAACCATCCATCTGTCTATCTGTCCATCTATTCATCTGTCCATCCATCCATCTATCCATCCGTCCATCTATCCATCTGTCCATCTATCCATCCGTCCATCCATCTATCCTTCCATTCATCTATCCATCTGTCCATCCATCATCTGTCCATCCATCTATCCATCCATCCATCTATCCATCCATCCATCCATCCATCTGTCCATCTATCCATCTGTCTATCCATCCATCCATCCATCAGTCCATCCATCTATCCATCCATCCATCCATC
>NW_004524628.1:12230728-12244736 GCF_000260255.1 Octodon degus
ATCTATCCATCTGTCTATCCATCCATCCATCCATCAGTCCATCCATCTATCCATCCATCCATCCATCCATCCATCTGTCCATCTATCCATCTGTCCATCCATATATCTACCCATCCATCCATCTGTCCATCTATCAATCTGTCCATCCATCCATCTATCCATCCGTCCATCCATCCATCCATCTGTCCATCCATCCATCTGTCCATCCATCCATCCGTCCACCCATCCATCCATTCATCCATCTGCCCATTTATCCATCTGTCCATCCATCTGTCCATCCATCCATCCATCTGTCCATCCATCCATCCATCTATCAAACCATCCATCCATCCATCCATCCATCTGTCCATCTATCCATCCATCCTTCCATCCATCTGTCCATCTATCCATCCGTCCATCCATCCATCTGTCCATCCATCCATCTGCCCATCTATCCATCTGTCCATCCATCATCTGTCCATCCATCTATCCATCCGTCCATCTATCCATCCATCCATCTATCCATCCACCCATCTGCCCATCTATCCATCCGTCCATCCATTCATCCACCCATCTGCTCATCTATCCATCTGTCTATCCATCCATCCATCTGTCCATCTATCCATCTGTCCATCCATCATCCATCCATCCATCTATCCATCCGTCCATCCATCCATCCACCTGTCCATCCATCCATCCACCTGTCCATCCATCCATCCTTCCATCCATCCACCCATCTGCCCATCTATCCATCTGTCCATCTGTCCATCTGTCCATCTATCCATCCATCCACCCATCCTTCCATCCATCCGTCCATCCATCCATCCATCCACCCATCTGCCCATCTATCCATCTGTCCATCTGTCCATCTATCCATCCATCCATCCATCTGTCCATCCATCCATCCTTCCATCCATCCATCCATCCATCCGTCCATCCATCCATCCACCCATCTGCCCATCTATCCATCTGTCCATCTGTCCATCCATCCATCCATCTGTCTATCCATCCATCCACCCATCTATGCCTCCCTATATCCAGCTAGTCATCCTCCATACTCCTGTGTTGATTCTATCAGGCACTGCGTGATTCGACTCTCTGTTTTTCCCTCGAGTGACGACTTATGCATCTCCCCAGTTCGCAAGCACAGACCCACATGCATCTTACCCCGCAGCCCTTTCGTCTTCTGAGCTACCTGGGTCTGTATCTGTCCTCCGCCACCCACCACTTCTGTCTCCTTTTAAATGAGGGGCTGGTCCAGGGGGATCTTCTTCTTGTGCACTCATGATGCTCTCGAGGGTGCTGCGGCTTCTCTGCCTGCTTCTGGCCCCTGGCAGCCTCGTGGGACCCCAGGGCACACTCCACTGTGAGCCATCCCTGCCACACACCTCTAGGCCACCGTAGAGACTCTCTCTTCCACATTCACTCATCTCCCGTCTCTGAGCAGTGTCTTGCTCGGGATAGAAACCACAAGTTTAATTAAAAAAGGAACTAATTTATTAGTAATAATAAAGACGCTCTTAAATGATCTATCACCTAAAATCCAAAAGACACCTGGTGACAATGGCTCAAAGCAGGAGACTGAGCCAGAGAGCCCCCAAGGCCACTCCTTGCTGGTGAACTTCAGGATGAAGAACTGCTTAACACCCTTGTGCACAGATGCAGTGTGGGTGTGTGTTGCCCGCCTCCTCAGGATTGCAATGTGTGTGAAATTTTGGTAATAGTCCAACCATTTGTAATTCTCATGGTTAACCTTAAATTTTTTTCTTAACATTTTCTAGGTTAAACTTTTCTTGCCTCCCTTCTTTTCCCTTTTTATCATTTATTTATCATGCATTTTAGAAATAAACATGCTGCATTGCAGTCTGTGCAAGGCTATGGCCCACAGATTAGTGATAAGAGAGATGAGGGCCACACCCACGCAGGCACCTGTCCCAGGAGGGGCATGGCGTGGCACACAGAGCCCTTGAGCCCCAGGCCTTGCAGATCTCAGGAATCCTGCGGCAGGCATCCCAGGGCAGAAGGCAGGGGTTCCTGGGGGTCTGCTGACCAGAGCAAGTGACCAGGGGCCTAAGGAAAGAGGGGTTGAGGGCTGGGAGGGGCAGGAGGCCAGCCAGGGAAAGAAAGAGGGGGCTGGGGCTGGGAGGGGCAGGCCAGCCCCGGCAAGCCACTGAGGAACCAGAGAGCATCGCGGCCGGTCACTCCAGGAAGCAGTTTCAAGGCACAGGGAAGGCCGTGCCAGAGGCCCTCTGTCAACAGAGAAGGTGAAGGTGCAGCAAGGCAGGGATGGGTTTGGATGTTGGACCAGAAACCTGTGCAACTGTGGGAGCTCTGAGGCATGCCTGGGGCAGTGTCAGGAGGACCTTGGGAAAATGTCACCAGCCGAGGCTGGGCAGTAAGCATGTGGTGAAGTGGCACGATCGGGACCAAATGAACAGCAGGGAGGGCCAGTGACCGAGGCTGGAGGAGACGCTGTGAAGAAATGCAGCCATTCCTGGCCACAATGCCCAGAAGCGCGGCACAGACTAGCAGGAGGGCCTAAGGGGGGGTCTCTGTGATGTCCCCAGAGCCGAACCCCACAGACAAGAGGGCCACTGAGGACAGGAGCAATCAGGCTGGGGCTGAGGGCACAGGCCACAATGGGGTCAAGGTCAGGGGCTCAAGGACATGCAGGAGATGGGAAGCAGACGGTGCACCACAGCAATGGAGGTGCCACCCTTTGAGGGTCACCTTGCTATGTCCAGGAGGAACCGGAGGGGCAGTGGGCTCAGGGCAGAGGACACCAGATGTGGGAAGAAGGTGTTCTCCCCTCCTGTCCTGTCCACACCTGGGAAGACCACAGAAGGGAGCTGAGGCTGGGGCTGGCAGAGGGAGAAATTCAGCACTCTCTGATTCCTATCCCAAAATCTGCAGCAAATTTAGAGGTGCCGAGTTAGTTTCCACCCTATTCCTCCTTTAGTAATTACAACACTTTGAGTGATTTGGTGCAGTTTGAATGGAATTGTGCTGCTCAGCCCAGGAGCGCACACCCTGTGAGAGGCACAGAGCCTGGCCCTGCTCTCTCCTCCCCACCATCCGGCCAGACTGCATGGTGTGTCAGCTCCGCAGAAGGCTGCCCAGTCATGCACCGCTGCAGGGAAGAGGCTCCTGCTCGCTGGGCTGGTGAGCCTCACCGGATGTAGTCCACGGCAATCTGGCGTTGGGGGGAGAAGTGGAAAGGGAAGCAGCGCTGTTGTCTGAGAGGGCGTGAAGCCACTCCCTGCCTGCTGCTGCAGGCCTCGGTCTTCACACGGACGTGGGAGATGACCTGGCCCTGAGTGGCACGGGGAGCACTCTCCCTCCAGCGCGCTGCGTGTCCCTGTGCCACGTTCATGTTTCCAAGCTGAAGAATGAATTCTAGGAACCACAGGCATTAAGAGTAGAAAAAAAAATTATCAAAGGGGAGAAATGCAGCTCCGAGAGGCAGGGGCCAAGAATGGGTTGCCAGGGACCCCACTTTTCAGGG
The DNA here is from genome assembly GCF_000260255.1 of Octodon degus. Lineage (NCBI taxonomy): Eukaryota > Metazoa > Chordata > Mammalia > Rodentia > Octodontidae > Octodon > Octodon degus. Next base: position 12,234,213 of record NW_004524628.1, read on the forward strand.
AAAGTTTTGCAGAGCATGACCAGCGGGTACAACGTGGCAGCAGCTATGATCGACTTAGGCAATGCTGCCGCGAGGGCACACAGAGCGAGGAGACTTGTCAGGAAGGGACACTTCTCCGAGGCATGCTGGAGCCTGGAGGCGGAGGAGTACTCGGGAGGGTGCGAAAGGAAAGTCTCATTTAAAAAAGCACAGCAGCTGGTGTGGGGTATTTGGACCACACAACGGATTTTCTAAGTCACATTTCATGATGAATCAGTTTGATCTCAAAATCACAGAACAATACGAATTCAGGAACCCATGAATATTTACACTCACAGCCAAAAGCTAGCTTTTTACCTCTGCTTCAAATGTCCTCTGAGTTGGGGCTGTCCCCGCATCTCCTGACCACACCAGGGAAGCCACTGTGCCTTGCCTCTGCTAAGCCTCTGGAGCTCCCTGTCCCAGGGGAGGCCCAGGACGGGGACAGCGCCCAAGCCTTGAGTGGGCCTCAGCATTAGTGTCTTGCACATTGGAGACCTACATAATGATATTTCATCGCAGAGAATTTGTTCCTGACTGAGATAACTTGGGGTTTTTCATTCATTCCCTTCCCCTCCCTTCAACCCCTCTTCCCCTCCTTATTTACAAAAGCCTTGTTTCCATTTCTTCTTCTATTCTTTTGCTCTTGTCCCGTCCTCTCCCCCACCTCCATTCCTTCTTCCCCATCTCATTTGAAGATTTTCTTCCCATTTGCCATTATCTGTTATGTATTTTCTTCCTTACTGACACACTCATCCCTGCAGAAAATAAGAAACCATGCTCTGAGAGAGACTCATCCCACGCAAGTGTTGGTGGCTTCACTCTGCCCAGAGGGTTCTAGAATCAGCAACATCAGGTGCCTACCATGTCACCACCCAAACTGAAAACATACTTGATCATGTTTTTCTGAGGTGTTACATCCTTACCTGTACAGTATTCCTTATGAAATCCTTTTCAATCATTTGGCAGTTCTACGATTGACACCCACCCTCTCCCAGCCAGCTGCTCATCAAGTGCCTAGGAAGAAACTGAGTGCCCCACCTTCAAAGGACAGTTGTCAATAAGAACATGCTATAGTTTGTACCTAAATGTCTCCCAAAGCATGCAGTCATAGGGGTCTGGCTTTTCAAAGACAGCTATTAGACCTAGACCTCTTCTTTTCCTGCCCTCGCCTCAGGAATCAGAGAATTCCCGCTTGGCTCAGCAGGGGACCAGGGGACCCACTTTGTAACATCCTCAGCCTGTGCAAGAGAAGGCTGCCCAGCTGGGGCGCCTGCTGTGCCTGCCCTCGGGTGGGGAGCCTGTGTACAGCATAAGGGAGGAAAAGCGGCCTGGTCCTCCCCTTCTGCTCTTGCTCTTTGCTGTCTTCTGCCTCCTTGAACCACTGCCCTCTGCCTGTGCCACCCTGCCTTGGAGCCAGCTGAGTGCGGACCGAAACCTCCACAAACGTGAGCTAGATGTGCCTTTCCTTCCCTAATTTTGGGTGCCGGGTATTTTGTCCCAGCAGAGAGAGATGAGTAACTGAGACAAGAACATGATGAGTATCTCCTCTTTGGGGGCTGTCAGAAAAGCACACATGGAGAACATGCCAGGGAGAAAAGTGCCAGCCACGCCTGCTCTCCCAGGGCATGCAGGACAGGGCTTCCACAGGAAGCCAGTGGGAGCAGGCAGGGCATTCACAGGGCTGTGTGTGTGTGTGTGTGTGTGTGTGTGTGTGTGTGTGTGTGTGTGTGTGTGAACAAGCCCCCAGGGAGCCGTCAGGATTGCAGACAAATGGTGAGGCCTGGGTGTCCCTTCCACCACAGGACACCAACAATGGCTTCTGCTTGGCCTTTTCACTCCCTAGCTGCTGGGCCCCGCTCACACATCTAGAGGTCCTGCCCTGGGTCCCCATCCCTCCGCCGAATCAGTAGATGTCTCATTATGGTCACAGAATACAAGGAAAATGTCACTGGTGATAGTGACGTTGAAATGAGAAGCAACCGCGCTCCTGCTCTCAGCAAATGCTTCAGGCCGGGTGCCCCGGCTTCACCCACCACCGACACCACAGCCTGCTCCAGGGCAGCTCCACAGCGCTGACTGGGGAGGGGACCCCCGTGCCCGAGTCCACGCAGGCCAGAGCATCAAATTCATTATGTGAACTTTCGCTCAGGAAGAAGAGGTGCAGCACTCTCTTTTGACTGTGTAATAATGTTTAATACCTGGCAGGCTTCTACAAAGCACTTGGGTGCTGCTGTAGGTGCTACAGCTACATATGAACATTGAGTCCAGTTTCTCACCAAAAGTATCTTGAAAACTCAGGGAGACAAAACACACCTGAACATACTGCACAGCCACAGGAGACATTTTGTCATCAACAGAGGAGAGGGCAGGGCAGCCGCCAAGACCTGAAGCTGCTCACCCCTCAAAGCTCGGTGCCGACGTCGGAGCTTGGGCTTTGGAGGTGGCTGGGTTGTGTCTGTAAGTCAGACTCCGAGATGGAACATTCCAGAAGTCAGGTGCATCCAGGTCCAAGCTCTGGCAGCAGAACTCAAAGCGGCAGGTGACGAGGATGTGGGCCGGTGCCCCCGTCGCTGCTCACCATCAGGACAATCCCAGAACCGGGGGGCGGGGCCACAGCCTGCCGGGGTCAGGCAGGCTGGTGCTCAGATTCCTGAGCTGTGTGGGCAGATGCCTGGCACGTGCCCCTCGCACCCCATCATCCAGGTCTGCAGAAGGAGCATGAGGTGAAGCAGTGTGCCCCAGGGACTGCGTCCAGGCTGGCAGGGGCCGGCCGGCCCTCGTCTCCCCTCTGGCTGAGCGGAGCTGCTGTGTGGGCCCCACTGCCCTCTGCTGCAGAGGAGATGCTGTAGAGTGCGCGACAGCCTCTCCAACGCTCCCTCTAGATGTCACAGGGTTTAACTTCATAAGCCACCAAGACCTGCACAGCTCAGGTGGGGGCCTTCAGTGCTGAGCTCCAAGACAGCACTGCTGAAATCAAACGTGAGAAGGTAACGCGGGGGAAGACGTCTCCAACCCTCCAGAGCTTCTGTGACTATTAATGGGCTTTTCTCTAAATTCCGCCAGTTTGTACTTAGTGTGCTGAAGAGCCATATGGAAGAGACCCAGAAGGCTTTTATCTGGAGTGTCTGTTTCATCTAATTCATAAATGTCTTACATTATAGATCTCGCTGGCAGCTTCCCTGATCTGAGGATAACATTAGAAACCATCAGTTGGAAAAGTTTACATTCACACATGGACACACACCTCACAATGCAATTAAGTAAAAACACCAATCACTTGGTAAATTAACGTAAGGTAACAGATTAAATATATTTGCATAACATGAAAACCATGACGTCCACCATTGTCCACTTGTATTTTCTGCCTACTTCTGTCTGCTTCACCAAGGATGAAACCAAGGGAAAGGGACACAAGGATAGCAAAGGCCTGGTGGTTGTGGACAGTGCCCAGCGCAGGGTGCATGGGCAGCATGGTGGTCATCGCAGAGGCCTGTGGATGCTGGTGCCACCCTCTGCTCCACGTGATGGCGATGCGGAGCCCACCCTGCCTTTCTGGGTGGCCTAACATCCTGTGCCTGGTCCAGGTGGGAGAGCTAGTGTCACCGTGCCCCCCGTGAGCAACCCTAAAATACGAGTGTGCAGCAGGTGGGCTTGGGTCACTTCCGCACCATCTCCAGCTTCACTTCAGAGGCTTAGGAAAGCACAGTCTGCGAGTGGAACACTGTGGCTGCCAAGAAAGCGCCTCACTCTAGAGAAGATCACTTCTGGTCACTTATTGGATTACACGGTGGCTGGTGCACACAGCCCTGATCACGGGTCAGGGTCTGCTCTGCCTCGAGGGTCCTTCCTCTCTATCCGGAGCGCCTCTCAGGACCACAGACCAGGTCTGCAAGGTAAGAACCAGAAAGGTGAGCACCAGACTTCTCTCCTGCCTGGAGCATATAGGGAGGGGCCTTGTGAGCCTCACGCCATCCAAGCTCTTCTGAGATGAGGGAGTGTTCCCCTAAATTAGTGTAGGAGATCTCTGATGCAGAGAGGTCTTCCTCCACGGGCTTTATGCACAAAGCCGCTTCTCTCCCTTCTGCCGAAGGCATCCACAGCACACTCCTGACAGTGCAACTGAAGAGCTCCTGTGGGGCTCAGGGGAGTATCTGCTGCAATTATTCCGATTGTTCCCATCTGATCCCCTCACTACGGGGGAGAAGTCCTACCCAGCTTCTGTGTATCAGGTCTCACCTGGTCACAGCCCTCAAACAGGTTCCTTGGTGACACTGAGGGTGGAAGCCACCCCATTAGACCCGGGTGTTAAGGCCATACCCTCTGGCAGCCTGCTGCAGAATGCTCTCAGGGAGGCGGGAAAACTCTGGGGCGGAGCTGTATTTCCCTGGTAAGGGCCAATGAGGCCTTAGGTTGGGGCGGAGGCAGGGCACGCGGGGGAGTTGTCAGGATTAATTAGGAACTATCTTAGGGCACAGTTAGTAGAGTTCACGTATGTTGTAGACCGGGAAAGTGAGAGAAAGGCAGGTTTGTCGAGATTGAGTGTGAGAACCACAGAAGACAGTGATGCGTTGCTGGATCGGTGGATGCCTGGGAGACAGGCAAGTGGCAGAGAGGAGGCTTGCGGCACAGGCAGGGCCTGAGGATGGGCTTCTGGTGCATGTAGGGCTCGGAGCACGGTCTGAACAGGGGCAGACTCAGCAAATTGCCAGGACATACAGGTGGACCATCAGCCCAGGAAGAGGTAAGTTCAGAGATGAGAACGAATGTAGGAATCCCCAGGAATTCCAGCCTGGGGAGCAAGAAGGGCCAGAAATCCCTGGCAATCAACAACATTTTTGCAGAATTGGAAAACTTTCTCCTATGGAATTTCAAGAGGCCCTAAATAGCCAAACGTATCTTGAAATAAAAATTAAAAAGCTAAAAGTGCTGCACCACACATCTGGCCCAGACGGTGCTCGGGGGTCAGCACAGAAGGCTCTCCAGGGAGCCAGCACGACCTGATGGGAGGAGCAGGCTTTCCGCAAATGGGGCGAGAAATGAGAGGCCGGCGGAGGAATGAAAGTGGGCTCTGCATCCCACACAGACAGCTCAGGGGGACCACAGACCTCAGGCGAGAGGAAGACCGAAGCCAGGCAGCTCTCGGAAGCAAGCGGGAAGTGCTTCCCAGCACGGCGCCCGGCAGGGGCTTCTGGGGTATAACACCAAAAGCACAGGAAACAAAATTAAAAGTAAACAAATTATATTAGGTCAAAATTTAGAAGTTTGGTGTCTGAAAGGAACTAATACAGCAAAAGCAGAGCCTGCCATCAGGAGAAGATGCTTGAGATCACGCTTTGGGTAAGGAATTAATACTCGAATGCAGAAAGAACAACTCACCGGCTGCGCATCCGGAACAACCCGATTAAAGTGAGCGGAGGAGCTGAGGCGCACCTCGAGGAGGATACACAGAGCACAGCAACGGGGCCCGCATCCCAGACTGCTGCAGGAGCACACAGCTGAGGAGGCCAAACGCCCACAGCCGCCTGCTCCCTGCCGGGGCTGCCACCCGACACGGCGCCAGCAGAACAGCAGGGTGGAAGCTCTCGGCTGCACAGGCTGCCTGGCCACTTCGGACCTAACACCCGACACCCGCAGTCCAAGGCAGGAGAGGCCTATTTGGCCCACAGTTCGGGGCGCTCAGTCCCCAGTTGGGTCATGGTGGAAGGCCATGGGGAGCAGAGCTGCTCGGCTCTTGGGGACCGGGAGCGGAGCAGAGCACAGTGCAGAGGGAAACGGGCGGAGGGCACAAGCACAGACCCCACGGCCTCCATGAGCCGCCGGACACGCCCGAAGGTGTGACCATCTGTCCCCAGGGCCCCTCCCAAGGCAATCAGGTGGATGCTCCGCCACCACAGCCAGGCGCTGGAGAGCCAGGAACGCCCCTGCACAGCGCCAGAAGGATGCAGTGCGGGCCAGTCCTGGAGAGCGGGTGGAGCTCGCTGGGGAAATCGAAGGTGGGACCACCTCAGGGTCCACAGCCCACTGCTGGGCCTCATCCAGATAATCCAAAGCGGGCTTGGGAGGAAGCTTCTGCATGCTCACGCTCACACCAGCGGCGCTCCTGCCAGGGGGATGGGGAGGGACGCACTCGGGGTTCCACACGCAGCAGGAAGGAAGAATGCAGCGTCACCTGCGTGCCCAGCAGGATGTGGCTCAGATGGAAAAGGAGACGCTCCCAGCACTGCTACGCCGGGTGGACACCGGCCCCTTGTGCCACGTGGAGTGAGCCGGCTTCACAAAGACAAAGGGCACGTGGTTGAGGAACTTGGAGTCGAAGTCCCAGGAACCCGAAGAGGAACGGTGGTTGCCAGTCACCAGGGGAAGGGAGAGCAGGAGAGCCGCCTCCTGGACATACTTGCTCTGTAAGAGGAAAGGTTCTGGAGGCTGGCTGCTCAACAACACGGATGCACTTCAGACTGCTGAGCTATGTAATTAGACATGGTGCTGATGGTAAACGCCTAGGCTTTTATTACAATCAAAATGGAAAACAAACTGCTTGCAAACAAAGTATCTCAAGTTATAGCTCAGCAGAATAAGCGCCTGCTTAGGCAAGTGCAGGGGCCGGGGTTCAGTTCCTGGTACCACATGCCACACCAGCTCCACCCCTGGGCGGGCTGAGCTGGCACAGAGACAGGGAGTGGTAGCGTAGGCCTGTAATCCCAGTGCTGGGGTAGCTGAAATCAGAAGGATCACTAGGAGTCTGAGCTGTGTGTTGAGACCCTATACCAAATGCATAAAAAAAAAATCTCAAATTATAACTGAATTTCATACCTTAAGGAATGAAAATACTAAATGATAAATCTTATTCTATGTTTGTTTCATCATAATAATAAATGAACCAAATGTATATTTTAGATCTGAAAACTATAACTTCAACAATTAAAAAATAAAAACGGTATCCCCTGACTGGATTCTCTGGTAGCGTAGAGGTTGCAGACAAGTAAGTGACCCTGAAGACAAATCCACGGGGTTCACGCAGCCTAGAGGGCAGAACTAGAGAGAAAGCAAATGAGCCAGCCAGGCACCAGGAGAGGACACCCAGCAGTGGCTCCTGGACACACAGGCCAAGGAAGGCGAGGGAGACCAGTGGGACCCCGGCTTCACCCACGAGCCAGAGGCCTCAGGGTGTCTTCCAGGGAGGGGCAAGGCACCTCTCCCCACACCCACCTGTCACCTCTGGGCAGGTCACACTGTGGTGGCCCAGGCCTCCTCCATGCAGGGCCAGCCCTTGGCCTGCACTGGGCTGCTGAGTCACATACACACACACACACACACACACACACACACACACACACGTGCACACGCACACACACCTTGAGGCACCCGCTCTCTGGCTCACACTTCTGTGTCTAGGGAACCCAGTGCGTCTCTGCAGCTCCATAAAGGGCACTGCACACCTCCACTCAGAATTAATGTTTGTGGTGGTAATTTCAACTGGGCCACAGGACTTTACTGAAGACCTCTGGTGTTATTTTCCATGCAAAAATCCAGAACTAAAAGTACCTCTCCAAGGCTGGACATTCACACATCTTCATTCATTTAACCTTTACAAAACTCCAGGGAATATTGTGCTCTCCTTGATTTAGAGTTGAGGACCCAGTAGGTGACAAGGAGTGACACCCACCCATGGGTGTCCACTTGGGAGAGCCTGGGCCCTGCAGGCCGTGGTACAGGCCGAGACCCTGTGAGCTGCCACCTCCCCAGCACGAGGAGAGGCCTTGCTCTGGCCTCTCTGGCACATGCTTTCTCTGAGCTACATGAGAATTTAATGCTAAAATGCAAACAATGTAAATTATCATCAACCTTCACACAGAGGCAGAGGTAGGAATACTGTTACAAGAATATTCAGGTGCTGAAAGTTGCTTTCTAGTCTTGTCAGAGTGGTTGTTAGGCTGCATAACACCTCACACTAAGGGACAGGGAAGCGCAATTGAGAATTTCTAGAAGTTGTGCAGCATCAGAAACAAAAGCGGCAACACTTCACGAGCTTCCAGCGACGTCTACGCAAAGGAACAGGAAGCAGACAGACGCCTCCTCGCCACGTCCTCCGTGTCTGCTTCCCAACACTTGGTCTCCAGCTCACCTTGCCCAAGTCAGCAGCACACAGCTGAAAGCCCCGCAGGGATGCCCCTCCTGAACTCCACCTGAGCTCTACCCCTCTCCCGACCCGGCCTAGCACACTGAGTCTGCTGAAGGTCACTCAGCTGACCTCTCACACGGAGCAATGACTGCGAAGGAGCTCCCCGTGCTGGTTCACTTCTTTGCACATTCCTAAGAAGCATCATTTTCTCAGGCAGGAAAAAGGCGTCCTGTCAGCTAACAGGACTTCCTGCCTGGAAGTCACTTAGCTGCCTCCCTGCTCCAGCTGCCAAGGGTGGCCACGCTCTTGCTGCTACACACTAGCTGCTTTAATTACAGATGGGAGGGAAGGACGCGAGTTTCTCATTTCTCACTCTCTGAGCGAGTCCCACAGTGAAAGGCCCAGCGATCGGCATGTCTGCAGGATTGCTATGGGTGAACTTCCACCCATCTGCAAGCTGCTTGGGTTTGCTTTGATTTCCAACCACTTGGGGAAGTACGTGGAGGGCCACACCTGTGGTGCTGGTGTGGACCGTACGGCAGCAGGTGTCCCCTCCTCCGCTGTGACCTGTCCCACCCCGACTCTGGTCGCACTGAAGTCCTGCCTTGTGGTAAACAGGGCCCAGTCCTATAACTGTGCTGGTTCTTAATCATGCAGTTAACAAAGAACTCTCACCTGTACAAACAAAACACATGTTCTCAAGGCAGAACCATCCCACGAGGGCGCAAAGCTAGAGGGGCGAGCTCCCTGGCCCAGGAGGCCCACCATGGAGACTAGCTGCTCTTCTCTGTGGCTGGTGCCCAGCACCGCCAGCCTCGATGCCAGCACTTGGCTTCCCTGTCTGAGAGAGGCAGGTGCCAGGTGCAGGTGCCAGATGCTGGCCACGGTAGTGTCAAGCAATCTGCCGCTATCCGCCTTGGAACTGAGTGCTGTCAGGTAAAGACCAGCCATTAAAGAGCCCTTCTCACAGAAATGCGTTAGGGGACAAGCAGGACACACAGGAGTCCCCAATCATGGAGGAATATGAAAGCCAGGTCACCCTCCTCCATCATCTTCTCCTCAACCATGCCTCGTATAAGATGGCAGCATGTGGTTGGTTTCTGTGTGGTTGCCTACTTCTGGCTTGCTGATTATAGGCACCTGCGTCCTGGGTCCTGCCTGTATGGCTGCTATTCCCAGTGGCCCTGGGACAGCATTTCTGGGCCAACTGTGCTTAATGCAGTTGCATCTTCACGGGAAAGTGTTTGCATTTCAGGTTGGGGGTGCACTTCCAATAAGGTGTGTGCAAGGGAAACGGGGCCCCCAGGCACAAGGGGAATGGCCCACGCTCCCCTGCCCGCCACATGGCAGCTTTTCCAGGCTTTTGTAGTGCCTTTTCACTTAGGACACTTGCCATCATAAAATGGTGCAAATTTAAAGTTTAAGCCCCTCTCCGTGGAAGGCTTGTGCAGGCTGGTTCTTGGGGACACTATGGATAAGGTCTTGCACAACCAAACAGACCATGACGCAAGGCCCTACAACTTCTCCCTGTGCAGCCTCTCCACCGGGGTTGCCGTCTCCTCAGTGGCCTGGGCCCACAGCCGTGCTCTCTGCTCCCACCTGTGTTCGCGATCACCTCTGGTGGCCACCAGCCTGTGTTCAGCTGCTATGTGGCATCCCAGGGCAGCAGCACTGACCACAATGACTTGGGTTTCTGCCTTGCTTATGTCCGCAGGGGATTCCCCTTGTTCTCCTCTGCTGACCTGGAGTTTAAAGTGCATGTTTTGCATTGATGTGGTGTGCTCAAGTGTCTTGGTGGGAGGAAGTCTGGACTTCACCCAGGAACGCATGCGCCTGCATGCTCTCTCTCTCTCTCTCTCTCTCTCTCTCTCTCTCTCTCTCTCACACACACACACACCACTGGGTCCTGCTGTCTGCGTGTGCCTGTGTACTCTGATGGGAAGCTGCCCCAGGCGTAACTCCACCTACTCCCCTGGCAGCACTGTCTTCAGCACTGATTGGGCACCCCTCTCCTGTCTACGTTCCCATTTCCCAGCGAGGATGTGGGGCAGCAGAGTAGGCAGCCTGCAGCCAAGGCCCCCCAGGGCAGGAGAAAGGCCCCCCAGGGCAGGAGAAAGGCCCCCCCAGGGCGGGAGAAAGGCCCCCCCAGAGCGGGAGAAAGGCCCACTAGGGCGGGAGAAAGGCCCCCCAGGGCGGGAGAAAGGCCCCCCAGGGCAGGAGAAAGGCCCCCCCAGGGCGGGAGAAAGCCCCCCCCCAGAGCGGGAGAAAGGCCCACCAGGAGGGAGAAAGGCCCAGCAGGGCGGGAGAAAGGCCCACCAGGAGGGAGAAAGGCCCCCCCAGAGCAGGAGAAAGGCCCACTAGGGCAGGAGAAAGGCCCCCCAGGG
>NW_004524628.1:12244836-12245312 GCF_000260255.1 Octodon degus
CCCCCCCCAGAGCGGGAGAAAGGCCCACCAGGAGGGAGAAAGGCCCAGCAGGGCGGGAGAAAGGCCCACCAGGAGGGAGAAAGGCCCCCCCAGAGCAGGAGAAAGGCCCACTAGGGCAGGAGAAAGGCCCCCCAGGGAGGGAGAAAGGCCCCCCAGGGCAAGAGAAAGGCCCCCCCCAGAGCGGGAGAAAGGCCCCCCCAGAGCGGGAGAAAGGCCCCCCAGGGCAGGAGAAAGGCCCCCCCCAGAGCGGGAGAAAGGCCCACCAGGAGGGAGAAAGGCCCAGCAGGAGGGAGAAAGGCCCCCCCAGAGCGGGAGAAAGGCCCACTAGGGCAGGAGAAAGGCCCCCCAGGGCGGGAGAAAGGCCCCCCCCAGAGCGGGAGAAAGTCCCCCCCCAGAGCGGGAGAAAGTCCCCCCCAGAGTGGGAGAAAGGCCCCCCAGGGCAGGAGAAAGGCCCCCCCAGGGCGGGAGAAAGGCCC
>NW_004524628.1:12245904-12251329 GCF_000260255.1 Octodon degus
GGAGGGAGAAAGGCCCACCAGGACAGGAGAAATGCTCATTAGGAGGGAAAAAGGTCCACCAGGGCAGGAAAAAGGCCCACCAGGGAGGGAGAAAGGCTTGCAGCAGGAGTCTGGCTGGGGATCCCGGGCCAGAGGCCACGTTCTGTTTCTAACCACGAATCGCTCAACACCTCCCTCTGTGGCAGTCACCAATGCTTCTCTGTGATGTGTCTCTGACCAAGCACACTTTCTCCATCACAGCCATCTGGGAGGCGAGGCCACCTTGCTGGACCCAAGAGAACTGTGGCCGGTCATCTCCACGGTGGTGTGGACAGGCAGGGCCACAGCTCTTCTCCACAGTGGTGCAGGCTCGCCTGGCCTCCAGGACTCCTGCAGACACAAGGATGCTTTGTCCTCTGTTTCTGAAGCAACCGATCAATGCCAGGCAGCAGGGCCCAGGGCGCGCCACCCATGGCTGGATAGCAGGAAGTGATGGTCACCCTCGGGAGGGTCAGGGGCGCCCCTCCCGGACACAGAAACAGGGCTACAGCGCTCCTGGAGCCCGCTGTGGTGGAAATACAGAGACTCACCGCTGCTTCCGGCTTTCGGCTTCCAGCACCAGGACTTGCCCCAGGTTCTCCCAAGCTGTCTGTCTGGGCCTTGGGGTGCCTCGTGAGTGTCTTTCCAGAACACAGAACTCAGGTTAAAAAGTCACACTGGGAACTGAAGTAATTCGCAGAGCCCCACTAATGCCAAGAGTAGCGCCTGGTGCAGTCTCCTAAGGAAAAGCATCCCTGAAGTTAGTGTGCTTCCAGCTCCTTGTACAAAGAAACTAGCGAAGGATTCTTTCAGTGTCACACCCCAGGATGCACCCCACTGAGGCCCACCCATGAGCCCACGAGGCTGGGGAGGATGCCCAGACATAGGCAATTTGCTCCCCACCACGGATGACGGTATGCCATGTCCATGCTCACCAGCGGCACTCACAGGGCACTGCGTGCCCAGCACTGGGCTGGGCAGGAAGATTCTGGCTGGGAGGCCCTCATCCTGGCCCTACCTGCGGTCACTGTAAGTCTGTGTCACCAACAGGAAAGAGACATCCGTGGCCCTGGCCAAGAAGGCAAAGCCAGGGAACAGTGGCTCCAGGTCTGCGTGGGAGTGGCTCTGGGGGACAGGACCCCACACTAGCCCCAGGCCACCTCTGCTGCAGGACCCACCTCCAGCCAGCGTACACACTGCTGGGCATGGGTGTCCTGCCAACAGGTCCCACCTGTCAGGGCAAAATGCTCCACCTGAACACCTGTCCTGAACCCTGCACTGAAGAGCAGGAGCACTCCCTCCAGTGCACGGCCCTAGGAAGGGTGGCTTCGTGCAACCCCAGTGCACTCTGGTCACTCGCAGCCGTGGAGTGCTTCCTGTGCTGCACTGAATGGGTGTGATGTGAGCGGCCTCAGGAGCAGCCTCGCAGGAGCTCTGCAGATGCTGGCAGGGAAAGCCCAGCACCACACAGCGCAGACCCTTCCAGGACAAGGTGCTGAGCTCTGGAAGGAAACGTGTTTCCTGAGGTAAGGGCGGGGCTTAATTTGATGCTGCCTAACTCTCGGAGAAGGTTACCAGGTCTCCTAATGATCTTTCGCTCTGCTGTTAATGTGCTATAACTACTCGGGATGTGACCAGACGGCAAATCTTTTCTGACGGCCAGGCGCTGGGGAAGCAGACATGATCACAGAGCCACCAACTGTGGTGAAAGTCACTTAGAACCTTGAGCAGAGGCACATGGTGCCTCCCGTGAAGGCCACACCCCCAAGAAAGCTAAAAGGGCAAGAGCAGATCGGCCTTGTGGCAGTGCCTGACGCAGGTGTGGCCACAGCGCCCCGGCCCCTGAGCCCGGTGCCGAGCTCCCCAGCAGCCAGCAGAGGCTCCAGGAGGTGTCTGTCTGGGACCTGCGGCGCACAGCAGCAGTAAACACCCGCAAAGGCTGCAGCGGCGCCGTGGCAAACTGCGTCAATTCCAGTGAGCCTCAGCCCTGCTGGCCAGCTGACGCTTCTCACATCCCAGTCCTGCATGCAGCAGCGTGATTTCATGGTCGCAGCTGGGAGTCACAGCATCCCTAATTTATTTCTAGATGGAGAGTTTGCACCAGGCAGCTGTCCAGGATCCCACCTGCCCTCACATGGGGGACCTGATGGCTGCTTGGGCTTAACCAGCTGAGGGCTGGCTCGGGGCCTCCTCCATGTCGGGTGCTGTCAGGCGGGAGGCCCGACACACCTTCTGTAGTGATTGTTTGCTGGGCAATAAGAAGCCAGGGCCACGCAGCGGTGAGGCCTGCCTGCCTGCCCACCAGACTCACAAGATGCAAGGGTCCCCATCAGAGGTGCCTGGGCCTGGGCTCAGCCTGCAGGCACCTTGTCACCCCAGTTTCCTTGAATGTTCACCTCACAGTGAGCCTTGTAAATCAGGTGATTTTCCTGACCAGGCGAGTCACTCGTCTGAGTCCAACTCAGTCGTCCTCTGAGTGCAGTACTGAGCGGAACCCAGCTCCCTGGGCTGGGGCTGCAGCAATGGAAGACAGGCTCTGGCCCGTCAGGCCACTGTCCTTGCCCTCGGTCACCGGCTGACAGATGTCCTCAGTGGCACCACAAGTGCTCTTCTCGGCAGCCACCCCCTGGGCGACTACGTCCTGACTGCAAGCCACCTCCTCCCTCCTGACGCCCCACCTCTCCCCGTGCCCTGTACTGCTCCCCTGCTCTCCACCCACCCGCCCTTGTCCCTTTGCTCTTCTCCACCCAAGAGCATCAGGCTGACTACTGCACACACAGCCACGCGGGCGGGATCAGTCTTCCTGGACTCACCTGGGAGCCCCGACGTCCCTACACACGCATCTGGATGCTGCCGCATCCGGAGGGGCTTCTCATAGCAGACACTGAGGCACCACACAGGTGGGTGCCAAGCTAGCACGCCTGGGCCTGGGAGCTTTGGCTCTGACTGGGATGTACACGAGGTCATCAGTAGGTATTTGCTGAGAGAAGCCTGAATGTGAATGGAACATGGAGCAGGGTCCCTGCCGGTGTCCAAGACATGCCTGCACACTCCAGGCCAGAAGCACACAGCCCCCAGCTCTCCAGGTGAGAGAGTCCTGCTCAGCCTCCATGTGCCATGTCCGCTGTCCTCCCGTTCTCCTCCGTGACTGGAGATGCCAGGTTCTCCCCAAGAGCTCCTCGGCAGCTCAAGTGCTACTTCAGGCGTCCACACTCTACCTTCCACAGGCCACGGGAAGAGCCTACGGGGGCCCCCATGCCCACAGAGGGTCTCGCTGGTCCAGCAACATGGGGTCAGCTCTGAAGGAAGGAATGAGTGAGACCCAGCCACAAGCCACTTCCACTCCACAAAGGGCAACATCATCTCCCCTGGGAATGAGAGAGCGGTCACAACACAGACCACTGCTGCCTGGCATTTGTCCTGCACTGTCCATGTTAATTCCACCTGCACCCTCATCCAGTCCCTTCAGAGGACCCCGGTATGTGCTGGTTATGTCAACTGTGGGGCTCATATCCTTCCTGGGGCAGGAAGGACCCTAATCCAGAATGGGGCTCTGGGCTTCTCTCCTGTGACAGGAGCCCAGAGAGGAGCTGGGGACGTGAGGAGCACTGCAGGGCAGGGAGGACCTTGGCCCACCAGCTCAGCTGCAGCGGCCTCAGGTGGCCTTGGAGCCTCTAGCAGGGCTGCCTGAGCCTCCTCTCCTGAGGGCTTCCCTCACCCTGCAGCTCTGATCTGAGGCTCTGAGACATCTTTCCAGCACCTGCATTAGCAACTGTGGAGATTTCACAGACAGACAAAGCTGGTGCCGGAGTGGCTTCTCATTTCCAAATGTCTGGGTCACTTTTTAATCACGCAACCAGCGCTCTGGCCCACCAAGAGGCTCTCTTAACTTTTTCTAAGTTTCTCCCAATTTCCTTGGGGCAACTCTGTGACCTAAAAGCCACATGCGTATCGATTTTCAGGCCCGACCTCTCCGATTAGCAGGTATGGAGCCCAGGTGGGCTGCGTCCTCAGGACCCTTAGGTGCCCTTGGGTCCTTGGGCCCCGCTGCCACTGACGCTCTGGCTCAGCTTGTGCTCCAGGCAACACAGGGCAACCCGGGTGCTGTTTCCGTTTTTATATCTTTGCAGAGCTGGGAATCAAACCCAGGCACTCCTCCTGTCCAGCAAGAGCTCTGCGGAGCTGGCCTCCACCCCGGGCCTCCCATACACAAAGAAATAAATGCATACTGTCTAAGTGGTGCCTGCATCTCTAGCAAGAAGAACACCCACTTAGAGCTGAAATCACGAAGCTGCAAGTCCTCTTCACCTGAAGCCTCACCTACCCCTGCATGTGAACCCAGAACAAATTCTCCTGTATTATCGTCTTGAGACTTTTAAAAGCTCCCTTATTTTTTTTCTGTATTTTAGGGAAGGATCTACAGGGTGTTCAGGGTCTCACTACTAGATCAGACTCGTGTTTACAGCCTCCCAAGTGCTGGGACCACAGGCACGTGCCACCACGTCCAGTCTCAGTTGCCATCTCAGCGAGGGTGGGGCCAGCTTGGCAGGCCCGGGGAACGAACCCCCGGCCCCTGTGCCTGCTTACAGGTGCTTTAACCCGCTGAGCTATTTAGCCGGCCTGCCCTAAAAGCTCCTTAATTTAATGTTGCCCAAATTCATAAAATACATGCATCTTGCAAAGTCTATATTTAGGGTTTGAAATGAGACAGCAGGTGACCCTGAAATGCACAGGAATGTCTACAGGGAGGCTGCGCTCTCACTTTCATGGATCTATATCTTAAAAAATAATCACTGGTTACCTATCGTAGTAATAATTTTCTGCAACTAAAAGTTCTACTCTTTTCTATTAAAAATATCTGATAAATGGCTTATTATTACTATAAGCCAGTGATTATGATGCATATTTCAAGATCCTGTAAAAGTAGTGTCTATCTGCTGTCATATCTGGCAATAGAAAACATGACTAGAAAATAATATTGTTAATAAAAAGCATTTAAAATTTTTAAAATGACACCAAAGGTATTTATTATTCAGAAGTTATTCTTAAAATAAAATATTAAACAGAACACTTATCTTTCTTTTGTTTTATTCACGCCTTTGTAAAGCGTCTCAGTGTTTCTGTGTACTTACCCTGGCCTGAGCTGCCTCTCGGTGTGCTATTGTTCTGCAGAATTCAGGTCCCCCCTGGTTTTTGTTGCCATGTTCCACAACCGTCCCTGCACACTTCTGCTGTAAGCGAGTAACTACCACGTGTGCTGAGCGATCGGGCGCGACAGACACACCAGCAACGCGGCAGCATGGAGCAGAACAACGCCCGCGCCCTGCACCGCGCCCGCACGGCCCGAGGAGGCCCGCGCTTCCCAAGCCGCCGCGCGCAGTGCGAAGGCTGGGGTGCGGCGGGCGGG
>NW_004524628.1:12251429-12255844 GCF_000260255.1 Octodon degus
GGGTCGGGGGCTCCGCAGGGCCAGCGGCCTGCAGCAGAGCAGCTCTGGGCTAGCGCACGCCGCCGCAGGACCCCGCTGCAGCACGCCGCCCCACCTGGCGGGCGCCCCGACCGAGTCCCTGTCTGGGGACTCTTCACCAAGCCCGTCTCCGGGTTTGCGTCTCCCGGGAGAAGAGCACCGCTCGCTCCCGTTTCCTTCATTCTTCCACGTACTCCCTCCCAGCTCGGAATTCTAACACAACAGATTTCTCAAGAAATAACTGGAAAGAAACTTCCGCCTAGAAGAGGCGTGCTCGCTGCACCCCTCGCCGCTCCAGATGAGCCTCCCTCGCGCTTCAGGGCCGGCGTCCGCACGGAGACTCCCTCCAGCTGGCGAAGAGGCTCAGGGGCGGCGGCTGTGCAGGCGGAGACCCGAGCCTCTGGGCCTGGGTCCGCGTCCGGCACCTCCGCTCCCCTCCGAGCTGCGCCTGCCTCGTGCAGACATCAAGCTACCTTTGCGTTCCCACCTGAAGTGACTCAGATGCCTGCCACGGTTCAAGTGGCCCCACGTTCCACACGTGCTTGTCAGAGGCCAATCCTGTCACTACTGCCGCACCTGAGTGACAGCCAATTCCCTCCAGTTAAAATTTTAACAAAAGGTCCTCTCTCCATTTAGGTAGGTAAATAGCACACAATTTTTATACCTCTCCAAGAGGGAATGTTGTACTTTCATTTTAAAATAATCCTATTACTTCTGGGGCCACGTTGTCCAGTCTCCTGTTAGTGACCATCCTGGCAATTGTCCTCGGCAACTCCCTGGCTGGGTCACGGGCCATCAGCCCAAGCCCGGCCACTTGCACCTTGAGTCTCTGCTCTCTGCACCGCGGCACTTGGAGCTGCACGGTGGCTGCCTGCTCAGAGGCCTGAACCTGAACATGCCCTGTCCTGTGTCCTGGGCAAGGTAGGCATCCCTTTTGACCCGCTGCCAAGAGGTTTCCAAGGCCTGCAGCAACCTGGGCCCAGTTCCCAGAGCAGCAGAGGACGGGTTCTCCTGGGCGAAGCCACGTCCAGAGCACACATTGGTGCCAGAACCGCTTACTGAAGAGGCTCTGTGGGACTTGGTGCAGGTGGCTCCGATCTCGCTGTGTGGTCAGCGATGAGGGTGAAGGGGTGGAGGGCGGGGGAGGCATCCTTTCGGACTCAGAAAGGATGCAGACTGGCTGGTCCCACCAGGGAAGGAAATCCTGGAGCACTGTGGGCCCCACCCAGTGTCTGCACAGTCCCTCTCCCTCCCCCCAAGCCCCTGCGCCCCTGCGCCCCTGCGCCCCTGCGCCCCGGCCCCAGGTGTGTCACTGTCCCTAGGCCTGAGTCGGGTGCGAGGTGAGGAGCTGCGTGCTCCGCTGGGTGCTCGCTCGCTCTCTCCACCCAGAGAGTCAGCGCTGCCCCCAGCCCTGGCCAGGACCCACAGGCCAGCCTCCAAAGAGGTCCTTGGTGGCACCTTCTGGCTGCTGGTCTACACTTCGCCCTGTTACTTTTTTGACTACTCAGCTTCAGACTCTGAAATCCCCAGACCTCAGGCGCCATCCGGGCTGGGCAGGAGCTCAGCGAGCAGGAGCCACCATCTCTAGCCTCAGGTACCAGGTCCAACGTCCTCCAAACAGGGGGCACAAATTCCAGTTTCGAAGCTGGGAATGACTGTGGGCAGCACATGTGCCCTTCGCATGAACAGCCAGTGTGCTGCAAACAAAACGTGACTCGGCACGATGGCATCTCTCCGTGCTTCAGTGCGGCTTCTCTTAGCAAATGTGCGGAGACTCAGAGCAAGAGGCCCTCTAAAATAACCACAAGGCGCCTTTCTGAAAGTGAAAGAGACACACGTTCTTAAATGCAGAGGGGACGGGCGTTCTTAAAACAAACCCTTAAATACTACTTTGTTTTGCATTTTCTTGTCCAAACTGTTTTTCAAAGGCTAAACATTCTTATCAGCGCTGTCACCTCCTCGAAACTGGAGAGAAAATAGCTACGGCTCACGCTGACCTACGCTCCTCTAGAACTTGGAGTCCAGCCTGATTTACACCCTTGGGGCTTCCCAGAGCTGCTGACGGTGCAGGTCGGGGCCGACAGCGCGGGCGTAGTGAGCCCGGGCTGGCGATGCCGCCCCAGTGACTGCGGTCTGGGTCGGGAGCTCTGCTGCTCTCCCCCAGTGCGGCACCCCTGCTGAAGGTGTTTGCGGGTCGTTCACTGGGTCAGCTTGAAAAGTCAGAAGCTTAGCAAAGTAACTCGGCAATTCTACATTCTGGGGTAGACACGTCCTTGCCATGGGGCGCTGTTCTGTGTCAACTTGAGGAGTTGAGAAGTTTGAATTAGTGACTCAGCAGGGGGCCAAATCCTGCTTTGTGAACTCTCACTCTGTGCAAGGGGAAGGCACCCCCCCTCCGGGGGGACCCTGCTTATATGAAAGGGAGACGAGGGAGGACTGACTGCTGGAGCTCAAATCTCCTTCACCCGGGGCACCATCTCCCGGCTCTGTCACAGACTGCTCGGCTTCTGCCTGGGACTTTTCAGCCTTCTGGCATAGATTCTTTGGGCTTCCCGTGAAGACCATCAGCCTCCTGATGTGGACTTGCAAGGAGCACTGCAGGGAGCTCCAGACCTCGGACTGAACCCCACGCCCTCTGCGCGCTTCCTCATCCGACTGTGGCTGGCCATTGTCAGCCAAGCTCGTAATTTCTTATGCATTGGTCCAGCTTGCGTTATATCCATTCCTCTAGTAAAACCTTGGCTAATACAAAAGGCCTTTACATGTAGCAACAAAAAAGTCCCGAGACTGTTCTAAAGGATCATAAAGATTTAGCTGGAAGAGGGACAAGGCATACAACTTGTGAACCAACCTATTTTGTTTCTTATGGTCAAAATGACATCTCTGTTCTGGTAAAAATAAGTTTTTATCTTCCACCCTGTTGTGTGTGGAATTCTGCTTTTTCTCTTATGAGGAAGGAAGGGTGTAGAACTAGGAGTGATATGTTTTCAAAAGTGGTACCCAGAAGTCACCATGACATTGCCTCACATTTGCAGAAGTGACTTTTTGCTTCTATCAGTTAATATGATGAATGTTTTTAAAGGCATCGTTAAAAACCAAGACACAGACAGTCTCAGCAGTGGTGCCCAGTCCTCACTGACACCTAAACGCTCCTGCGAACGGTGAGTGGGCATAGCCAGGGCCCAAACTCGCCTGCACCAGCAGTGTCACCCTCCGTGCCTGGCTCGGTCACACAGGCCTCAGAGCAGGCAGGGCCTGCATGGCGGGTCACTGCAGTACTAATGGGCAGCAAAGCATGCAGCAGTTACGCGGCGCAGAGCTGGAGCTGATGCTGGATTCGCTTTGCTTTACTGCATTTCGGTTTTTCTCAGCAGAGTCTTCCTCTGCTGCTCAGACTGCCTCAGAGCTGGACACACAGCGAGCGCCCCCTCAGCCTCCTGAGGGGCAGCATCTCCATCCCATCCTTCACAGGGGTTCCCGGCTCTTGCCAAAGGCTCGGCCACCATCTCTGCCATGGACAACTGAATTGGGCCAAGCCTCCAGGGGTTCCTGGGAGGCTGTAGAGCTTCCACGCAGCCGCCCCGAGTCTGCAGCCTCCTTTTCCGGGTGCTTCCCAGGGTCTCCGCACGGTGGGGCACGGAACATCCTCTGCACCTACGGCTCTCTCGCTCTGGGAGGACCTGCTGGCTGGTGTCCTGGCCGGGTCACTCTCCGGTCTCCGACCAGGCAGCTTCCCTCAGCCCTGGAGGTGACTCCTCAGACAGCATTTTCCCGTGTGTGTCCAGCCCGTGTCCTCAGCCTGTAATTGTGGCTTCCACTTGGTGGCCAGCACAGGGGACATATGCCACTATTCTGGTTTTTTAAATAATTTTATTGAGAAAGAAGTAGCAATGAGACAATTTCAGAACAGGTTAGTAGGACAGCTACAATAATTACATTGCATATTAATGTCTTTGTAGTAGTTATTCACAGTACAGGATGCAGACATGATATCATGTCCAAACGCTATTAGTTCAAAACTTTCTTCTCATTGAACTAAGAGAAAGTAGCTGTATCTATGCTATTTTATATAAACACATATATTTTTTTTCACTACAAAATGGCCCTTCATTTATATCCCCCTTTTTTGTTTCATTTTGTCAGAGATGTGTATTCCATTGCCATTCATGAATTCAGCTGCATTTTAGCTGCATAAATTCAGTAGGAGGAACTCTTGAAGAGGGGTAGGCAAAGGGTTCATGAACAAAAATCAAACTGCATGGGTAGTACTTAAAAAAATAAGTGGAACCTCCTCTTTTTGAGAAGTTTTTGCATATAAAAAAATATCCTGCTATAATTTTGTATATAGTTAGATTTCTGGACTTATGTGTAAACATATATAATTCTTTATTCCTACT
>NW_004524628.1:12257789-12259931 GCF_000260255.1 Octodon degus
CCTCCCTCCCTCAGGGGCTGGGGGCTAGCGAGGTCCTCCTGGCGCACCTCACTCGAGTCTAGTGCGCCGTGCACTGTCTGCTGCTGCCCCGGGTCTTTTCGAAGAAATAAATGCAAGCTCCCGAGTTCATCAGCAATTGACTGCAGCACATTTTCTGCTTGTTTCCATCAACTTTCTGTGATTGTTTTCCTCTAGCTCCACAGCCTGAATTCTTCCCAACTGCGAATCTGCCTGCCTTTCATTGTAGTCCTTGAGTAGCTAAGCTTTCACAAAAGCAAATTGGGACCAAGTCCGTGTCTGTCTCTCAGCCTCACTGTGTCACTCGGGTCTCCTGGCTTCAATGTTCGTTTTCATTAGCCCACGTTCACAGTGCACAGAGGCTGCATCCCTGTGTGGGTGACATGCAGACAGAGCGCATCTCCATGTGCCCCTCTCCTCCCTCTCCTCCACCACTTGGTCCCTTCCTGTTGAACAAAATCTGTCTCCTCCCATCCTGGTATCTGCCTTTGTTCTGTCTCTGACCTGTTCTTGCAGACCAAAGCCACACGTAGCAGCTCCCAGAAGCACTGCCCGTGTGGCCAGGCTGTGGGCCTGCGAGGACACCCACTAAAGTGGCCAGCTTTTGGCCAGAGGACACTTGGTCACGTCTGCTCTCACTTGCACTTCTCTGCCAAAAAGCTTTGGTATTCTCATCCTGTGATCTGATGCTAAGAAAATTGCAACATTTGTCTCTTCCTGCCGCTTGTGTGAGAGCACTCTTCAACGTGTTTTATTTAAGAGTCTCTAAGTTGGTGACCTCACCCCAAGTCTTCGACAACCTCTGCTAGACCTCGGCATGTGAGACGGCTGGACTGGCGCATGCAGAAGCGCCGGCACCGGTGCCAAGTGGGGCTCAGGACTCTGGGGTGGGAGGAGTGGTGTGGCATCCAGCCCACGCCCGGCCTTGCACAGTCTGCAGAACCAGAAGTGCCACCTTCCAGCATGCCTAGAACTGCACAGGACCTAGAGGCACTTTCAGCTCTTTAAAAGCTGCTCGTGTTGCCTGAGTTGGTTCATGTTTTGCTGTGTGTACAGAATCACTCGTATACACATCAGATATCTAAAGCCTCAGCTGTCAAGGGTGAGTATACCTTGTTTTCTGGGCATGGAGCCGAGTTTGGCTTAACTTTCTGATTCTATGGCTCATGTCCCAGTTGTTTTGAGAGGGGCACCTGCTTGCTAGTGTTAGAGGTAGCGTAGTTAACACCGAGTGAAGAGGTGGGCAGCGTGGCTTGGGGGGCGAAGCCTGCAGAGGACAAGCCAGGACCGGCTGGAGCCGCACCGGGCAGCCCATCGTCAGGCTGTGTGCTCAGACGTGACAGGAAAGGTCTCAAAAGGACGGACTTCCTTCCAGAGCAGACGCAGGTTCTGCCCGTGTGGAAGCAGTCTCAGGAGGCCTGGTGGTCTCAGGAGGCCTGGTGCTCACCATCGCGCTGTGCTCCCCCGTGCGCTCCAACGACAAAATGCTCGCTAATTCGGAAAGACCTGCGTTGCCCCAGGAAAGTGCCTGGGAAGGTGGCCAGCAGGCGTTGGGTCTGCACTGCAAAGCGTTGGAGAATCCCGGCTCAACTAAGCAAGCAAAGTGCCCAAGGACCCAAATGTCTCTCCTTAGACTGGAAAATGTAAAACTCACTCCAGGAGACATCAGGAAAGTGTACTCTGGGACTGCCAGAAAATCGCTAGCCAACCTGCAAGACTCCGCTCCGATTCGCTCTTCTCTCTCCTTACTGAGATGAACACCCTTCCCGGGGGGTCTTCTCACCAGCCAGCAGTGGGCTCTGACTGACACCATGGAAGAGCATCCGGGACTCCAAGGAGCACTTGCCACCAGCATTCCAACCGAACCTAACACGACTCAGGCTTGTGTTGGCTGAGCCAGGATGCCTCCTCTCCCTCCTGAGAGTAAAACCAAAGGAGGCCGTGCGGTCCGGGGTGTGGCCAAGGTGGAAAAGGCGCTGCCCCGGTTCACTGGAGAGCACCACTGGGCGTGGGCTCTGGCGCCCTGCTCTAGAAGTTTCTAGCCCAGTGCTCATTTTCGTCGTAGACCAGTAAGGTGTAGAGATGCTTGGTTCAAACACCCCTTGAACTCTTTGCTGCCTGAAC
>NW_004524628.1:12261006-12270283 GCF_000260255.1 Octodon degus
CCACGGTGACTCCTCCAGAGAAAGCTCAGCTCAGGGAACCGGGCACTTGAGTTCCTTCTGGCCTCGGAACAAGTTGGCTGGTGTGAAAAGGACCCAAAACAGCTCCCTGACGACCACGCTGGCCACGCGACTGGAGGACACCCGAAGCAGCCTCTCAGATGGGCCCATGTGGTGGCCGTCTTTCCTATTTGCCTCTGGATGCCATTTTATAATGTGAACGTTAGTAGTGCCTTGTACTGCTTCACCTAACTTCCCACAATTTATTTGACTAATCTCTACCGTGGCACTTTAAGTATTATAATTTTAAGCTGTTAGATGTAAAAAATAAATTCAAGGCATATTCCTGAGTATAAATTTTGTTTTGTACCTCTAATTATTTCCTAAGGATAAATACTTCAAAGCCGAGTGGTCTGAAATACTTTAAGTCTCTTCACACATTTCGCCAGAATGTCCTCCAGAAAGACGGCTCCGTTTGTATTCATGGCCTCACCCTTGCTAATGTGTGGCACTAAAACAGCTCACTCTTAAATATAGAAATAGTATGTGCATGTAGTTAAAAATTCAAGCAGCCCCATTATTGTGATAAAATACACTCTGACTGTCCCTGCTGATTGATACTGTAAATCTAGGACATATGTTTTAACTGCTTGCTCATCAAGTCTGGATTATATTTATTAACATCTGTACCATGAAGAAAAGTAGTGCTACTATCAGGGTTTTCCAGACCCCAACAGGATTTGTGAGCATTGGTCCAGTGGGGATTTACGGGAACCAGCCCCCACTGCGTGGAGCTGAGAGTTCGTGTGGCAGACACCCACCTGTGGCCTGGGACACTTGGGAGCTGGTGGCAGGCTCAGCCAGGGTCCATGAGCTCCGAACTGCAGAAGCTGCCAGTGGACTGAGTTTCAGGCCACAGATCCAGGAAACTGGGGAGCTGTTGCTCCGAGACCCCAGGCCAGGATGAGGGTCCTGGAGTGTGGGGGCAGGAGGAGCAGGGCTTAAAGCTCCAAGTAGAACAGGGGCGAATTCCCTCTCCTCACACCCTTATCTGTTCCACGAGACTCTGAGCTGCAGCCCACAGGCAGTTCTTTCTCTCTCAGACACTGAAATAAACCCCAAAGCCTGAGCTCAGAAGGCAGCAAACAAGACAGCGGCAACCAAAGCCCGGGATGAGGAGGGCTCGCTCTGGCACGAGGCAGCGTGAGTCAAGCAGAAGAGGAGCTCTGGGTGTGGGCGGACAGCAGGACATCATGGACAGTGATGCACTGCAGGTTCCAAGGCAGCCAGAAGGAAGGGCCCACATGTCCTCACCACAAGCAATGATGGGCACTGGAGGTGGCAGCTTCCCAGTGACCCTGACTGGTCACACAGGGTGCCATGCCATGGCCCACAATACATGCAATGATTACATGTCCCTGAGAATTAATAAGCATAATTGTAAAAGGGCATTCTCTTCCCAAAAGAGCCTCACAGGTGCACTTGGAAATGGGGCCTCACCAACTATCTGGGTGCTATGGTTTGGGTCTAGATGTCCCCACAAAGCCTCGCAAGTCATGGGGCAGGCTTTTCAGAGGCAGCAGCACAGAGTCTGCGATTGATTCACTGCCTGGTGCTGGGGTTGGGGGTGTGAGTGCAGTACCTACCTGGGCAGGTAGCCTGCATGCAGTATCGGGGAGAACAGAGGCTTGCTTGCCCTCGTGCCTGTTCTGTCTTCTGCCGCCTTGCACTGTTGCCTCTGTGCAGGGCCATCCTGAGTTGGAGCCAGCCGATTATGGGCTAAAACCCCCACAAACCGTGAGCCAAATAAACCTCCCCTTCCTTCACCTTGGGTGTTGGGCATTTTGTCTCAGTAACGAGGCAAAAGTAACTAAGACTGTGAGTGTCCCTCAATTCATCAGGTTGACAGCCAGCCGGGCCTTCTGAAGTTGAGCTGGAAACCTTTTTAACCTCACAACGCTTGCGTTCTGCATGCACTTAAAGCCAGCATCACATGGATGATGCCAAGGTCTGCTGCCAGCTGGAGCAAGAGCTGGGCTTTCCTCCCTCTTGTCTGTAGGGGTCAAGTACCTGGATCTCTTGGCACTCTGAATCCAATTCTGAGAACAAGTTTTCTGTACTGCTACCGTTCTGGAACACGGTGCTCTGGGGCTTTCTTCTCAGAGCAAAGTGTTTCACTTTCGCAGTTCAGAGGCTGCAAAGGGTGGAGATCGGCATCTTCTTGGGAAGCCCTGAGGCCATCTTTTCTATTTTCCTGTTCCTTCTCAGCAATCGAGATCTCCTCAGCTCTGTTTGTAGTTTAGAGTTTTCCTGGAGCCTCCTTTCTGGCCAAACCCACAACATTTTCAATCATTCTGCTAGGTTCTTTGATCCTGATTCTCATTATAAATCTGGCTAAAAGCCCCCAACAACAACCATGCCACTGCCTCAAAATTTGTCTTTTTTTTTCTAAAATTTTATTGATAAACAGCAATGAGACAGTTTCAAATCAAATTGGAAGTACAGTTTCAACAAATAACACTGCATATATTCTTCTTAGTGGTTAATTGCTGTACAAGATGCAGAGTTGAGATCCTATTTACAAACATCATGAACAAATCATTCTATTCATTAAGAGAATGCAACTATATATCTATCCCAACCACTTTGAATACACAGCTACAAAATGGACATTCTTCTGTATACCCTATTTTTTCTAAGTTCCATTATTGACTATTATAGGTGTGTAAACTCAGCAAAATATTCTAAAAGAGTCCAGTAGCCCATAATAGCATTGGGTCTTCTGTTTAACTGGCAATGTCAGAAATTATTGACCTGAGTCCCCCACAGCTCAACAAAACAGCATGGCTTTATTTCCTATATTTCGTCTTCATACTTGTCTACTGGATGGTTAAGACCAAGGTAAAGCAGGACCTATGCAACAAGAGTTGTAGCTTTTCTGGTCTGAGAAGGTCAGTGAAATGCCCTCAGGATTTATCCTGAGATCCTGCACCTCAGATTGTAGAACCTTTGTCAGTGTCAGCCATGTGGATGAGTCACGGCCATTGCTTGGCCAATGTGCTCTCTGTGAAAGCCTGATGTTTTCTCTCCAATTGACTCTCCTTAGGCACACTCTACATCATCGATCACTTTCCTCTTTGGCCCCATAATCTTCTTGATCAGAAAATTTGGGACACTACCGAGGTACATGACGTTACAGTACAAGTTCTCATATGTCCTGAGTCTTAATTGACCTTAGAAGGTTAGGGCCAAAATGTTGGCTTTCCTTGTAGCCCTCCTTTTTCTCTAATTTTGGTCTGCAAACTTAGGTTGTTAACCATCCAGAAGAGAAGCTTATTGTTATTATCGAACAATTTAGGCTATTAAGCTTAACCTCACTATCTCACTGCATTTCAAACATCTTTGCCTCAATATTTGACTGCCTTGAAATTTCTTCTTCCAGATTAATGAGTTCATCATCTTGAATTTCACTCTCAGGAAAGTCTCTGGACACAAACAGAACACAGACAAGCTTTCTGCCATGCCATAACATGCATGGTCTGGAGTCCAACAACTAATGCAATCCTTCTTCTCAGAAGAAACCTCTCCAGCCTGGTCTTTACAGGCAGGATTTCTATTATCCAGCTGCTGTTCTGAGCTTTGACCAGAATCTCTCATACCAAGAAGCCTAAGGCATTTCCAGCAACATCTCTGAATCTTAACTCTTCCCACAAGCCATTCCCAAAGCTCTTGGACCACATAGTCAGGTATAGTCGATGACCCCATTCCTGGTACCAAATTCTCCCTTGATTACTTTTCTCTCATTGCTAGGATGAAATACCTGGCAGCCAAAATTAAGGAAGGAAAGGTTTATTTAGCTCACAGTTTGTGGAGCCTTCAGTCTATAGTCAGCTGGCTCCCAGGCAGGGTGGCGCGCCGCAGGGGCAGCTGTTCAGGACGGCAGAAGACAGCAAAAGCAACAGGAGCAAGACAGGAGCAGGGAGCAGGCCTCTTTCCCCCCATACTGTGTGCTGGCTGCCCGCCCACACCATCTCTTGGCCCTCCTCTCCCACAGGCTCAGGATGTTTATGAAGTAAGGGCTCCAGATCCCTGCCAGGCTGCTTACAGTTCTGAACTTCTCAAGTTGATGGGCTGTAGGAAGCATCGCAGCCTGTTAGAGTAGTTTAACTCCCCTATACTAATTACCTCCCTGCACCTTCTCACACAGAAATATAGTACAGAAATAAAGATCATAGATTAATATAAATTTAGATACTTACATGTACATTCAGATATATAGATACAGCTATAGATTATGAATATGGATGTGGAGATACAGATTTAGACACAGATATAAATTATAGATTTAGAGATATAGATTTGGAGATATAGTTTTAGATGTAAATTATAGTTACAGATATAGGTTATAGGCAGAGGTATAATCGCAGTGCTTGGTTCCAGCAGGCTTCTTGCATGTTAGGGATGTTCTGCACCGCCGAGCTACATCCTCAGCCCCTCCCTACAATCTGATTGCCTGACCCTGAGAGTATTTGCTTCTACCCCAAATTTTGGTAGAATCTTTGCCATCACCAGCTAGTGTTGGTCAGTGTGTTGCTCAGAAATCAACCATCAGGTAAATGAACACAGATGCCCAAAACTCTAGTGATCCTGGGAAACAGAAAAACCCAAATGGGTCTTGGAAGTCTTCAGCTATAATTTCACCTACATGTAAGTTTACATTAACCGAGTTTTCATTGACTTTAAATACTTTGTTTATTTGACATAAAATTTTGAATTGAGTTAAATAGCAGGGGCTTTACGTAGTTTAGCATCCAGGGGTGTCTCTCTCTGCTGTACCCTGTACAAGTTATCGTGGAGAGGCGCATTCTGAACATCGACTGCCTAAGTGCATCACTAAGGCATCACGCTGGCAGAAGTCCAGCGGCATGAGCTACACTTGCAGGAGTTTCCACTCCACCCACAACCAGCCAAAATGATGTGGTTTTACGCAATCGGTGCGTGTGTGAGCACAGAATGGAGCTACCATGTTAGAACTTCCAGTCAGAAATACTGTGCTCTGTTGGGGTTATAGTTTGTCCAATACCAAGCAGATTGCTTCTGCAGCTCTGGAGATAAGGAAGTAAGGGCAGCTGCAGATGGGTGAGTGAAACCCCAAGCATCGGACGGACACTGCCTCACACCCAGGCACCTCTGCCAGCCACTGTGGCAGGCAGGAGAGGAGAGCAGCTCCTGCAGGGAGGAGGCACAAGGCGGGCAGGGTGGCAGAAGCTCGCTTTCCAAAGGGCACAGAGGGCAGCTGTGCATGGTGGTGAGAACAGCAAGAGCAAAAGGGAGGAGCAGCGGCAGAGAGTGAGCCTCTTTCTCTCCCTTCTACTGCACGCAAGACGCTTACACCGGGGGTGTAGCACTCACACCCATAATCACAGCATCTGATCATGAATTAATTCCAAACTAGAAACCCAGCCATGACTACATGAGGCTTTGGGGGGACCTCAAGACACAAACCATGACCTTCTGCCCCTGGCCCCCCAAAGGCTCATGCGCATCTCATAATGCAAAAGGTATTTACTCCATCTCTAAGAGTTGCCAAGATCCTAACAATTTCAGCACTGCTGAGAAATCCAAGTCCCAAGTCTCCTCCAAGATCTATGGCAAACTCCTAGCTGAAAGCCACTGTACAAATGAAAATTTAAACACTTCCAACATTCAATGGCACAAGAAAAACATCATTCCAAAAGGCACAAACAGGATACAGAGCCCTGGTACCAAAGCAAGCCCAAAATCCAGCCGGGCAAACATGAAGTCCTGCAGTTCCATGTGGAACATCCAAAGCAATCTGTGATGAATTGTGAGCTCCAAAGGCCTTACGTGGCTCCACCATGGTGGCACTTCTGGGGATTGTAGCTCCCATGGCTTCTCCCTAGGCCGGCTTTGCTCCCTCCCTGAAGCTTTCCTTAGATGATCCACCTTCCTGGATTTTCCAAACTTCTTGGTTCTCCTGAACTTCAGGCTTCTCACTCTTTGCTTTGCACACTGCCCTCCTGGGGGCACAATGCCAGGCCTCCCAGGCCTTCTTCTAAAATCTATGTGGCAGCCTTCTTAACCTCAGAACTCCTGCATTCTTATTTTGGGGGGGGGTGGTGAAACTGGGGATTGAACTCAGGACCCTGCACTTGCCAGGGAAGCTCTTATTCTACTGAGCCATCTTCCTGGCCACCCTAGAAGGATTTTTTTTTCGGCAGAACTGGGGACTGAACTCAGGTTCCTGTGCCTGCCAGCCAAGCACTTATGCCACTGAGAATTCCTGCATTCTGAAAGCACCTAAAACTAGTGCCACATGGATGATGCCAAGGGCTGCTGCCAGCTGGAGCAGTAACCAGGCTTTCTTCTCTCTTGGCTGCTTTCAGCAGTGCCTGGATTTCTGATCACTCTGAACCTGCTTCAGAGGAACAAATTCTCTATCACCCTGCCACTCTAGAACCTGGTGCTCTGTGGCTTTCTCCTCAGAGCAAAGTCTTTCACTTTTTCACGTTTAAGGCTGCAAAGGGTGGAGACCTGCTGTGTCTCATGATGTCCTCAAGCCATCTTTTCTATTCTCCTGTCCCTTCTCAGCAATAGAGATCTTCTCAACTCCATCTTTGTAGTCCACAGCTTTATTGGAGTTCCCATTCTGGCCAAACTCAACATTTAAGCCTGGGCTTTTTACTCTTGATTGGCAACACAAATCTGACTCAAAGTCCCCACAATAGCCATGACACTGCCTCACTATTTGCCTGCCTTGAAATTGCTAATGCTAAATTAGTCTGCTGCCCTTAATTTCAGTCTCAGGCAAAATCTCTGTGCATGAGCCAAATGCAGACAAATTTTCTGCCAAGACATAACACACACTGTCTGGAGTCCAACAACCACAGCCACCCTTTTTCTGAACAGAAACCTCCCAGCCTGGTCTTTGCAGGCATGATTTTTATCAGCAATCTAATCTTCTGAGCTCTGACCAGAATCTCCCACACAGAACACCCAAAGGTGTTCAGCGCTTCTCTTTCAGGTAGCATCTCCAGACCTTTCCTATCTCTTCCCATAAGCCATTCCCAAAGGCTCTTGCACCACATGGTCAGGTACAGTTACACAATGGCCCTACTTCTCAGTACCAAATTCTGTACTGGCTACTTTTCTCTCCTTGCTGGGCCAAAATACCCAAAATTAAGGAAGGAAAGGCTTATTTAGCACACCATTTGTGGACATTTCAGTCCACACTCAGCTGGTTCCAACGAAGAGTGGCACGTGGAAGAGGGCAGCAGTTCATGACAGCAGAAAACAGCAAAACAGCAAGAGCACAAGGAGGAGTAGCGGCAGAAAACACGCCCCCCTCCCTCCCTTATACTGAGTGCAGGCTGCCCGTCCCACGGTGGGCTCAGCACTCACCCATAATCCCAGTGTTGGATCATGAATTAATCACAGACTCTCATGTCTGCCCCGTGACTGCACGAGGCTTTGGGAGGACACCTAGACACAGAGCAGAGCAGATGCCAAGAACCCGGACAGTCACCACCCGGATCCACACCCCCCCCCCGTGCCCTCATGAGAGTCCGGGGGGACAGCATCTCCACGCACCGCAGCCTCACTGGTCCCAGGGGCTGGTGGTGCCTCCCTCCCTGTGGATGAAGGGGATCTTCAGTCTTGCAACTCCTGTCCACGGGGAGCTTGTTATCTACACGTGAGTAGGAGGTGATTATAAAGAAGGGAATATTGTTAAATATGAAGAATGCAAAGAAGATATCTGCAGTGAATATGTATCCCTCCTCAGGTAAAGACTCTCCTCCTGTCATTCAGAGTGAAGATTCATCAGCTTAATAAAAGCAATGAAAATGATACCCTAGCATTCCTCCCACTCAGC
This sequence comes from Octodon degus, assembly GCF_000260255.1. Taxonomy (NCBI): domain Eukaryota; kingdom Metazoa; phylum Chordata; class Mammalia; order Rodentia; family Octodontidae; genus Octodon; species Octodon degus. Next base: position 12,268,898 of record NW_004524628.1, read on the forward strand.
AGCCCTGTAATGACACAAAACTTTTAGTGTGGTTTGATTCCATAAAGCAAGTGGTGTGTTTAACCTTCTGTTCCATTTTAAATTTTAGTTTCAGTTTATTAAAAGGGGAAAGAGGGCTCTTCAAAACACAAGCTGCATTCTCAGAAACCTCACCAGAGCCAATAAAACCACAAACCTTCCAGTGAAGGAAAGTTTTCTCCATGAGATCATAAACATAAATGCCGGATTATGTGGCCAAGCGCCTTAAATTGGCCCATGGTGCAACTCGAGTCACATTTCGGGAGCGTGTGTGCTCTCGCCTGCTTCCTCTTTGCACATCTTCTGCTTGCTGGAGCCCACGTTTCCACGTTTCCACATTCCACGTTTCCACATTTCCACGGAGCTCATCTGCACAAACCTCATATTTGGTGTCCCTGTGTTTTGAACGAAGCCCAGCTTGTTTGATCAAGAAGGAAGCGTGATGCCAAGCTGCCTATACCAGGTCCACAGGGGCTTCAGCCAGGGGACGGGGCGGGACAGCAGGGACAGGTGTGCAGACATGGGGACAGGCTCTTGGTGCAGTTGGGGCACACATTTCCGGGCTTGTTCCTGCAGAGGTGAAACAAGGATCTGTTCCCCGGGCCCTGGGACCATCGGCACCACCTCAGGAGTCTTTGCAGTACATCATTAATTTTCCACATCATAAAACCAACACAAATAATTTAGGTCAGGTTGGAAAGACCGCAGCTCGCTGTTCACCCACAAGGCCTATGGCTAATCCATATTTTATAGGATGTACATATTTAATGGAAGAGGAGCGGATTTCATTTCAAAAAGAAAGGAAATGAAATGTGGGCTGCTCTGTAATTAAAGGGAAGGTGCCAGCCTGGGCTCAGAGGCTGCCAGGTTCCATGCCACCTCTTCCCCAGCGTCACTCAAGCAGCCTGGTGGGGACAGGACCTCCTGCCAAGGCCGGCCTGGTCCTGGGCTCCCTCCCCAGGGATGAGGAAGGGGAAAGTGTTCCCTGATGGCTCTCACCACAGCCTATTTGGAGTTCTTTGCCAGAGCTGGGGTGCAGGGAGAGGAGCATGCGCCTGCGGCTGGGCCACAGTCCACCCACAGGCTGACGGGCCCAACCTTCTCCGAGTCTGCGGCCCAGAGTGATCTGTGAAGGCTCCCCTACCCCCTACCCCACCTGCGTTAGATGTTTGTGGATTGGAGGCTCCCAGGACGCCTGGAGCCCCGACGCCTGCAGGGCAGGACACCCCCAGTGGCCATGAGGATGCTTCCAGGCCTCGGAGCAGGGCCGCAGAGCAGGTGGCCTGCAAGGGAAAGCCGGGGTCTTGACCAGCGCCACCCCGATAGGGAGGCCTCACAGCGCCGTGGACAGTGATGTGCTTACACGGA
>NW_004524628.1:12270638-12277179 GCF_000260255.1 Octodon degus
CACCACAGCTCCGTGGACAGTGATGTGCTTACACGGACAGGAGGCACCACAGCTCCGTGGACAGTGATGTGCTTACACGGACAGGAGGCACCACACCTCCGTGGACAGTGATGTGCTTACACGGACAGGAGGCACCCCAGCTCCGTGGACAGTGATATGCTTACACGGACAGGACGCACCACAGCTCCGTGGACAGTGATGTGCATACACGGACAGGAGGCACCCCAGCTCCGTGGACAGTGATGTGCTTACACGGACAGGAGGCACCACAGCTCCGTGCACAGTGAAGTGCTTACACGGACAGGACGCACCACAGCTCCGTGGACAGTGATGTGCTTACACGGAGGGGACGCACCACAGCTCCGTGGACAGTGATGTGCTTACACGGACAGGAGGCCTCACAGCTCCGTGGGCAGTGATGTGCTTACACGGACAGGAGGCACCACAGCTCCGTGGACAGTGATGTGCATACACGGACAGGAGGGACCACAGCTCCGTGGAGAGTGATGTGCTTACACGGACAGGAGGGACCACAGCTCCGTGGACAGTGATGTGCTTACATGGACAGGAGGCACCACAGCTCCGTGGACAGTGAAGTGCTTACACGAACAGGAGGCACCACAGCTCCGTGGACAGTGATGTGCTTACACGGACAGGAGGCACCACAGCTCCGTGGACAGTGAAATGCTGTATCACCCCCAGATGCGAGATGTGCACGGTCAGTATCTCCACCGTGATGAGATCCGCAAAGTGTGCCACTTCAGCACCTTCGTGGGGTTATTCCACAGCCTGTAAGAGGGGCTGCTGAGGAGACAGGAGAAGGGATTCTCTTAGGGATGTTCCAGTCAGCTGAGAGAAGGAAGAGCAGAAGAAACAGTAATTATGAGTGGATGCCTTTCGGGGACAGGGAAGCCAGGAGTCCACTCCGGTGCTGTGGCCAGTGGCCACTGTGGCTGAACCACCCCAGCCACTCCCTCTAAAGCCCCTGGTGCTGATGACAGAGGTCAGGCCTGCGGGTTTGGCCCAGGTCCTCGCTGCTGCTCCAATCACAGGCCCCAGCCAAAGCGGGAACTCTGCTGGCCCTTTCTGAATCCTTTTTCTCTACCTCCCTCTGGTGGCTCAAAGGCAAACAACCAGAAGCAGCACAACAGCTTGACTGTTAAGGCAGTCGGACAACCCGGCAGGGTCCTGGGGTTGGGGGCCCGAGCTGGCTTTTAACCCCACACCATTCTTACAGAGGCCTTCTCCCCCCTGGTGGAGCTGCTTCAGAGTACTAGCAGTGAGACATTTTAAAGTTGCAGAAAATAAACGAGAAACACTTCTGGGGAGGGACGTGCTGTTGATAGCACAAATGTGATCCCACAGGCAGGACCAGCGAGTCTTTTCTGGTTCACAGTTTGCCTTTACACAGCACGTGTTTTCTCCTTAGAAATGCAGGTCACAGGGCCAGGGGGCCTGACAGTGTCTAGGGCACACCAAGCCCTGAAGTCAGGCCACACAGCCACGACCCCACTTGCTGCCGGAGCCCTCGTGGCTAGTGTGCAGCTCTGGGGACGAGGACAGACACTAACCTCAGCTGCATTTGAGTCTGGAGGGCTTCCAAGGTGAGCGCTTAGTGGTGTGGATCCTTCGCAGAGAACGAGGAGGCTGACGGGGTGCAGTGGAGGTGGAGGTCAGCCAAAGGCAGCTGCAGACGAACTTGGAAAGGGTGCCTGGGACAGACACCAAGGGCAGGCGGCACATGCACTCCCCTCTGAGGCCCTGCAGAGCAAGGCCGGTGCCTTGGCGTTGTCCACGAACACAGGCTGGTGGCTCGCACAGCAGGCCGGTGTGAGTGTGACCACAGTGGTGTTGTGCAAAGATGTCCCATACTCTCTGTCCTGCTGTCAGCCATTAGAACCCATCTAAGGTATTCCGACGTTTATTCATCTACCAGTCGTCTGCTGTCTTCACACAGCGTGTAAGTGCTTCACAGCAGTATTTAAACACCAAGCCTACAGAGAGGTGAGAGTGTCCGTCACAGCAGCATGAGGTAGTTAGTGGTTAATCGCTAAAGTTTTGTCAACCAGACTGGGCAGAGGTGTGTGGAGGCCACGCCCGCAGCCTGCTCTAGTGGCTCTAGAAGGGCCAGAGACTGGTTTCCAAGCCAATGCCAGGAGCTGCAGCAGCAGTGGCACTCGAACAAGCCAGGGTCTCACCGATGATGAAGTTGGCATCTCCATTGGCTTCCCCCAGGAAGCGAGCCCTGTCAGGGCTGCTCTCAGCCAGCTCCTCCACTGCGGGACAGAGCCCCAAGACAGCCCAGGCAGTGGCAAGCTGGCTCCAGGGAGCGCTGGAGGCCCCAGAGAAGGATGCCAGCTCTGGAGAGAAGACAGTCCCAGGCAGAGCCAGAAGCAGCAGGGTGGGAGTGAAGGCCGGGTCCAACTGAGAGGATCCGTGGGGGCCACAGAGGGATAAGGCACTCTCATGAAGCGCACTGAAAGCCACTGCACAAATTCAGGGGAAGAGAGCTAACTCTGGTCTACATCTGAAGGCGCCACCCAGCAGCCTCTTAGGAGGATGCCAGCGGGAGGGGCAGGCAGGGGACACTGAGGTCCCCAGCACCCTGTGCAGCAGATCCTGCAGAAGGCAGCAGCAGCCCAGGCACAAGTGGGCTTGAGGTGATGCAGGTTTGCTGACAGATGAGAACAGGGTGAGCGAAAGAAGGGATCTGCTTGGATTCCCAGGTGTTTGGGCGGGAGCACCTGGCTCGGTGCAGGGCCACGCACAGATGTGGATTCTGCTCGTGAACCAGCTCACAGGGGATAGGAAGGGAGTCAAGGCTTGGCAGGAGGAGGCAGCGACTTGTTCTCCCAGTTGCTAAGGCCCGGCAACATCTCGGGTTGAGGCCAGATGCAAAAGAAGCAGGCACCCCAGGGCTATGGTGTGGGCACCCCCCGGTTGGTGTGTGGGCTCCCCAGGGCTGCGGTGTGGGTGCCCCGGGGCTTCAGTGTAGGTGCCCCGCGGCTGTGGTGTGGGCGCCCAGTGGCTGCAGGTCTGAGGCACCACAAGATGGGGCTCTACTTTTCTGAGTTGAGCCCCTTTTCTGTGGTCTGCAAGGAAGGGGCAGCAATAGCTTGTGCAGCAGGGGCTGAGGAGGGAGGTGACGGCAGGGCCAGCTTCCCATTGAACATGCATCTTTATTGCTATAAACAAGCAGGAAAAATGAGTGTGCAGCATCTAAAATCAAAGCATAGGTGGGCCCTTAGCTGCTTCAGCTGAACGATAGTAGGCATTTGGGGCTGCTGGGATGTGTGGCCCCAGGGCGTGCCCTTAGCCGCGTCCCACGCCTGGCACTGGGCATTCCCTCCCCCATGTGGAGGGCTGGCGACTCTCCTGAAGAAGGAGCAGTTGCCTCCACTTTGGCTGAACCTGGCCCCACTCGCATGCGCTGATGTGTGCAGGGCTGGCTGGCACTTCCCCATCCCTTTGACTGGCTTTGAGCAGTGCAAATCGGTCTGGCCGAGGTGCTGCAGCCTCTGAAGCGAGGGTGTCAGGCAGTGCTTCCCCGCACCCTGTGGCTCTCAAATGACACACGTGCCAGCCTGGGTGAGGCAGGGAGCCGTGCTCCATGCCGCCAGCGGCAACCAACCCCCAAAACAAAGCCGGGAACTCCCAAGCCTGGAAAGTCAAAAAAGCAGAGCTGAAGCACCAAGCCCAAAACATCTCGTACTCCCTCGGCTGGGTATGCAAGTTACCCTTGTGCACATCCTCCTCTGCGTACTGCAGAGGCGTTCTCGGGCCTCCTGCCCAGCCCGCTTGCAGCACTCACCTGCTCCCCCCGTTCTCAGCTTCTCATCCTCAAACCACTGCTTTCTTCATGAATTAATAAAACCCAGCTTCAGCCTGGGGCCGAGACCTTTGCTCCAGTTAGCTGCCATCAGAGCTGGGCTCAGGACCCCTTGGCTCCCCTCACCTACGAATATGCCTTAGTGTCTTTATTCTCGCACGGCTTGTGCTGGGAGGGGTAGCTTGGAATTCACTCACAGAATTCCAGTGATGCTTCCAAGGAATTACAGATGTAAACTTCCTGGCCGGGAGGAGGACCAGGGAGGGCTAGCTGCGGCTCACCTTGTTCTGAGCAGCAGTCATGGGTTTGCTGGTCGCCTATCAAGGTCCAGGCCAAGCTGGAGGTTCTTTCCCTTCCACCCAGCACACTGTCTGCACCTATCTGTCCTGAGACAAACGGGTTCCCACTAAGCAAACCACACAAAGCCAGGCAAGGACACTGATGACATGATCCCAAGATCCGAAGTCACTTGACACGATGAAGGAGCAGCTTCCGGGGCTTTGACTTAGTCCACAGCAATCAATAGGACAGCTTCCGAAAATGTAACTCATTTTTATTTTACGAATGCCAACCAGCAGGGGGCGCGCTGGGCCCACTCTTCTGCCCAGAATAATTTGAAAGTCTCCAGAAACTCCAAACCCTCTCCATCCACCGACCCGCCATCTACCCACAGCGCGGGATCTCAGGCAGTGGACGTGCGTGTCCTGGGGTGGGGACATAAGCTGCATCCCACTGCTGCATCGGGCCACGGGGATTAGCATGGAAATCTCATAAGGGATGTGTCATAATTAATACGTAAATACTCGTTTTCAAAACTGCTCTGATTTCCATAAAGGCTGAAAATCACAATTCTGGGGAGCTTTGCCTTGTCTTGTTGTTTCCAGTCATCAGGGATTAAGTCCAGGGATGCTACCCTGAGCTTCATGCCTGCCTTTTTAACACGTTTATTCATTGTATGTACTCAGTTTTTTAGCAGGGTTTCACAAAGTGGCCTCGACGGGCCTGCCATCCTGCTACCTCGGTCTCCCAGGGTGCTGGGATTACAGAATCCTGCACTATGATTTAGTTTGATTTTTTGGCCAAAAAAAATTCAGGTGAATTAACTTTGTTTGCTTTCAACCTACTTTTAATTGGTAAATTAAACTTTTAAAAGGCAGTGTATCCATCGGACTATAGAAATCCATCAGAAATAATCTCTCAGGTAAAAAAAGAAATAGCAACAATCATGAAAAGTTGCTCCATACATTTAATGAAGACACATTTAAAAAATAGAGGGGAATAAGAAAATTACAGAAACACTGAATAAAAAATACAGAAAAGAACTAGAATGCATGAAACAGATTCAAAAAGATACACAGGACATTAAGAAGTCCACTGAAAACTGGCAAAACCGCTTGAACAAAACTTCAGATAAAACGTTCAGACCTTGAAGATAGCACTGCAGTTAGTGAACACAGAAAGAAAGACCTCATAGACACAACAAGGAGCCAGGCTTTGGGTGGTGGCAGACGCCTGTAATCCCGACACTCAGCAGGCTGAGGCAGAAGGGTCCGAACTCAAGACCTTCCTGTGCTACAAAGTGAGCTCAAGAAAGGTCTGAACTGAACAGAGAGAACCTGTCTCAAAGAATTAAACACACACACACACACACACACACACACACGCACACACACACAGAGGAAATAATGCAATAGTTATGAGATGATGCAAAGAAAAATAATATAAGATTAGTGGATATCAATGAAACAGATGGAGTCAACAAAAAATGACATGAAAGTCTGTTTGCAGAAGTAGTATCAGAGAATTTCCAAAGCATGGGAAAAGAATCTGACATATAGTTAAGTGAGACATTATAGAACTCCAGTTATCCATACTCAAAAATCAAGCTATACCCACATATATAATAATCAAGATCCTGGAAATTCAGCAAAAGAACAGAATATTAATAGTTGTTAGAGAAAAGAAACAGATCGCCTATAATGGAAAGCCCATCAGGCCCAAGATTTCTCAACACAAACAATCAAGTCAGGAAAGGCTTGGAGTGAAGCATTTCAGGCCCTCAAAGAAAACAACTTCCAGCCTAGATTGATGTACCTGCAAAACTGTCAGATTTATTGGACAGATGAGATTTTCCATGATAAAGACCAACTGAAGAAATTCATGACCACCAAACCAACTCTTAAAGACTACTGGCAGATATTTTAGAAAGAGACAAAAATGACCAAGAACAACAATAGGAAAGAACCACCAAGGAAAGAAGCAATTAAACAGAGGGTGAAAATAGGGATCCTACAGTAGAAAACTAACATGACAAAGATAAGCCAATACATATCAGTTACGACCATCAATGTAAATGGTCTCCATTTACCAATTGAAAGAATCGACTGGCAGAGTAGATCAAGAAACAAAATCCAACAATATGTTGTATACAAGAAATATATCTAACTCAAAAACAAATTCATAGACTAAAAATCAAAAGATGGAAAACAATACTCCATGCTATAGAAATCTACCAAACAAAAAAAGCTACATTATCTATTTTGGTTGCAGATAATGTAAACTTCAAATGAAGTGACTGAAAAAGATAAAGAAGGTGACTATCTACTTCTTAGGGGAAAACTGCAAGAGGAAGAGATAATAATTATAAATATATATACACCCAAGGTAGGAGCACCCAACTAAATAGGCCAAATCTTAAAAGGCATGAAAAAT
>NW_004524628.1:12278494-12279117 GCF_000260255.1 Octodon degus
CAAACTCACTCCCAGAGGCAACTATTACTCTGACACCAAATCCAGAGAAAAACTCAATGAAAAAAGAGAACTACAGGCCAATCTCTCTAATGAACATATGTGCAAAAATCCCCAATAACAATAATAGCAATGCAGAAGCAACTACAAACACACTCAGCTACTTTATCTTCCACAAAGGGGCCAAACATGCTTACTGGAAGAAAGATACCCTTTTTAACAAAATGGTGCTGGGAATACTGGCTCTCTAAATGCTTAAAACTAAAACTTGACCCAGGTCAATCAACAGGCACTAAGCTAAAGTCAAAATGGATTAAAGATCTAAACATTAAAACAGAAACACTAAATCTCTTGGAAAAGATAGTAGGAGAAACTCTTGAAGACATAGGAGATAGGCAAAGAGTTCAGGAACAAAAATCAAATCACATGGGAAAAACTTGAAAAAATTAACACCTAAGACCTCCTTCTATTAAGAAGTTTTTGCATGTCAAAAGAAATTACCAACAAACTGAGAAGACAACCCACAAATTGGGAAAAACTCTTACCTAACAAGCACTCACATAAAGGTCTTCTCTCTAGAATTTATAAATAACTAAAACATTAGGGCCCCAAAATTTAAAGACCCA
>NW_004524628.1:12298901-12310704 GCF_000260255.1 Octodon degus
TCAAGTCCACATCTTGTACAGCAATTAACCACTAGGAAGAATGTATGCAATGTGTTAATTATTGAAACTGTCCTACCAATTTGATTTGAAACTGTCTTTTTGCTATTTGTTCTTCAATAAAATTATGGAAAAAAATCCAAAAAAAAAGAACGTAAAAATTTATACAATGAAAATTATAGTGTTGTGAAAAAAGAGATTAAAGAGGATTTTAGAAAATGGAAAGATATTCCTTCTCCTGGATGGGAAGCACCAACATTGTAAAAATGGTCATACTCCCAAAATTGTTATACCGATTCAATGCAAACCTGATTAAAATACCATTAGTATAACTCACAGATCTAGAGAAAGCATTTCTAAAATTCATCTGGAACTAGAAGAAACCTAGAATAGAAAAAGCAATCCTGAGTAAAAAAGAAAAGGCAAGAGGCATCACAAACGCTGGCTTGAAACTGTACTTCAAAGCTATTGTGATAAAATCAGCGTGGTATTGGCAAAAAATCAAACCTGAGGATCAATGGAACAGATTAGAAGAAGCAGAGACAACTACAAACATGCTCAGCCACCTTATCTTTGCCAAAGGAACCAGATATGTTCACTTGAAGAAAGATAGCTTCTTTAATAAAGACTGCTCGAAAAACTGGCTTTCCACATGCCAAAGGATAAAATTAGACCCATGCCTGTCACCATGCACAAAACTGCAGTCAAATTGGATTAAAAAACCTTAAATATTAAAAATGAAATGCTAAATCTACTTGAGAAAGTTGGTAGAAATCTTAACGACATGGGGTAGGTAGACAGTCAAGAACGAAACACTAACTGCAAGGGAAATACCTCAAAGAATCGACAATAGGGATCTCATTCTATTTTAAATATTTCTGAACATTAAAAGAATTCACCAAAGGAGTAAAGAGAAAACCCATGAATTGGGAAACAATTATAGTCCACTGCTCCTCAAACAAAGGACTGCTATCTAGAATATATAAAAAATTAAAAATATTAGCTCTTGAAAATTCAAAGACCCTAATCAAAAATGGGCATCTAAGGTGGATATACACTTCAGAAATAAAGAGATACAAATGACAAATCAATAAATGAAGAATGTTCAACATCATTGGTCATTCAAGAGATGCAAATTAAAACAATGCTGAGATTCCGTCTTATGCCAGAAGGAATGGCTATCATCAAGAAGTCAACCAAGAACAAATGTTGGAGAGGCTTTGGGGAAAAAGAAAACCTTCTCCACTGTTGGTGGGAGTGTGGACTTGTATAACCACTATGGAAATCAGTGTGAAGATTCCTCAAAATGCTAGGATTGGGTGGCCCATTTAAGCCAGCTATTACCCTCCGAAGTATTTTTCCAAAAGAACAGAAAACATCATACCACAGCAATATATGTGTACCCATGTTTATAGCAGCACAATTTGTCATAGGTAAATCTTGGAAACAACCTTAATGCCCATCAACTGAGGAGTGGATAAAAACGTGTGGTACTTTTACACAATGGAGTATTACTCAGCTATAAAAAGATAAATTTTTAGAGATAAATGAATGCAGCCAGAGACTGTATTGGTAAGTGAAATAAATTAGATCCTCATGTGCAAACATTATATTGTCTTGCTAGTGTGAGAACCTCAAAGAGTAAATAAGATCTAAAAGTTGAAAAGGAAAAGAATCTCTTCAATAGGAAGGAGAAGCCAGGATGATGAAATGGACAAAAGAAAGGAAAAGATATATTCATGTACATGTGCAGGACAGTTTGCATAATTGTACTGCTGATTTCTGCTGATCTATTGAAAGGAGCAGTTCATGCTTAACTGTTTATTTTTTCTTCTTTTTAATTTCTTGTAACTTGTTTCTTGCCATGTCTCAGTTAACTTTTCTCTCATTGCTAGAATCAAATACCTGACACCCAAAATTAAGAAAGGAAAGGCTTATTTAACTCACAGTTTGTGGAGGTTTCAGTCCATACTCAGCTGGCTCCAAGGCAGGGTGGCACATGACAGAGGGCAGCCGTTGATGGTGGCAGAAGACAGCAAAACAGCAAAAGCAAAAGCAAAGAGCAGCGGCAACAATGGCTACGGAGAGCAAGTCTGTCTCCCTTATGTTGCATTAAGACTATCTTCCCCAGGCCGGGTGTAGCCCTCACACCCATAATCCCAGCCCTGGAGCATGAATTAATCACAAACACTAGAAGTCTACACCATAACTGCATGAGGCTTTGGGGGGACAACTAGACACAAACCATAATATTCTGCCCCCCATGCATATCCCTTTATGCAAAAAACATTTCAGTCCATTTCTGAGTTGCCAAAGTCCTAGAAGTTTCAGTGCTGATGGAAAGTCCAAGTCCCAAGTCTCCTCTGAGATCTAAGGCAAACTCTTATCTGTGAGCCCCTGTACAAATGAAAAGAAAGTTAAGCACTTCCAACATTCAATGGCACAAGATAAGCATTATCATTCCAAGAGGTACAGATAAGGGAATACAAAGTTCAAAATCCAGCAAGGCAAAGATTAAATCCTGTAGCTCCATGTGGAACATCCAAAGCAATCTGTGATAAGTCGTAAGCTCCAAAGGCCTGACACAGCTCCACGCTATGGCACTTCTGGACATTGTGGTTCCCACAACGTCTCTCTTAGGCCTGCTTTGCTTCATTCCTGTAGCTTTTCTTAGATGATCCCTGTCCCTGGCCTTTCCAAGCTTCTGGGGTCTCCACTGCACTGTAGGCTTCTCACTTACAGCTTCACTCACTGCCCAGCCAGGGGCACACTGCCTGGCCTCCCGGCCTTCTGAAATCTCAGTGAAAGCCTTCTAAACCTCAGGATTCTTGCATTCTGCATGCACCTAAAACCACGTGGATATGCCACGTGGATATGATGCCAAGGTCTGCCGCCAACTGGAGCAGTACCCAGATTTCCTTCCCTCTTGGCTGTAACGGTCGAGTGTCTGGATCGCTGAGCACTCTGAACTTGCTTCTGAGGAATAAATTCTCCATGACACTGCCACTCTGGAACCTGGTGTGGCCACTGCCACCATTCTGGAACACGGTCCTTGTGGCTTTTTCCTCAAAGCAGAGTCTTTCACCTTTGCAGTTTTGAGGCCGCTTCTTGGAATGCCCTCGGGCCTTCATTTCTATTCTCCTGCTCCTTCCCTCCTGGCAATACAAACCTTTTCAGCTCTATCTTTGTGGGCTACAGCTTTATTGGAGCTTCCTTTCTGGCCAAACTCACATTTTCAATCATCCTGCTGGGCACTTTGTTCTCAATTCTCAACATACATCTGACTGAAAGTCCCAACAATAGCCATGCCACTGCTTCAACATTCGACTGCCTTAAAATTTCTTCTACCGGATTGACCAGTCTGCCCCACATAATCTCAGTCTCAGGCAGTCTCTGGACATGAGGAAAATGCAGACAAACTTTCTGCCAAGCCATAACACACATCATCTGGAATCCATCAACCACTGCAGTCCTTCTTCCCAGGAGAAGCCTCCCCAGCCTGGTCTTTGCAGGCAAGATTCCTATCAGCATTTTGGCCTTCTGAGCTCTGACCAGAATCTCCTGTACAGAACAGTCAAAGTTGTTCCACCACTTCTCCTCTAAGCAACAGCTCCAAACCTTTTCTATCTCTTCCCATAAACCATTCCCAAAAGCTTGTAATCCACACTGTCAGGTGTATTCACAGCAATGACCCCATTTCTAGTTACCAAATTCTGCCTTACACACATAATCCCAGCAGTACTCACACCTAAAATCCCAGCACTGAATCATAAATTAATCACAAACTGTAGACATTACCCCATAATGAATAATGCATGAGTCTTTGGGTGACAGCTAGACACGAACCATAACACAACAATTTTGCAGGTTTATATCTGCTAACTTAAACAACTAATTTGAAGACAACATTATGTAATACAACAATCATTGTTATATTCCTATTACTTTTTAATGAAACTGTGTGTCATTTCTAATACAAAATTTAAAAATAATATACACACATATAATAGAGAGCATAGATATACAGCTCCTTTCTCTTAGTTCAATGAGAAGAAAGTTTTGATAGACAAGGTATCATGTCTGCATCTTGTACTATGAATAACTACTATGATGATAACAATATGCAATGTATTAATTATTGTAACTGTCCTACTAACTTGTTTTGAAACTGTCTCATTGCTATTTCTTTCTCAATAAAATTAATATAAAAATGGTAAATTTCTTTTACCATTTTGTATTATTTAAAAATATTAAAATGCAGTATTTTTACACTGCTTAGAGAGCAAACTATTCTAAATTAATGAACAATTATATCTCCTGAATTCTAATTTGAATATCATTTGTGGCCAGAGGCTATGCTAATTTTCCCTGGGAAAACTTTATGGTCTTCAAATTCCATTGATTTCACGCTGTGTGGGATGCTGCGCTGCTGGGTGGGTGTCAGGTGCGTTTCCAGCACTAGTGGGGCTGCTCGGCAGACAGAGCAGGCGCTGATGAGCACTAGACTTGAGCTAAAGACGAGGCATCAGCATGGACTTATGAGGCCTCGCAAATAGACTCCCAGGCCGAGATAAATGACTCAACGATGCCAACTTCAGTACTATCTGCTCAGTTCTCCTGTAAAGCAACGACTGCTTGAAACAGTAAGTCCCTTAAAAATGAGAAGCAGGGCCAGCCAAATAGCTCAGTGGATTAAAGCACCTGCAAGCAGGTGCTGGGACCGGGAGTTCGATCCCCAGCCTGCAGTGCCAGCTCCTACCCCAGGGTGCACTGAGATGGCAATTGAGACTGGGTATGGTGGCTTACACCTATAATCCCAGCTCTTGGGAGGCTGTAAATAGGAGAATCACAACAAGTCCAATCTAGTAGTGAGACCCTGAACACCCTGTAGACTCTTCCTTAAAAAAATACAAAAAATAAAAATAAAAATGAGAAGTATGCTATAGCTTGGATGAGAAAGGCTCCTAATGGCCACTGCTAAGGGCTTGGTCCTAAGCCTCTGGTGCTGCTGCCTTTATGAAGTGCAGCCTGTTGGGAGGAAGTGAGGTCATTGGCGGGTGTGTCTTACGGAGGAAGTGTGGTCAGGGAGGTGCCTGTGGAATACTGGGACCCACCCTTTCCTGTCTCCCAGCTCCCCTGCCTGAGGTGAGCAGCTTTCTTCACCCTTGTTCCCCACCATGAGGAGCTGCCTTACCACAGGCCCAGAAGCCAGGGAGCTGGTCTTTCATGGACTGAACTTCCAAAACTGTGTGACAAAATAAGTCTTCCTTCTTTTTCAGTTGAGTACTTCAGGTATTTCTTCCGGGAGCAGAAAGCTGACCAACACAAAGAACTAGACTCAGTCTTATGACCTCCACGCCACCCACTTCTAAAGGGAGGAGGAATGGCAGGCCCTGCCCACATCCTCCTGGACAGAGCCTCTGTAATGTGCAGCCATCCACTGTTTGCAGTTTTCTGACTGTGCCATGCACCGCAATCCTGAATTAAGAATTCGGTGAGGAGACCTGGGATTTGCTTTCCAAATAGTTCTGGGTAGCACCTCAGGTCTACCCCAGGCCGCAGAGCTGCTCAGATCTCAGCGACGCTCAAGGCCCCGAGCCACCCACACACCTCCCCAGTGCTCAAACCTGAAGCCAAAGAGCAAACTTCAGACGCCAGAGGGGGCAAAGAACACCGTGGGAGTCCTGTGGACCAGGGATCCCAGGACCTGCTGTCTCCCTGTTCTCCTGGCATTCCTTCCAAAATCTCCCAACCTTCACACAGTCTGGAGGGCAGAGAGGCAAGGCCTCGTGTTGATGGGATTATGTCACTCCAGCAGAATGGTGGCTTCAGGGGTCCACTTACAGAAAAATTCCATTTGTCACACTTATAAAATGTTGAAGTCGAGGAAACTTTTTGTTCATCAAAATTATGATAAGAAAAAGTTATGAACAGTTAAGAGCCAAGTTCAGTGTCCCTGGTTTATGGTCTATTGTTTAGATATATTAAAATTACAGCAGATTGTTCAATTATGATTTCTTCTGTGAGAGTTTTCAAGATGAGCAAAAATTTCTAATAAATTTCACTTGACAAACAAGTTATGTCTTGCAATAGTAGTGTGTGTAGCTCACTGTAACATCATCACATCTGAGTGGTCCCCTCCTGCTCTGTCTGTCTCTCTTTCCTCTCTCTCTGCCTCCTCCTCTCCCCATCCCTTCCTTTTTCTTTCCCTCCCTCCCTCCCTCCCTCTCTTCTTTGCACTTGCTCTCTCCTTTCCTTACTACAGGATTATGCTTATGATCTTCCAAGTGCAAGAGGCAGTGGAGGAGATTCTGCTCACAGAGATGGAGGAGAAGGAGGAGGAGAAACCCTTACTTCCAATGAGAGTAGGGACATGTGTAAAACGTGAGAAATTGCAACATTTTATAGAAAAAACATTATAAGGCTGGAGCAGTACAAGCAATAAATCTGTTTCACTGCAATGCAGTGTCACATTTCCACAAAACCCTGAGAAGGAGGCAAAAGCAAATGTCCCTCGATAAGGTCCTTGTTAAAGTTGCACAAAAAAAAAAAAAAAACCAACAAAAGATTCCACTGAGTAGACAGCAGGAATTCATCCCACACGGTGGCACTGCCCTTTCTTGTCTCCTTCACTCCAGCCACAATGGTCTTATTTATATTTTCAGGTTTTTCTTTATTATTTTGTTTTACATTACCGTATTGCAATTATTTTATATGAATCTTTTGGGTTGGACAAATCATCTGAATTTCCACTGCTTCTTATGGGGAAATCACTTTGATACACGAAGCCTGTTTCCGAAATAAATTTTGCTCCCAGACCAAGGTTTCACCATAACACCGTCAATGATTACGCGCCTCTCAGGCTTGCAGAAACATGCTCGGGCTCCTGCACACAGGCTGACTGGAGGGCTGTCCACAGGCTGGGATTTACGTATGGAGTTCAGAGCACACATCCGTCAGAGACAATGGCAAAGCCTGTGCGCTGTGCCCAGGGGCCTGCCATCTTCTGCAGTCTCATTATTTGTAAGTTGTTCTTACGCAGAGAGCAATCATTGATCACATCCTTGTAAATCATGGTTATTTTTCAGGCCAGGATTGTACTCGCATTCCGGTAACGCTGGCTTTCATAATTTGTAGCACTGTTGAATTTTATCCCCATAGAAGAGGGAAGAAGGGCCGTGCTCTCCAGCCAGCATCGACGGGGCAATTTCACCAAAACATGCGAGGCCGTTTCTGACTTGTGCTCAGCAGGCCCAACTCCTGCGCAGCTGAGGGCGGGCAGAGCAAGGGCGCAGGGCTGGGGCGGGCTTCAGCTCTGCAGCGGCGTCCCGAAGCTGCTGGGCTCACCTGTCACAGCCCGGCCACCGTCTCAGACCTGGGGCTTCTCACGTGGGAATCGTGCTTCTGTGACGCAGTGACGGATGCGAGGGGCGACAGAGCTTTGTGAGCCCACCGTCACCTCGCAGCCACTGTCCTCCCGCCTCAGCCGCAAAGACCACCACAGGGACAAGCAGCAGCCAGGTACACCACAAGGTCACCGGGAGGCGTCTGTGAGCTTCCAGCAAGCTAGCTGCAAGGCTGAGCAGGAACTCCCCAGGCCCAACACGGCCAGCAGGGTGCCCTCGGGCCTCCCGGGAGTGAGCTCGTCTGATCAGTTAGAGGAAAAGACCTCTGACTCTCAAGGTCCACCCTGGCTTCCCGCCTCTCTGGCCAAAGCCACGGAGAGCCGCACGTGCAGCGCATTTGGCTGGAGACCCTGCGGCCGGAGCCAGCTCCCAGCCCTCTCCCCTCTGCTCAGCCGATGTTCCGAGCTGCTCACCTTCCACCCTCCTTCAGTCCTAGTCCTTCTGCAACTGGGAGGCGGAGGCTGAGTGCGCTTAGAGCCCAGCGTGCAGCCCGTAGGGCGCGCGGGAGCCCTGGAGAAGCGGTGTCTTAGTGACCTTCCTCTCACTGTTGGTACAGATACCCGACACTCAAAACGAGGGAAGGAAAGATTTATTCAGCTCACAGTTACTGGAGGTTTGACTGCTCAAAACAGGCTGAATTACGTTCCAAGACCTCAGAACCGTGTTTGCTCAGGAAAGAGGAGCAGTGCCTCTGTCTTCCCCAAACATCTCCTCTCTGCCTGAGGCGGCCTCAGTCGCAGACACTGCCCCCGCTCTGCAGGGTCCAGAGGAGAGGCTGGGGCGCTGCTGCGTCCAGGAAGACCCTCTCCGCACCCGCGAGGGAGGCCGCTGGCCTGGGGCAGGCAGGGTGCATCCTTCCAACTGTTGGCCGCTGGCCCCGCCCCTCAGGCCCCGCCCTGGTCCTCTGGCCCCGCCCTCACGCCCCTCCCTGGTCCCCTGGCCACGCCCCTCAAGCCCCGCCCTGGTACTCTAGCCCCGCCCTCACGCCCCTCCCTAGTCCTCTGGCCCCGCCCCTCAGACCCCGCCCCGGTCCCCTGGCCACGCCCCTCAAGCCCCGCCCTGGTACTCTAGCCCCGCCCTCACGCCCCTCCCTAGTCCTCTGGCCCCGCCCCTCAGACCCCGCCCCGGTCCCCTGGCCACGCCCCTCAAGCCCCGCCCTGGTACTCTAGCCCCGCCCTCACGCCCCTCCCTAGTCCTCTGGCCCCACCCCTCAGACCCCGCCCCGGTCCTCTGGCCACGCCCCTCAAGCCGCTAGCTGCCGCTGGAGCTGGGTCTGCCCCATGACTCACATGAGACTTTAGGGGGAAAATTAGACACAAACCTTAACAACGGACATGGGACAAGTGGGCAGCCAAGGGTCCCTGTCCCTCTTCCCCTCAGGACTCTTGTGTGCCCCTGCCTCCTCCATTTTGTTCTGTCTGGAAAGCTGAAAACAGATACAATATAGTGGTCTCCTGGGGTGTAATCCCCAGACTTCACTTGCATCATGCTTTTTCTCAGAAAGATGATTTCTGCCTTCCGCTCAGGTTTTGAAAATCAAAATCCAACAGATGTTATTTGCTTGCACTTTTAGGTCGTCAGTCCTCAGACTGTTTGCTCCCCTGAACTTACGGGCTGTGGTCTGTTGGCATGTGACAGCGAGCCTTTCTATCGTAAAAAGATGCAAGCAGAGAGCGTCACAGAGATGCGTGGAGTGGGTGGAACAGGAGTGCGGCCTTTGGGAGGGGACAGAGCCAGTCTCACTGAGCACTGCTGGCTGCATGGCCCACCGGATGCAGCCACTGCACCCGCAACCCTATCTTCTTCCTTAACCTGACTCCCTCCGTAGCCCTGGCCCTGGCCCTGCAGCCTCCAGGCTCCTCAAGGCCACAGGAGCAGCTGGCAAGGGTTCACCTGAGGCCCAGATCGCAATTCCTGGGACTGTATGCGTTGTGGGCTCTCTATGGCGATTTTCGCCTGGGTTGTGGGGCAGCATCAGAGCAGCCGCAGCCAGTGCCAGCCATGAGCGGCTTCCTGACCAGGCTGCATTCACCCCTCCAGGGGAGACGCGCATAAACGACTTCCGACGAACCGAACACGAAACACTGGGAACAGAGCTGGCACATCGAAGTTCTCTGGGTTAGCTGAATAAAAGCACAAACATGCACCACTCCCTCTGTGCCCGGTGCTGGCCTCCACCCCGGGCCCGTCTGTCTGCTCCACACCTCAGGGCTTGGGGCAGTGCTGGCCTCCTCCTCTGGATCCACGCCCACCCGGCTCTGCACCTCAATGCAGGCGGATGTGCCTGCCATCCTCACTCGCGGTACCTTGCTCTAGCCTGGGCACTGGCCGGCCTGCCCTACGCCTGCGGGCTGGCTCACCCCACCTGCTCTACAGGCCACAACCCAACCGAGGTGGACTCTCCTGTCACTCACCTTCCCACGGCTCTAACAGAGGATGCTACGAAAAGTTAAATTTGGGAACAAGTCCATGAAAGAACAAACAGATGAAAATCCTCAAATGGATAAACTAGAAGAAATTCTGTCTAGATGAACCAGCGACTAAATCTGTCATAGAAGCAAAAAGTCATAAACCTGTCTCCCAACTTATTCATCACAGATGCAGGGAGAAGGCAGGAAAGATCTGTCTACTGGGGAAGAATTCTGTCTCCTTAAACATCAGACTCTAAGGAAGGAAAATGATTTGTGTGCAGAATCTCTAGAAGCTGAGAATTAGGAATATAAATACAGGTGAAGGAACGAACTCTTAATAACTGGTTAAGATGAATGTTAGGGAGTTCTGTCTTAGTCTGTGAGAGCCACCACAGTAGCACAAGGGGTGGCTTTGAGGTAGGTAAAGTCCGCTTCCAGGCGTGCTGGAGCTGAGGTCCAGGAGAAGCAGCAGCCGGCCGGGTTCGGGCCGCGCATGCCTGGGAGCAGCCCCTGCCTCGCCGGCCGGCGGCCACCTTCACGCCACCCCACTGCAGCATCTCATCACAGCTTTGATTCACGGCGCCCTGAGGGTCAGTGACAGTGCCCACCTCTGTGTACTCTCAAAGACTTGCCCGCCTTCCTTTGGGAAGTATCTGATCAGGTCTTTCCCTCACGTTCAGTTGGATTATTGAGGCTTTTGCTATTGCGTTCTTGATGTATTCTGAATGTCAAGGCCTTCCTACATCCTAGTGCATTTTACAAATATTTTCCCCATCCCTTTTGCTGTGTCTGCCCTCTGTTGATTGTTTCCTTTGCCGAGATGAAGCCGTTCAGCTTTTAAATGAAAATGTAACCCCATTCCTGCATTTCTCCTTTTCTCTCCTGTGCTTTGGAGTTTCAGCCACAAGCCCATTCCCTTTCCCATTTCCATTCCGCCATCTTGAAGCGTTTCCCTTGTGCTTTATTCTAATAGCTTCATAGGTTTAGGCCTTAGATTTAAATCTTTGATCTATTTTGAGTTGATTTTTTTCTCTTTATTTTATGAAAAAATAAAGCAAATTTCATAACCAAATAGTAAGAGAATAACAATTACACTGTGTATTGTTATCTTCAAAGTAGTAACTCGGTGCAAGACATAAACCAAAAAAGATTCTTGTAAAAACAGAAAGAAAGAGCTGGCCAGATAGCTCAGCAGACTACTGCACAGGCTTAGGCAAGGTTAGACAGGCACAGAGACTGTGGTTCGATCCCCGGCATCAGAGGCTGCACCAGCCCGGCCCCCAGGGAGGGCTAAGCCAGCCAGAGTCCACACATAGTGGTGCATGCCTGTACTTCCAGCGCTGGGGAGGCTGAAAGCAGGAGGATCGCTACATGTCCAAGCTGTGTAGTAAGACTCTACAACAACAAATACATTAAAAATAAAAAAAAAACCAGAATAGCACCTGCAAATGGCATATTCCATTGTTTTAAAAATGCTTTGCTGTGGTATGTTGTTTGTGCACCCATGTTTGTAGCAACACAATTTTTCATAGTTAAATACTGGAAACAACCCAAATACCTATCACTTAAGGAATGGACAAACAAGCTGTGGTATTTTGATACAATGGAGTAGTATTCAGGTATAAAGAAAGATAAACTGTAGGCTTTTATATGTAAGCAGATGCAACTAGAGAACATACTCATAAGTAGTCAGATTCACATGTCTAAACATTGTATTGTGAGTCCTAGCCCAGCCCCAGTGAGTGTGTGGGAGAGCTTCTGGCTACCCTGTGCCAGCAGGACCTGCAGGTCCAAGCCCAGGTGCAGCATGGGTGAGACCCTCTTCCACCCCCTTGGGACACCCCACCACTCCGCAGCACCCCTTCCCCACCCCACCTGCTGAGTGAGAATTTCTGCCATGTTCTAGGGACCCCCAGATCCAGCCCTAGCCCAGGTCTGGTGAGTGTGTGGGAGAGCTTCCTCTCCCCCCTACTCCACCTTGTCTCCCCC
>NW_004524628.1:12311324-12316792 GCF_000260255.1 Octodon degus
CAGCTGCAGAAAGGTATAGAGGAACTCAGATTGGAAATGAAAAAAGAAATCCCTGAATTAAGAACATCTGCAGTAAAGAATCAAATGCAGAAACACATGGAGGAAACACAATGCCCACCCAGAACAAGTGCAGAGGACACTAGCTCAGCTCAAATGTATGAATTAATAGCATTGATAGTAAATAAGCAACAGCAGAAAGTCACAGAGGAACTCAGAGCGGAATTCTTTTCTACTAGCTCAGCTCAAAGGTACGAATTAATAGTGTCGATAGTAAATAAGCAACAGTAGAAAGTTATAGAGGAAATCAGAGTGGAATTTTCTGAAATAAGAAAAGAATTATCAGAACTCATAGCATCTGAAGTAAAGAATCAACTACAGAAACACAGGGAGGAAACCCAATCTGAAAAAAAATACTGCAGTAAAAGAATAACTGCTTCTAAAGAAGACATTGATAAAAAAAATAGAGATTAGAAAAATGATGGATTCCTTGAATGAGCAATACAGGAAAGAAATAGATCGCATGAAGCAGAGTCAAAGAGATATAAAGGAACTTAAAATCTCAATCACAAGCTTGCAAAACCATTTAAGTGAAAGTGAAGACAGTTTCAGATCTTGAAGATGCTGGTGCAGCTAGTGAAAAGGTAAGAAAGGATCTCTTAAAAACAAGAAGGATGCAGGAAAGAATAATCCATCACCTGCAAGATGATGCAAAGATGAACAATGTGAGACTAATAGGCATCAATGAGAAAGAAGGAGTCAATACAAATGACATTAAAAAAATATGGGCAGAAGTAATAGCAGAAAACTTCCCAAATATGAGGAAACAATCTGACATTCAGGTAACTGAAGCATATAGAACGCCAAAGAACCTCAACCCAATGAAAAACACACCGAGACATATAATAGTCAAGATCCCAGATAGTCAGCACAAGAATAATCTACTGAAAGCTGCTAGAGAAACGAAGCAGATCACATTCAAAGGAAAACCCATCAGAATTACAGCCAACTTCTCTTCACAAACCATGCAGTCAAGAAGAGCATGGAGCAGAGTACTTCAGGTGCTCTATGAAAACAAATTCCAGCCCAGACTACTATACCTTGCAAAACTCTCAAGTTTGATGCAGAAGTAAAATACTTCCATGACAAAAAACAAGTAAAGAATTTCATGTTGACAAAGCCAATCCTAAACATTGTATTGTCTCCCTAGTGTGAGAGAGTGAAAGAGTAAATAAGATCCAGAAGGTTCCGTAGATACTGTGAAAGGGAAAGAAACTTCTCAATAGGGAAGAGCCACCGGGCTGGGCAAAGGAGAGAAGAAGGAAAGAATACACACACATGCCACAGACGCATACACGCATGCACACACACATGCACACACGCCCACACACATGCACGCGCACACACGCAAGCACACATACACGCACACGCGACAGCTGAGACAACTGTGCTATTAATCTCTATTAGTCCACTGGAAGGAGCAGCCAGTGCCCGTACTGCTTCATCAGTTCCTCATGCCTGCGTCTGGAACCTGGGCAAGAATCTGACCATAATGACACGCGATCTAACAGCCTTGCTCATTTCCTAGCCTCTTGTTTTGAAACTTTCATTTTTACTGTCTTTATTCTCTTTAAAAAGGCTTCAATATATATGTTAACTTGCTTCATATATACTAATGGCTTATCTTAGTTCGCAGAGAAAAGCGCAGCTTCGTTTGCCTGTCCTGACTGCGCTCCCCACAGCTGCTGGGCCTCTTCCTGCCACCAATTCTAAGATTCCTTAACTCTTCCCCTGGCCGGAGTTAGAAGCAGGCTGTGCTGCCCACAGTCCAAGCCCCCAGCTGACCCAGTGAGAGACCACGGCAGCCGGACGCTCCTGGAGGCTGTCACAAGCTGTGTTTCAGTTAAACCCTGAAGAATAGCTAGGATTTAGCTACAGAGCCGGGCTGACGGAGAGAGTTGTTTGGACAGAGTCAGGGGCAGGAAATCCTGGGAGATTACGAAGGACACTTCAGAGGGCTCACTTGGCCGAACAGAAGGTATAAAAAGAAGCCAGGATTAATAAGGCCGAGAAATGCAGGGCCACGCAGCTTAAGGGCCAATTTATGGGCAGCAGAAACTTCACTTCTAGACTCTGGCAAGGGAGGGGCACAGGACAGTGAGTCAGGCCACATGTGACCTCGCTGGAGTAGGGCCAGCAGGGACACCCGGGAGCAGCCCCCAGGGCCCTGCGCAGTGCCAGCACCGGGCACCTCAGGACACACCAACATGCCATGAGAGCACCCCTCTGAGGAGCAGTGGGAGCCTGGCCCCGGCCCCACCCTGCTGGTCACCCCATCCTGCAGGACCCCTGTGGCCTGTGACAGCGTCCTCAGGGGCCTCCACTATCCCTACCATCTGCTACGTCACGGCTACTGAGATCTTGAATCTTACCCCAAAGACGTTTCCTATGTCAGCAGTGCCATCAAATCTAATGAGACAATAATACAAAATTCTATTCACAATGGATGACACCCAGAAACACTAGAAATAACTCTGCAAGAACCTGGAAGATGAAAATTCAAAATGGAAATGGGGAGAGGGAGAGAGAGACAGAGAGGGAGGAAGGCAGAGAGAGTCAGTGGAGACTAGTCAAAGTTACGCAGATTTCAATATTTCTCTAGTTATTTTGTCTAGCAAACTTTACCTAAATTCAGAATTTTTGTTTGACATTTTGTAGTTGATCTAAAGTTTATGTGAAAGAATAAACACACACAAAAAAATCTGGAGGGACAGTTAACACCCAAAAGGCATCAGTCATGCTTGCCCAAAGTGGGAAGAGCCGGTAGCAGGTAGGAGGACCGCACAGGTGAGCCAGGAGCTTCCCAGAGCACAGGCGGCGTGGGCACAGGGGACAGGCGGAATGGGCACAGGGGACGGGCGGCGTGGGCACAGGGGATGGGTGGCGTGGGCACAGGGGACAGGCGGAATGGGCACAGGGGATGGGCGGCGTGGGCACAGGGGACAGAAAATGTGGGTACAGGGGACGAGATATAGGCACAGAGGACAGGAGGCGTGGGCACAGAGGACAGGTGGTGTGGGCACAGGGGATGGGCAGCATGGGCACACGGAATGGGTAGCATGGGTACAGGGGATGGACAGTGTGGGCACAGGGGATGGGCAGCATAGGCACGGGATGGGCAGCGTGGGCACAGGGGATGGGCAGCGTGGGCACAGGACAGGAGGCATGGGCACAGGGGATGGGCAGCGTGGACAGAGGACAGGAGGCGTGGGCACAGGGGACGGGTGGCGTGGGCACAGGGGTTGGGTGCAGCAGCTGCACCAAAAGCCCACGGGGAAGGAGCAGGCCACTCAATAAATATTCACTTGAAATTTTGCCAGATACTGGAAAATAGTTATGTTTTGATATATGTCTTTATATATTTGGTCAAATAGCTTCAATAATAAAAATAAGAGAAAAATCTAGGCTAAGAACTCATTCAATCTTGATTTAGACCTGTTGAACAACTTTCTAGTTAGAAATGCAGGGGCCAGGGAGATGGCTCAGTAGAATAAGCGCTTGCCTGGCAAGTGCAAGGTCCCTAGTTCAATCCCCAGAACCAAAAAAGAAAAATTAATTAATTAATTAAAATATATTCTGTTTGCGCTTGCCTGGCAAGCACAGGGTCCTGGGTTTAATCCCCGGTACTGAGAGAGAGAGAGAGAGAGAGAGAGAGAGAGAGACAGGCAGACAGACAGACAGGCAGACAGACAATGGAAGAATTCTACAGTGAAATACTGTAATAAAAAGGTAAGCTGGGAAAAGTATCTTCCCATGAATATGAGGGAAAGAGACGGTCGGGGTGTGTCCTATGTAGACAGGGCGGCAAATCAGGAGCAGAACGTGCACTAAGATTCCAGCTCGGAGAAGCTTAGCCACAGAAGAGGAATTGAAGCTGGACAACAAATTCACCTAAAAATCACTCTGACACGAATCAGAAGTGAAGTCAGTCAGACTTCTTGTCCAGTGGGGTCAGCACGTGTGTCCAGTTAGGCAATGGCCATTATGGGTAAATGTAGTGAGCAGTCACTCCAAGCCTAAGGGAGCTTCATTAAGCTGTGCAGTGTTCTCCTGCAAAATGATTTGCCCTGTGAATTAAAGCACAGAGACTGGAGGCGCCCCGGCTGTGGTCTGGGGGTGCAGCCCTGAAGGTCCCCATGAGGCTCGTCCAGGATGGGGTGGGGTGCTAGGGACCTAGCAGGGGTGGTGTGCTGGAGGCCTGAGGCCCTGGGGCCCTCAGAGGCGCGGTGGGAGCCTGGCCCCGGGCCTGCCCCTGCTGGCCACCCCGCCCTGCAGGACCCACACAGTCCGTGCCACAGCGCGCTCGCGGGCCTTCGCTCATGGGCTCCTGATGTTGGGCTCAAGCCTGCCCAGCTGTTCCCAGAACAAACCCTGCTTTACTCCAGATGTGACCTTCTGTCCAGCGATGCTGGGGTGACACCCACCGGCCAAGGGACTTGCTGTGGGGACTTGTGGGGGAAGAGGGTGGACCCAGGTGTCTGCAGCAGCTCTTAAAGAGGCCTCACACCCTCACTAGATCCGCAGAAGGATCTCTGTGGTCCCCTGCCCGGCTGCATCCCCCACAGCCATCACAACGTCACCCCGTGATGCAGAAGCTGCCGCAGGCCAGGCATGCACCCCGAGCAGCAACCTCGATTCTTATAGATGTCAGCACCCGTCACCAGGAGGGAACATCTCGGTGCCCTCCACGACTCCCCAGAGTCTGCTGGCCCTGTGAGCTCTTGTCGCGTCTCTTCACAGCTATTGCCGGTTACTCCTGCTGTCTGCCTCTCTTCGTGATTTTTGTTTCTCTCCATTTTACCAATGTTACCCTGAAGTGAAATCCATGAATTCCTCTTAGCTAAATATCACGATGATTTTATTTTGTCTGATCAGGTCAAACACATAACTCTTGAACAAATATCAAGAAAAAAGTTCCGAGTGGGTTAAGTAAATGTACAATAAACATCCCCATCTCCATTATTTCTGACAGCAGCGCGTCCTTACCACAGTGCGGTTCTAGATGGGCCTCCCAAGGCCCGTGAGGCCCTCTGGAAGGGACAGCAGGCCTCTCCCTTGGCACCAGAGCAAACCCAGGAGCATCACTGCCAGTGCTGCCCCGAAGGCGGGAAGGCAAAAGTCAAGGCCACGGCAACAGCGAGCGACTAGCGAACCCCGAGGAAGAGGGCGGGTGGGAGGGCTTCTGTGGTGTCCAGATGTTTTCCTAAGTGGGGACGCAGGGCCGTCGCGTGGGCCCCGTTTCCTGTGTGCCAGCGGTGCAGGCAGGATGCCTCTGCGCCTCCTGGCCACAGGCGACACCGCACACGGTCCGTGTGCAGCCACCAGCACGCGCACGGTCCGGGTGCAGCCACCAGCACGCGCACGGTCCGGGTGCAGCCACCAGCACGCGCACGGTCCGGGTGCAGCCACCA
>NW_004524628.1:12318052-12318826 GCF_000260255.1 Octodon degus
GGGCCTCTCCACCAGGATGAAGTCCTCTGCAATGAGTCACAGGCACTTTGCCCAAGAATATCTGAGTCGAGGTCCACCAGGATTATTCTTGCTTGAAGAAACCAGCTGGAAGAGGAAGAAAGGTGAGAGGAGGAGGGAGGGTCACCGGTTTTTGGCAGCAGCTTTGCAGGGGTCGGAGGCAGAGAGAGATAAGCGCTCATGGTTGTCTCTTAGTGTGAACCATGTTTTCCGGAGAATGACTGGAGAGCACCAGTTTCTCAAAACTTTCTAAGTAAAATTAAAGAAGCAGCGCATTGAGGGGACCCGCACGGTTGCACCTCCCCTTCCCCAACATACCCAGCAGGCACCACTGCGCTAGCACCATCTCTTCCTGCACTGCCAGGCGTTGTTCTTCCAGCCTGGGTTAGGTAGAGACCTCAGAGAACTTCAGCCCACGTGGTGCGCCCATCCCAGGGGATACCAAGTCAGGCGAGCCTGCGAGGCCCTGAGGGCCCCACCTGGTGACATGGCCACACCTGTGGAGCCAGCTGTCATGTCCGGGCAGGGACCCAGGAACAGAGCAGGGGCCTGAGCATGCAGAGGTCGCAGCAAGAAGAGGAGCCCGTGGGCCAGGTCTCGGGCTGGAACGTGACCCATGGTGGGACGCAAACCCACACTGGAATCCCGGCTCCTCCGCTTCCTGGCCAGCTGTGCGACTTCAGGTAAAGTACCTCAAGAGGGCTGTGGTGGTTGGGGCTGGAGAGATGGCTCAGTGGTCTAAAGCACCTACTTAGA
>NW_004524628.1:12319631-12322483 GCF_000260255.1 Octodon degus
AGTGGCAGACGAGGAGGGCGGAAGCCAGGCAGCCCATGTGCTTCCGGACCAGAGCTGCAGACTGCGTAGACCCTCGTCCACACTCCGTGCTCAAGGAGAGGCACAAGTGTCTCAGTTACTCTGTTGTCACTGCTGGGACAAATACCCAACACCCAAAGTGAAGGAAGGAAAACCTTATTTAGCTCACAGTCGCTGGAGGTTTCAGTCCGTTCTCCACTGGCTCCAAGGCAGACTGGCACAGGGCAGAGGGCAGTTCATGGTGGCAGCAAAGAGCAAGATAGCAAGAACAAATGGGAGGAGTGGCTACAATGGCAACAGAGAGCGAGTCTCTCTCCCTTACTTAAATTACACTCAGGCTGTCCACCCCAGGCCGGGTGTAGCACTCACACCCACGACCCCAGCAGCACTCACACCTACGACCCCAGAACTGGATCATGAATTAATCACAAACTCTAGAATCTCACCCCAATAATGGCATAAGGCTTGCGGGGGGGACAACTAGACACAAACCATAACAGCAAGGTTTAGTCCAAGGGGCAAGCAACATAAATCACCTGGAATTCTTTGTGTGTGCAATTTGCTCATTTTCCTCAATTTCATAAGTAAATTTAGGCTAGCATGAATTCGTGGATTGCATATATACTCAGCTATGACTCAACATCACCTTTAATGACATAAGCCCCAAAATCCTCAACACAATGCTAGCAAACTGAACCCACCAATACGAGGAAATAATACCTGGCAACCGGCCAAGCAGGCTTGATCCAAGTGTGCAAGGTGGGCTCACATTTGAACATCACTGAATGCAGACCACAGACTCCTATCCACGGATACAGCAAAAGCATGCAGCAATAACCAACATGTGTTCATAATCCAAAAATAAAAAACTGTAATCTAAGAAAGAGAAGGGCTTTCTCAGCTTAACAAACAACAGCTACTAACAGATCTATGGTTAACATCACACTCAGTGTCTAGAAACTCAGTTTTCCTGCAAGATCAGAAACACGGTGTCAAGGCAGCCAGTGGGGCAGGCAGCTCGGTGAGGGACGCTCGGGCGCAGTGAGGAGCAGGCGCAGAAGCGCACGCAGCGCGGCTGCTCTCATGAGCACTCTCCCTCTCCCTCATCTGTCAACAAAAGATGGAAGGAGGAGGGGAAAAATGATGAAAAGTAAGTGAGAGGGGACAGCCAGCTGGAAGGAGCAGGAAGGATGGGAAAGGGTCAGGCGTGAAAAAGCCAGACAGGAAAAGAAGAGTGTCACGCGCGGGCACTAACTCTCCTCAGGTACGGCTGTTCCTCGCTATTTCACAGTTTGACAGACTCACTGTTCCAACGGTTTTCAAAAGGCATTAATCTAAAATATTTATTGCGGACTTTTCGCCATGTCGCAGGATTTTGCAGTACCCTGCGGTATAGGTACGCTGCCAAAACTCCTCAGGTCCACGAGCTTGGAAAGCGGTGAAGAACATTAGAAGTGTTTCTAAAAGTGTGGGGAGGTTGATAAGAGTGTGGGAGGGTTTACAAAGCCTTAAAATATATGTAAATATTAAAATAAATGTAACGTCGCTCCTTCGCTGACTCTCACGGCAGCCCGGCGACAAGGGCGGGCCGCTGCACTCGTGTGTGTGTGTGTGTGTGTGTGTGTGTGCGCACGCGCGCAAACACGTGTCAACAAAGGAGAGAAAGAAAGAACGGAGGTAGAGACGGCCTGCATGCAAAGTAAGTGTAAGAGCTTGCACAAAGCCTGAGGAGGCTCACAAAGCGCCACCCGGCAACGCGGGCAGCAAGCGCTGAGCGCTCGCACAGCAAGACGAGCCCTGAAGCGGCGGGTGGCGCCGCTGGGCGCTCGCCAGCTTGTGGCCACGGTTTGCCGAGGCCTGACGGCTGCGACTGGCTCACCCGGCTGTCCGTTAGGGGAATACGCTCTTGAACTACACAGCAGTTGCTTATCTACTAAGTTCGGCTGCAGGTTACCGTGAAGGAATCCACAGTATGGAGCCATCATTAGTCCAAATTTAATTTAATTTAATTTAATTTAATTTATCAAAAGCAAGGAAATACCCTCTCACTTTAGGCTTCTGCGTCATACAAGACGTCCCAATTAACACAGTAAAAAAAGTTGAGAAAAAAGACAAGATTGGGAAAGAATTAACGAAACCATCTTTCATTCCAGAAGATATAATTATCTATGCAAAAAAATCTGAAATTAACAAAAACTCCTAAAACTAATAACCCATGGTAGCAAAACTAAGAATAAAGATCAAAATGCAAAAGTTAATCACATTCCTATATATCAGGAGCAAACAATGGAATTTGCAGCTTAAAACTCAATACCCAGAAATATAAATACCTGGTGATACATTTAAAATTCTATAAGTATATGTCAAGAAACCCACTAAAATAGGACAAAATCAACAAAAAATCATAATGAATGGAGATACAGTCTACATTCATGAATACGAAGACTCAAAGTTCTCAAAAATATCAGTCCCCACCCCCATTTGACTTACAGATTGAGATTCCAATCAAAATCATAGCAAGGTATTTCGTGGATACTGGAAAATGGACCTAAAGGTCATGCAGAAAAGCAAAAGGCCCAGACGGACAACTCGGCGCTGCCTGCCAACGAACAAGGCTGGCGGCGCTGCGCGGCCCGCCGGGCTCCCCGCGAGGCCACAGGCGCCACGCGACACGAGCGGGGAGCCACCGAAGGAACGACCACGCGCTCGCTCGCGGAGGCGGCGTCCGCAGCGCCGGGCTTCCTGGAAGGCCAGGAGAGCTACGCGCAGGCACGAGGCTGGGAAGTCCTGCGCGTGCAGCGCCAGGGAGCCCCCGCGCGCCCCCGCGAGCCTGG
>NW_004524628.1:12322829-12326474 GCF_000260255.1 Octodon degus
AATGAAGGCTTTCTGCCTTTTAGGTAACACACAATGCCATAAAAAATAGTTTCACATATGCACATGGAGAAATCAATATTATTATTAAGTATAACAAAAGTCTTTATTTCCTAACTGTTTGATACTTTAACTGAAAAAGCAAAGAGCTCACTCTGCTCTACCAAAGAACCATGCAAAGGGGTGGGATGGAACGTAATTACAGCTTACTAACAGCCTGGGAACTTATTAAAATATGATTTTGATTTTTCAAAAAGCTAGAAAGAGTTTATATACGAAAAACTGTCAGATACATAGCCCAAATCATACAAAAAGCACTTAAAATTTGGGCAAACTCGTATATTTTCATTTATATTTTAGCCAATTAGTTTAGTGGACTTTTCTTATACCACTTATTTTTAAAGAAAAAAAAACAGTAGATAATACTTTTCCAGCTATCATATAGAAGTCATCAAATAGAAAATTAAATCAATTAGAAGACTCTGAAGTTT
This sequence comes from Octodon degus, assembly GCF_000260255.1. Lineage (NCBI taxonomy): Eukaryota > Metazoa > Chordata > Mammalia > Rodentia > Octodontidae > Octodon > Octodon degus. The sequence continues at coordinate 12,323,318 of NW_004524628.1, forward strand.
ATGCCACACACGTCCAGGCCACCAGCCCTGTCAATGTACTTTCCGTGGCCCATTGGGATCCCATGGTCAGCAAAGACCTGCAGCAGCACTACGAGCTCTCCTGAGGACTCGGGAACTAGCACGGCCCAAACTACTAGGCGACAGAAAAGAAGCTACAGGGTTACCAGTGACTCCTTCTCACAAGTGGGAGGATTCCTGCGCTGACTGAGAGTATAGAGGGATTCGTTTGTCTTAGATGCAGTTTTTTCACAAACTTTTTACCAAGGAAAGTGCGTGGGAGCAATTCCTGCTGGCTGCTTCTCCGCCTCCCCGAGGTACGAGAATGTGCACAGCACAGGGATCTGGAAGGACCAGGCCGTGAGCACCCAGCCTGCTTGGACTCTAGCGCTTCGTGGCATCTTAGAGCCCACGCGGCTGCTCACTTATCTGTCTTCACATCAACTGACCGACTAGACTGATCCTGGATTTCAGAGGAAGTCGCTGGCATCCTTTACCCAGAAGCACTTCACTTTGCATGTCATTAACTCGAGGTCAATGTTTGCATATGCATTTTAGAAGCAGGATTTACTAAGTGGAATAAGATAAATGTCGGGTGCACTTGTAACGTTTTAGCAAATCCAAGCACACAGATTCCTAGCCAGCTGCCATCAAGACGTCAAGCAGTGCCATTGTTCCAAGGCTCCCTTGTGCGCCTGAGCAGCCAGAGCCACTTCCTGACACTGTCCCCATGCAGCGGGTAGGCAAGTCCGATGGCACATAATCACACGTACAAAGTCTGTGCTGTGGTCTTGACATCATACAATATGTGGTATGGCACAGACAGACAGACAACAGACAGACAGATTCAGTTTGGGGTCATCATAAATCAAATTTTGAAAATTCTCATACAAGTTTTATACACTAAGTTCTTTCTGGTAGAAGCATCTGATAGTGCAAAAGTTGAGGCGAAAGGTGACCATGCATAAACTCTACAAGGCACGGCCCAGCTATGCTCCAACATGATGCTAATGTTTTACAACACATGTGGCAGCTCTATGCGTCCCACAGTGTACAATATATGAGAGGTCTAGAAGCCCCAGTTCTTCGTGACGACAAGTTTTATGTGTTCTACTGAGCATGGAGTTTGAGCCTGCGTTCCCATAATAGCAAGTAATGTGAGCATTTCTGTGTGTTTACTGGTCTTGCATATATCATCTTTATAAAACGTCTGTTCGTGCTTTCTGCCTACATTTTCTCTGGGTTGTTTGTATTTGTGTGCTGGGTTTCCATTATTAATATATGCTGGGTACTAATCTCTTGATGGATATGTGGTCCACGAAGATTTTCTCTGAGTCTAGGGCTCCACCTTCCACTTCTTTTAATAGAGTCTTTCAAAGGGAACAATGTATCTTTGTTGTTTTAATTTTAACACAGTCCGATTTACCTATTACCTTCTTGTGGAACATGATTCTGTCCTCAGGTTTCAGGACAATTTGCTCAGCTCTGTGTCTGGAAGATTTTCTCCTGAATGCTTTCCAACTGTTTTAATTTTGCATCAGCCACTTCAAGCGCCTACTGGGAAAACTGGCCAAATACCAAGGTGATGGTGGAGTGAAGAGCCCAAATTCCAGTCATGCACCAACTACTGCAAAAATGAACAGAAATGGTCAAAACAGGGGTTTACTGCAACCACGCGAGTGCTGTATCAAGAAAAAGTCGTGATTTTGATTTTGACATGGTATTTTTTCTTTCCTACAGGACTTAAAATTAAATGCATAAAAATGATGAACCAGCCATGTCACCCTGTGTGCAAGAGTGGTTGTGAGCAGACAATGAAGAGGCCAGGAAGAACCGCCCGGAATCACACAGCACACCGCTGAGGGGAGCTGTGCCGGCTCAGGCTGGGCTGCTACAAGTTGTGACTCTCAGGGTAATTCCAGAGTGATCATCGAGGGAAACATATATATATGATATATGAATCAGAATGCCAAAATAGCAAATATGATCAAACTGGAGAATGGACCAGTCTAAAACAGGAAGCACAACAAATGCAGGGCATGTGACAGCAATCCAAACCCACGCGGTGAACGTACTCCAGGTTCCAGAATGTTTTCAATGCCAGCGTAAGGCCATAAGTTGAAAATTCTTCACCACAAAATTTTGTTGCACAAAAAAGTATTAAAAACATTGTATGAAGTTAACCTCATGCTACATGAAAAGGGGTACCTGAAGCAAAATAAATTCCCTGTGAGACTTGGGTCAAATCCCCAAGATATATCATTATGTATACAAAAATATTTCTAAATTCAAAAGAATTAGATCTACCGATTGCAAACATTTTCTTGTAGTAAAATGGCAAAGGTAAATCTGCCTCATTTCTCATTAGATTAGGTATAAGCAGGTGAAACTGAATTGAAATACAGAGTTCAGAGTAACGAACTGTTAAGGAGAATATTCCAACTGTATAGTCTCAATCCCACCTTCGGTTGGGCTCCAAGGGCGCAGAAACCTTGCAAGGCCAGTGGCCACGGAGACGCCTCCAGTTACGAGGGAGGAAGCAGGTTACGTAGACTGGAAGCCAGTCACTGCTGCCAGGGTCAGCACTGTGCAAGTGACAGGCTCAATTATCATAATTTATAAGCAATCTGGGCCAAACAACACAGCCCCAAAATATACAAATCAAATGATAGAATTGAAGAGAAAATATTGCTAAAATAACAGTTGAAGCCATTAATGACTCACTCTCATTAGCAAATTTAACAATAAGTTTAATGAAGACACAGAGGATGTGAGCACCAGCCTCTACCAAATAGACCAAACTGCCGTGTGGGACCCTCCACCCACGAGAGCGCAGTGAGCCTGCCTCCCCAGGGCCAGTGCACGCGCCCGCGGAGGGAGCACACACTAGGCCACGAACTGATTGTGAACAAGATTTAAGAGTCTGACATAATGTAAAGTGTATTTTCCAGTCACCATGGGATGAAACTGGGCCTCAATAATACAAGGAAAGTAGAACAATTCGCAACATGTGAAACTAACAGCACACTTAAAATCATGCATTAAATCAGTCACTTGGGAATTTAAGAAACTCAGATGCTAAAGACGTGCCAGGACGATGAGACACGACACAGGTGTCGGCACAGCTGCGGGCCAGGAAGCATCACGTCTGCACAGCTGC
>NW_004524628.1:12327066-12337360 GCF_000260255.1 Octodon degus
GTCTGCACAGCTGCGGGCCAGGGAGCATCAAGTCTGGAACAGCCCCTGCAGAAGCCAGCTTTGCACCACGGCGCCCAGGGCTCAGGGCAGCCTGGGTGCAGGAGGGGAGCACAGGTCTGTGACACTGGCAGCTCATCTCTGTCCCCTGCCTGGCCCTCGCCTCCTTCTATCCTCTCTCCTCTCTGTTTTGGTTACTTCTACCTTTTGGTATTCAAGAAAATTTCTGTCAAAGCATTTCCTGAACATGAGCTGAGTCACAGAAGCTGCCGTGGTCCCGTGTCATGAATTTGCAAAATGGCTTGGAAGCCAGAGACCACTGAGGGCTATCACAACCCCGTCACCAAGCGCTCAGTGTTCGGCTGGAGGTCACGAGGCACCTAAAGGAGCAGGATCGTGTCCACTCGGAAGGACAGAGGACATGGGCCGACGCTGGCGGTGAAGAAGTGCAGGTCCCACACTTACTGGAGAGCATGCGTCAAGATATAAAGGGAAACATCAATACAGAACTTAAGGAGCCCAAAAAATACGCATAGTAAAAAGGAAGCATCAAAAGACAGAAATTTTTTCTGAGATGCTGGGGCGTGTAGTACTGTGTTCCATCCTTTCACTTTCAGCCTATGAATTTCTTTATGAGTTAAATGTGTTTATTGTATACAGTCTATTGTTGGGTTTTGGTTCCTAATCCACTGTGCCAGTCTATTTCTTTTAACTGGTGAATTGAGTCCATTTACATTGATGATTATAATTGAGATGTATTGACTAATGATTGACATGTTATTTACCTGCTGATGTTTGCTCCTTTTTCTCCTGTGTTTAACTGTTTGCCATATTTAGTGGGTTCCTTCTGTTCTCCTTCATGGAGTTCTGATCATTTTGGTCCCTCTCAAGAACATCTTTTAGTAGTCTGTGTAGAGTTGGCTTTGTCATCATGAAATTCTTTAGTTGTTCTTTGTCATAGAAGTATTTCATTTTTGTGTCCCAAATTTTCTGATCAAGGAGATTATGGGGCCAAAGAGGAAAGTGATCTATGATGTAGAGTGTGCCTAAGGAGAGTCACATGGAGAGAAAACATTCTCTCAGGCTTTCACAGTGAGCACATGGGCCAAGCAATGGCCGTGACTTATCCACATGGCTGACACTGACAAAGGTCTACAAACTGCAGTACAGGGTCTCAGGATAAATCCTGAGGGGATTTGACTGACCTTGTCAGATAAAAAAGTTACATTTCTTGTTATATAGGTCTTTCTCTATCTTGGTCTCAACCATCCAGCAGAAAAGTATAAAAACAAGGTAGAAAAAGTAAAGCCATATTAATATGCTGAGCTATAAAAGGCTCAAGTTAACAACTTCTGACATTGCCAGTCCTATGGAAAACCCACTACTATTATGGACTACTGGTCTATATTTGTAATATTTTACTGAATTCACATACCTACAACATTTTAATGGCAATGGAATGCCCTTCTCTGACAAAACTAAACAAAAAAAGGGGGATACAAATGAACAACCATTTTGTATCTGTATATTCAAAATAGTTAGGATAAATATACAGCTACATTCTCTTAATTAAGTGAATAGAAAGATTTGTACTAATAGTGTTTGGGGACAAGATATCATGTCTGCACCTTATAGAATGAATAACCACTAAGACAATATGCAATGTATTAATTATTGAATCTGTCCTACTAATCAGTTTTGAAAATGTCTCATTGCTATTTGTTTCTCAATAAAATTATTTTTTAAAAAAGAAGTCAAACAATAACAAATGCTGGAGAAGCTGTGGAGAAAAAGAACTCTTCTACACTGTTGGCGGGAGTGTAGACTGGTACAACCACTACAGAAATCAGGTGGAGAGTCCTTCAAAAGCTAGGATTTGAGATCCTATTCGAGCCCGCTGTTCCCTCTTGGGTATTTTTCCAGAAGAACTGAAAACCTCACACCATAGCAATCTATGTGCACCCATGTTTACAGCAGCGCAGTTTGTTATTGCTAAATCCTAGAAACAACCAAGATGCCCATCAGCTGAAGAATGGATAAAGAAGATGCGGTGTTTTTACACAATGGAGTACTATTCAGCTATAAAAGAGGATAAATCTGAGGATTTTGTCAGTAAATGGATGCAACTAGAGAACATGCTCTTAAGTGAAATAAATCAGACCCACATGTGCAAAAAAAAAAAGACAGAAATTATAAAAACTAAAAAAAAAAGCATTGTCACTGAAACAAAAAGAATTCACTACAGAGACCAGCAGCAGATTTGAACAGGCACAGGAAACAACAAGTAAACATGAAGATAAGAACTGAACTTGCCAAGTCTGAAGGCTGAAATTTATTTCATTGTGTAGAGATTAGTAAGAATCAACAGAGCCTAAGGAACCTGTGGACCCACACTGAGGGGACCAACATGTGCCCCGCACAGCCCTCAGCAGGGAGACAGGAGCAGCCGCAGGGGGTCCAGGACATAAAGTAAGCTATCGGAGATGCTCCATGAACAGCACGGAGCACAGAGGCCAACCTCGAGGGTCACGCCGACACTCTCGGGAGGCAAAGGCCAAGTCCCAAAAGCAGCTCTTCACGGACCCGGGACCTCAGTTAGATTATGAGCTGATTTGCTGCCAGAAAACTTGGAAGCTGGCAGGCAGAGGGGCATACAGTCAAAGTGCTGGCTGCTCATCTGTGCCATGTTCACCCCGTCCCACAGCCACCAAGCCTTACCCCACTGCACCGTCAGCTCTAAGCCCACACTGCATCCCACCACTAGCTGAATCAGTTGGGAGCTTAATTGCATCAACACCGTTGGCTTGGGAGCCACCTGGGGACTAGCAAGGCACACTCTAGGTGGGCTCTGGAGGTGTGGCCGTGGGTGCCACAGCATGCCCCACGCCCTCCCCTCTTACACTGCTCCTGGGCTCTGCTCTCCAGCTACCACGAGGTAAGCACTTTCCCCTGCCATCATGTTTCTGCTGAGTATGGACTGAGGACCCTGAAACCATGAGCTGAATCAGACTTCTCCTCTAGGTTGTGTTGGCTGTCATGTCTCAGAAGCAGCACAAGGTCTGATCCATCCAGACCCAAAACACTGACACTGGTGAAGCTGGAAACCAGATGACGCAGGTGCTTCTGAAGTCCAAGGCTGGTACAGGCACTGTCATCCCACTGCTCTCTGCTTTTTTCTTCTTCCTCCTTCTCCTCTTCCTTCTCCTCCTCCTTCCAGTGCTAGGAGACCAGATCCTCACCTTTATGGCCTCATTTAACCTTCCTTATCTTTTCAAAGACTCTTCCTCCAAGTGTAGTCACACTGGAGATTAGATCTACAGTAGTAATCCATGGAAACACAATTCCATGTGTAACAGGAAGCAATGAAACATACGAATACACACAGAGGTCACACTAAAGAAAGAAGGGGAAGAAAACAGTGAACAAAAAGATATGACACATAACGCAAAACGCCAACAGCAAGTCCTTTCTAATCGATGATCAAAGGTCGAAGGATCAAACTAGCTAAATGAAAAGGGCAAATATGGGCAACCAGCTCTGTCTGCTGTGTACACGACAGTCCTCAGAGACCCAAGTACACCAAGGAGGGAAGGGCAAGAAGTCGGTATCCACCCAGGAGACACAGAAGAGACACAGCGTCCTCAGTACCAGGCCAAGAGACTGTACTCTAAAGTGTCACAAGAGTCAAACAAGGACACTGCAAAGATAAAAAAAAAAAAAAGTCAATCCCTGCATATCAGCAGAACGAGTCAGGACAGAATGAAGGGTGGATACTGCAGATTAGTAAGAGCGGGAGCCTTCAACATCTCACCTTCAGTAATGCAGAGCAACTAGACAGAAAATCAACAAGAAAAAAGAATTTTAACAGCACTACAACTGAGGGACAAAACATCCCACCCGAAGGCAACTACACATTATCAAGCGCATGTGTGCCACAGCCCAGCCACAGAACAAAGCTTAGCGAGGTCCACTGGCAGTCACACAGGATGAAACCAACACTGGTGTCAGAAGAAAAGCTGGACAACTCATAAATATATGGAAACTGTGTTAGTTGACACATTGTGTCAACCTGGCTGACTCAGCTCCAGCAGGCGTGGGGGCCTCGCCCTGCAGGTGGGCAGGGCCCAGGAATTGAGAACGGCTTGGCTGCCCTGCAGGACCTCCTGCTGCTCCGCCCCGCGCTTCCCTGGAGAAGTCTGTCTTCGGAGGAGCTTGGTCTCCACAGCCGCACCACTTTGGGGGAGCGCTGGTCTTCACTGTGGAGCGCTGGTCTTCGCAGTCAACTAGAAGGAAGAGAGAGGCTTGATGGACGCCGCTGCTGCTGCTCCTCCTCTGCTCTTCACTGTTTTCTGCCGCGTGAACTGCTGTCGTTTGCCCCGGAGCCAGCGAATATGGACTGAGCCCTCCAGTAACTGTGAGAAGGAAAGTTCTTTCCTTCCTTCATTCTGAGTGTCAGGTATTTGTCCCAGCAATGAGAGAAGAGTACCTAAGACAGAACTGAATGGCATATCATAAAAATCCAAGGGGCTACAGAAGGAGGATGCTGTGAGATGAACGGGATGAAAGCCGACACAGGAATAGCTGCTGGATGGTGGAGAAATGGGGTTCAGGAGACATACCCACCTGAGAACTAAATGTGATGTTGTACATTTACATTCTAAGAAGGAGCTCAGGTAGAAAATCTAACACTGCTCTTCATGAGACTAAAGAAAACGGGCAAACTAACCCCAGCAAGAGGGAAAAAGGAAATGTCAAAGATGTGTCTGCAGCACGTGTGGAAAAGAGCAATGAGACCAAAAGCTGCTTCTTTAAAAAGCCAGCAAAGTGGTAAACTTCAGCCGGGATGACTCTGAAAGTGAGCTGAAAGATTCAAATGCATAGGTGAAGTCACTGGTACTGTTTATACAGAAATAAAGGGGACAACAGAAGATGGGCAGTTGCATCTGAACAACAAGCTGAAAAGACAGAATAAATTCCTGAGATGGGACTGAACGGCTGCCAGCTCTCAGTCAAGCTTCAAGGGACAAAGCGTCTCCCCTTATTGATCAGCCAAGAAAGTGGTTCTGAGATAGAATCTGCCCCCGCGAGGAGCCTTATACACTGTTGAAGCGACTGGTTCATCAGATCACGAAGACTGCAGTTTCCAAGAGGTGTCACTGTGTGCAGGGCTGGTGCACAGCGCCATGTATTGCAGAGCAGTCCTTCCCGGAAGAAAGTGCCAGCCAGGACGCTGTGGCTTTGAAACTGCTACTTGGACAAAAAAAAAGGAACCTGTACTCCATTCCAGAGCTGTAGATCCTGTGCTCTAAACGCGTGGGAGGGAGTTACTTCTCCGCGTCACTCTGAAAGGCACCAGTACGCTGTGTGACTCGGCGGCTGGACAGAAAGGTGGGCAGGTAGATGCTGAAATTTGTAAATGTTAAGGGTTGAACCTCAGCCTTCAGTGTACATGAGCTAATATTAAGGCAGGTTCCAACCTTGATATCTATTTGCATATTTTCAGAAAATGTTAGAGAAGTAACCAGAAAAAAAGAAAACACTTCTGCAGCTATGGGGATGACAGGATGGTGCTCAGAAGGACAGAAGCTGACCTAAAACCCGTGATTCACCACTGCAGTGCTTTTGTACAGTGAGGGGGAAGCGCTGTGCAGCTACCGTCTATGCAACTGCTCATTTTGAAAGTCAAGATTTAGTCGTCATACGCCACCTATCCTAAGGACAAAGAACAAAACTTGGCATTTGCTGGACACCTGCATTTCCTCTGAGATGGGCTGGCTCAGTGGATTAATTCTAGCATAACTGCCGGCCTGCAGAAATCCATTCCAACATGCTCGGATCTCTGTAGTAGGCCTTAGCCTAAGAACATCAGCTTCCCCACCAACTCTTAATTCCTAAACTGTCCCTTCTCTATCTTCCTTGTCATATTTGCTTCCCCTTAACAGCTTTCCTTTCTTTCCTTCAATCTTTATTGTAATAGTTGCAGAAAGAAATGTACAGCATAAAGATTTGAAATGAAAATTATGCACAATTTGGGTGGAGAAATGTCAGAGGTAACTTAGAAAAACAGTTTATAGTATTGGAAGTCTTTCTTTGAGAGCCGAGAAAATTCTGTCTTCTGCGGGCCACTAACTGATGCATGCCCAATGTGTGCACTTGCCTGGTCACCAGAATGGCCTCTTTTTCCTATTATCAATCTTTTATTTTGCTCTTTATTTATTGGGTTTTTCACATAAGAGAAGCCATGCGATGTGTAAACTTATGTATCTGTTTACTGCACTTAGCATTATGGCCTCAAATTGCATCCATTTCCTACAGTGATGCAGATTTATTCCTCCTTACAACAGAGTGGTACTCTACTGGATGCAAATATGACACCTCCTTTAGCCATTCACCTGCTGATGGACACCTAGACTGCTTTCACGGTTTAGCTACTACGAACTGTGCTGCTATAAATGTGGGTAAAAATGGACCGCTATAACCTACGTCTCTCTTTCAGGAAGCTCCTAGGAAAGGGAAAGTGTGGCCAAACAGACTTTCCAAAATGGCCACTTCTGACTCTTACTGATATCAAGGTTTGTTTAAACTAGGATTTTGATTGCTTCTCTTATCCTTCCGCTTTCAAGTCTCAATACTTCTAGAAAGGAAGGTAGCTCTGTTTGGCCAAATGGAATACACTGTATTCCAGGTGCGGTGCTAAGTGCTGGCCCAGAAAGGTGAACTGATTTCCTCTTCCCGGGGGGCACAGCGCTAGAGAAACAGATGGCATCTGTAGAAGCCAATCCTTTCTGCTGGGTGCCATGGCAGGGCAGATCTGAGAGGTGCTCATAACCCATCTGGTTGTCAGCCAGGGTGTCCCAGAAGGGTCTGAACCATCCACACCTGCAAAGCTTCTGCAGAAATGAAACATGTCACAGGAGGGACATGCAGAGAGGACACCCTCCCTGGGCTGGGCACTACTGGCCAGGGCTGTATGGAGCACAGGCAGGAGAGGCCATGGGCGCTTGCTGTCCCTTGGACATCTCTTGCTTGCCAGGTCCCCTGGCTGCCAGGCACAAACTGGGTTTGCTTATCTGGGTTCAGAAGACCTTAATCCTCAAAGCGGTGCACCAGCACGCAGCCCCCACTGCCCCTCGAGGTGGCTTCTAGCGAGACAGTCCTTGCAGGTAGCCCATTGGTCCAGTGCACCAGCAGCAGTGGCTGGAACATCAGCACCAGTGCGGAAGCCAGGTGACAGTGACGAAAGCCGCCGCAGCACAGCAGCTTTTCACGCGCCCTGGGGCAACCACAGGGAAGCACACACCATGGGCGCGCGCTCACTCGCCGCGCAGTGTTCCTGGACTCCAGTGGCATTGCATCCCCATAAACCCAGTGTCCACACGCTTCCTGCACCCTGTCCCGCTCAGTGTGCCCAGAACACTCAGAGCCACCCGCAGCCAGGCAAAGTAATCTTCACAAAACTGGGTTCACACACGGTGTCGATGTCCGCGCCGTGCACTAGAGGGCGCAGGGGTTTGCCCTGGAGGACGAGCAGCGCTGGCAGCTGTAGCTCTGGCCGGCCAGGAAGAACACTGCATCACCTATCCCGAGCCCCCAAAAGGCCTGATTAAGTGCTCAAAGTTTCTGGCGATCGTGGATCAGTTTCCCGCCTCTGCTGAGTGCCGAATCATAAGGCAAACTGCGTGAGTAGGGACATCTGCATACAAGGTCACTCCACCTGCACATCCCCGAGACGGATGCTCGCCTTGCACCTTTACACATAGGAAAATTAAAGATCAAGGCAGACAGATTTGATGAGCGGCCCCCTGCTCAGCATGATCCCGGTTTGTATGGTCTGACTTCAAAGTTCCTTCCTTTCAAAAACCAGCGCAGGCTGACATTCACAGGGAAGGGCCTGAAGAAGCCACAGGCCAGCCCCCGAGGGCTCTCGACTCCCAGAGCACGCTTTGCTTCTCGCGGTCTCCCCAGTGTGCAAGTGACTAGCCAGCTCCAGGGGAAACAGAATGTAATCAACTGAAAATTATGACGGATTCAAATTAAAACTGGTCGGGGAACTGGACACTACGCAGAGCCGTGCTCTGAACCTCAGAGAGCACCTGACTCGTATGGTCATGGTGAAAGTGCACATGCCGCCTTACGGCCTCAGAGCCCCAGCGCTGGGATGTCGGGAGGCTGCCGTGGACTGGCCGTGAGCAGCCAGGTCACGGAGGCACAGCACACCGAGGCTGGGCACCCTCGGCCTCCATTCCTGTGCTTGCTCAGTTCCTCGCACGACTCCCAGCACAAAGGAGGAGTCCCCGTGTGTGCAGAATGAACGAACTCTCCTCCTTCGGGAAGAATAGCTCAGTCCCTTGGGGAGAGCTTCCCAGTGCTCCCCCAGGACAGGCAGGCCTAGCTGCAGTGCCTCCTGCCTGCAGTGGCACCACCAGCTGAAGCACAGCTTCTTCTGCTGTTTTTCTTCAATCTAAGGATGGGGAGCTGCCCAGCGAGCAGAGAGGAGAGGAGGCATTCTCCAAGCGAATCTTCAGTGCTGGGGACAGTGTTGGAATGTCCAGAGGTGAGTGCTCAGTACACAGTCTATAAGTGCAGAACTGGCTTTCTAGCTCCTGAAGCCGGAGTCAACCTCGCATTGGCATTTATTTCCCTAGCTCCAAGCCTAATCACACGTCCTACGCTGAAGGAGAAATGGGAGTGGGTGTAGGAGGGGACCCAGGACCAGAGGCACAGTGCCAGCCTCAGCCTGGCGCAGCAACACGGGCTACATATGAGGAAGTGTCTCCCAGGACCAGACCCATACATCAGAGCTGTCACAGCAGAGATGCCTCTTGCCACGGAGGACAGCTGCTCCTCCAGCCGGATTTGTGTGGCCATTGTCAAGATCACTGTCCTTGCTCCGACCTGGCACTGCGACATGTCTGGCATGCCCGCCTTCTCAAAGTGGATTAGATCCTTGCCCTGCTGCCCAGAGTCCAAGCCTGGCCCCACTCTGGGCTGCCATGTATGACCAGGGCCGCACTCCAGGGTGGCTACCGCTCCAGTCCCTCCCTGGGCCTAAGTCACCCTTGTTCCCTGATCTACTACTTCAGACATTGCTGTGGCCCATCCCACCCTGCTACCACCACAACTGTGTCATCACTACCTTTACCTGTGTTCCAGAGGAAAACTAACCGACCTGTAGCTAAAGTCCACAACCAGGAACTTAGCTGTAACTGGAAAAGCAAAAGTGACGAATAAACGAATCTCTTCAAACACTTGAGTAACGTAAGAAATTCCATCTCAGTCTCCCTCTTCAGGTCCCTAAAACCTCTTCTATCCTTGCCTCTCCTGCACACAGATCCTGGTATCAGCTACCCACCAAGCCCGTCTGGGCAGTGCCCAGCAGGCCGGGGCCCAGCTTACACTACTGCTGAAGGCTTCTACCCCGACAAGCACTAGGCCTGTGCTGTGTACACGCAGGATGAAGAAAGGGGCAGGGACGGCGTGAACGTAAAGATCCTGCCCAGACGCAATGCCCCGAGACTGGGGTGCTCCGAAGCCCGCCTGGAGCGGGGCAGCAGCCAGGAAGTCGTGGGGCTGCGGAAGGACGGGGAGGCCGGGGGTCCTGGCTTCGGGGCTCGCAGCCCTCTCACAGGATTGTTTCTCCACACAAAGCTGCTCACACGCACACACGCGGGCACCTACAGAAGTCTCTGCGCGCACCGAAGAGCTCACACACAGCCACAGGGGGTGTCTGCAGCTCCGCCGGCGGCTGGAACGGGGGCCGGGGGAGGGATGGTGGCCAGCGTGTCGCTGCGGAGCGGGGCTGCGTGAGCTGCGGAGGTGGGCAGCGGCCCTGCTCTGCGCGGATGACCTGCCGGCCTCCTTGCCTGGGAGAAGCACAAGCACTGGCGTCTTCCACTGAGATGCTGTTTTTGTTTTTATTTGTTTTTGTTTTTTTAGAAATGGTGTGAACTTAAAGCAAAATAAAAAAAGAAAAGGAAACGGGGGTTCCCCCTCACCCCAAAGCCCGAGGACACAGCGCTGCTCCCGGTCTGGGAGGCACCCGAATTTCTTGAGCTCCAGTGTCTGCTGGACGCCGCCGCCCCGCTTTCACCCAGACGCGGGAAGGGGTTCGGCGGGGACCTGGCCGCGCCCCGCCCCGCCCCGCTCGGCCGCTGACGTCGCCTCCGCCGGCGCTGGCCGCGCTATAAAGGGGCTCCGATAGCGATCGATCCTCATCGATCCCCGTCGCTCGCGGCTGCTGACCCGCGGGGCAGCGCCGCCCCGGCTCCCGCGCCCTGCACCCCGCGCCAAGCCCCGG
>NW_004524628.1:12337465-12348212 GCF_000260255.1 Octodon degus
CCGCGCAACCCGCAACCGGCAGGTAGGAGCGGCGCCCAGGACGCGGAGGCGGCTGGGGCGCGGGGGCTGGGCGTTCTGGGATCCCGGCCGGTCCCGCGCGGGCTCCGTACCCACCTGCGCCGCGCGTCCGAGTTTCCCCAACTTCCCTGAGCGGATCGGGTGCGCGCGGTGGCCGCGGCCGTGAGAGGAGCAGGGCGGAAGAGCGCGGGCTCCGAGGGCGAGGCCGCAGAGCCCCGCCTGCCTCTCGGTCCGGACTCAGCCCCCCACCCCGCGCCCCAGCCCCCGGAGCGGGCTGCTGCGCAGCCGGCCCCCCGGGGAGCCCCAAAACCCACCCCTCGGCCCCTCAGCGCCGCCCCTCGGCGGCCACCGTCGCCAGCGCGGGGACTCCTGGAAACAGGTAGCCCGGGCTGCGCAGACGGGTCTCCCGCAAGTTTTCTTTCCTGCCGCAGCAGGTCACTTGTGCAACCGACGCCCGAATCGTTGACCAGCCGGGCGCTGGAGGACCCCTTTAAAACGCGTCCCTGCCTGGCCCGGGCGTGGGAACGTAGTTTCAAGAGGCAGCACAACCTGTTCAGTGTAACTAACGTTCGAGGACAGAATTACTGGTTGAGATACAAGGTTAACTTTAAATGGAAATTTTATTAGCGGAGAAAGGATCGTGATTCATTTAAGCAGCTCCCCACCTGTCTGTTTCTCCAAAGCGCAGGGGGCCTTTGGGTTGCTGCGCAGAGGAGCACGCAGGCCACCTCTTCTCCGGAGCAGAGCGCAGCGTCGCCTCTCTGGCCGGCCGGCCGGGGCTGCCGCCTTCCGAGCTGGTCTGGATGAAGTAGCCCGTGGCCTCAGGCCCGGCCACCATGGCTTTCCACGTGGAGGGGCTGGTCGCCATCGTCCTGTTCTACCTGCTCATCCTGCTGGTGGGCATTTGGGCTGCCTGGAGGACCAAGAACAGCGGCAGCACCGAGGAGCGCAGCGAGGCCATCATCGTGGGCGGCCGCGACATCGGGCTGCTGGTGGGTGGCTTCACCATGACAGGTGGGTCCCCGCCCTGCTTCTCCGAGCCTGGCAGGCCTTGCTCCTTGTCCCGAGGAATTCTTCAGGTTCCCTTTTGATAAGTTTCCATATAGCTGCAGAAAGAAAATGTTTTCCTTGGGTAGTACTTGAACAACATGGTCTGATAGTCATTGGGCCAGATTTCGGGGAGGAAAGGGCAGGCTGCCCCCCAGGTGGGAACAGAAGAACAGGGTGGAGGGGGGCACAGGCCTGGCCCTTCCCCGCCGGGTGCCCTCCCAGGTGCATCCTGAGCTCTCTGGCGGCCACCAGCTGGTGATGATTTGTCCCACATCACTGTATTCAGGGACGATGCAGTTCCAGATGGATGGATTCCCTATTCCAAAGTGATTTTCCCACTTGATAACTGCTTTCCTTACCGGAAGCCCCTCCACAGTGCTAAAGCACGGTTTGTACTAACCTTGCACCTTGCAGGAAGGAGAAAGGCAGGGCATGCCACTGTGGGGCTCCTCCCTGACCACCCCTCACTGTTGAGGGGCAGGCTGCTTTCTTCCACTCTGCGAGGGGCTGTGAGGATGGGTGGTGTTATATTTGTCTTGGCCACTGGAAATGCTTAAGAAAAACAACATCTTTCATACGATTTGTTACATGTATGAGTACCACCTTTCTGTCTGGTCCTAGTAGGTACTTAGACATTAGCAATACAGTCCACATTGAGTGGACCGTTAGGAAAGCATCCCACTGCAAACCGTATGCAGGCCAAGTTGTGTTTCACCTCGGAGGTGCCATTCACGGGTGATTTACCCTGTGCTTCAAAATATTCACCAAACCAGGGCAGGAAGACAGCATCTGCGTTCCAGAAAGCCTGCTGGCCACCGCCGTCTGCACTGGGGTGGGGACTGGAGTGGAGCGCACCTTTCAGGCAGGCACAGTTTGTTGGATGCCTCGCTGACCGCACAGAGACTAGTGTGGCATGCCGAGACAGGGCTCTGGGGTCACGTGCAGAGCCACGAGGTTAGAAGGGGCCGGAGCCATGTGGACTCAGGGCTCCCAGCAGCACGGCCTGGCCTCTGTAGGCTTGTTTAGGGGATGCTTTGCTTGTGGGCTGCTGCCTATCAAAGTGCTTTACTCTTTGCAAATTATTATAACATTCTATTGCTCTAGCTTAAGATTCTACTTAATAGAATAATAATGTTTGGGAATTTGTCCTTTTATCATATAGGAGGATTTTTTCAACCAAAATATATTCTTAAAGTACATAGAAAATATTTGGAAGCTGTTTCTGATTAAGTGTCTAGCACACTTGAAAGCTTTTTCTTTTTCAAAATTCTTAAGAACTTCAGTCAAAGCATTCATGCATTTTAAGTCTGACTCATACTATTTAAGCTTTATTAGGTAAATTTGCTTGTCTAGATTTTAGAAGGACTAGGGATGAACAATGTGTATCCCTTTGGAATGCACAGGATTTCAGTTTGTGTCCTCACCCGCGATTTGGTGCAAAACTCAGACGAGAGGGCCGACGCAGCACAGAAAGGACCCAGCAAGGCCAGCTGCAGCTCTTTGTTCAATCACAATGAGGAGCCAGCCTCGCATGTGAGGTACAACGGCACGACCCTCCAGGCGCCAGCGCTCCTTCTAGACTAGGGACAGACAGTGTGCAGTGAAGGGTGCGCCTCCAGAGCGCTGCTGCAGACGCGCCACCATCCAGCTAGCCCTGAGCAGGTGGCAGCCCCGCCCAGCCGAGCCCCAGCTAACCCTGCTGCTCTTGCGGGCCGCGCTTCCTGCGCTTATGCCCAGGGTGCCTGGCTAGCCCTGCTGCTCTTGCGGGCCGCGCTTCCTGCGCTCACGCCCAGGGTGCCCGGCTGGCCCTGCTGCTCCTGCGGGCCGCGCTTCCTGCGCTCACGCCCAGGGTGCCCGGCTGGCCCTGCTGCTCCTGCAGGGCCGCACCTCCTGCGCTCACGCCCAGGGTGCCCGGCTGGCCCTGCTGCTCCTGCAGGGCCGCGCCTCCTGCGCTCATGCCCAGGATGCCTAGGGCGGGAAGGGCGCTCAACCCAGCAGGGCTGAGACAAGGAGAAGGCCAGGTCCCCTCCATGTTAGCACCCCGTGTGAGGGCCCATCACGAGGGCCAGCTCTGCTGCTCGCGTACGCGTCCACTTCAGGGGTCAGCGTAGAAGCGCACATTTAAATGGCTTAAAATCACTGTGCAGAGAACTTTTCAAGTCAAACATTTAATAAGTGATGTTAACCTCGCAACACAGCCTCTTCTTGGCTTCCTCCTGGATTCTGAAGCTCGATATATTCTAGCTTGATCATCACAAAATGATCACCTTGGATTGGACGAGCTCTACACACACTGTCTTTGCTTTATGCTCTGTGAGATTTTAGAGGGCTCTGCGGCCTGAGCTGTATTCTCAGCGGGATCATACTGCTCAGAATCCAGTCTCACGTCTGGTAAGCCTCTTTCCAGCCTCTGACCATCAGACCTTTACTTAAATTCTATGTTGATGTCATTTTTAGTATTGCACTATATTCTGAAAAGACCACATATATTCTGTGCATATTTTCAGTGCTCCGTTTATCTAGGTTTCCAGCACGTGTCCAATCTTAGGTTGCTTTCTGAGCAGAAACAGTGGCCTGGACGTACTCTCTCGGATTTCTTGATCTCCCTTCTAGCTAGTATGCTATAGTTTGTGTAGCTAAATACATTTATGCCAAGTTTTATGTATCTAAAAAACATGTATTTCTTAGTATTGCCTGTGAAATACTGAACACTACATGAAAAACCCAGATTGAGGGACTGCGAGGGTTGTGCCATCCGCACTGCGTTGTCCTGAGTGCTGGCCGCAGCCCGAGTGTGGCCCGGGCAGAGCGAGAGGACAGAGGTCACTGGAATGCGCCACGGACACGTGGGAGTGGGGCCTGTCTCCCCCCCTTCACCCTCAGTACAGCCCACTGTGGTCATGGTCAGACTTGCCATAGCCAGTGTTGTCAGAGCAGGAGAAGATACTAATGAAAACCACACGCGCACACACACACGTGGGCACAAACTTGTACACACTTTTAGTTGGGATCTGCATAAGACTGTCAGTGCCCTGCAGACAGAAGGGCCTTGAACTGCAGGCGCTAGCCCTGCCTCGTGGTGGAGAGGGCTGTAGAAGTCTGCCCCCTGGGGTCTCACAGCGCATGCTCTCCATAGCTTCTCCACAAAGAGAAGCTGGTGGCTGGACACGTTTGAACAACACGGGGCAGCATGTTCTAGCAGACACTGCTAGAAGGTGTTAAATTCTCTACAAAAGCCTTTCAGAAACATAAGGAGAAATAATTAAATTGAGGTAAATAATATAACTTACTTAATTCATTCGAACGTTTTCATTTCATTTCATTTGAACGTCTGCATTGTGACCCGTCACCCTCTCACTCACTCCAGGGTGTCTGCCCTTGTGGCCCCAGATTCTCTCGTGCACACGTGCTCCCTCCAGTTCTCCCGCTGCCTTTGTTTGGCTGCTCCCGTCTCTTCCTGGAGCCCCCATGAGTGCCCCGGGCCTGGACAGCCACCCTACAGGAGCTCCTGGCCACACGAGGCCAGTGGCCACTGTGCCGGGAAGCGGGGTCCTGGAGTGACTGATAAGACAGCGGCTCCCCTCCCCCCCTCTATTGCAGCCACCTGGGTTGGAGGCGGGTACATCAACGGAACAGCAGAGGCAGTATACGTGCCGGACCACGGCCTTGCATGGGCCCAGGCGCCCATCGGATATGCGCTTAGTCTGGTTGTAGGTAAGTGGAAGTTCGTCCTCAGTGCCTCGCTCCCTGCAACGGGGTGGGCGGGAGTGGCCGTCACAAGCTGAACCGTGTCAGTACCTGTTGTTCAGAAATGTCTCCCAAACTCCTAAGCGACTGGTGCCAGGAGCTGGTGCTCAGCGGAGCGCTTCCGTCTCCTGGCTGTGGAATATGTAGAACGTCGTGCGATCCCGTGACCCGCAGAGCAGCAACCTTCTACATAATGGTGCTCTATTCCTTCCAAAACGAGGGTGGGTATATTATTGAAATGAACCAACCTGCTTATACCTGAGTTTCTTTTTGTAAGGCAAACTAACTGTGAAAAATATTATGTAAGCCTTTAACAGAGAACTCTTCCCTTTTCACTCCAAGCACTTGTGTTGGGTGTAGTACTTAGTCAGACTGTCCCAGTGCTGTGCTCAGGGCCTCTTGGACTCGTCGTGAGCCTCCTGTCTCAGCCTCCCCAAGCTCCGGGGGCTGGTACCAGGGATCGAACATGGGTCTTTGCGCTTGCCAGGCAGTCGCTTAAACCACTGTGCTATCGTCCTGGCCCTTGCTCCGTGCCTCTTGGTAAGCACCAGCCCTCTCCACTGCTTCCAATACAGGTGATTCGCTTACGCTGGCAGTGGAAACCTAGAGCTTTCAGTGACATGAACAGGCCGCATGTCGTAGGTTCGCCAGCAGTGATTAAGCTGCCTAATTACCCACCAGACAAATGCAATAGTAAATGCACTAAGGAATTGATAGTAGGTTGTGCTATTTTTTCTTGGTGCTGTAGCTGCAGTACATTACAGATTGACTCCTCCATTTGGATAGATATTCTTAGGAATTCAATTCCCGGGCTGAGCAGATAGCTTGGTGGTCTAAGGGCCTGCCTGGCAAGGCCAGGGACCCAGGTTCAATCCCTGGTACCACATGCCATGCTGGGCACCATGCTGGCCACAGAAACTGGGCATGGTGGTACACGCCTATAATCCCAGCATTGGTGAGGCTGAGACAGGAGGGTCACTGTGAGTCTGATCTGCATAGCAAGACCCTGTATCAAAGGAAGGAGGGGTGGGGCCGGGGAGATGGCTCAGTGGAATAAGCACTTCCCTGGCAAGCGCAAGAGCCTGAGATCAATCCCTGGTTCTGCCAAAAAAAAAGGGAGGGAGGAAGGAAGGAGGGAGCGAGAAGAAAAAAAAAAAAAAAAAAAAAAAAGGAAGGAAGGAGGGAAGGAGAAGGGAAAGGGAAAGGGAAAGGAAATGGAAAGAAAGAAATCATTTCCCAGGAGAAATGATGACATCGGGAGAAGTGGGCAGAGATTGTTACACGGTGCGCGTCAATCTTCACGTGTTTGTTTCTTCCAGGTGGTCTGTTTTTTGCCAAGCCTATGCGCTCCAAGGGCTATGTGACCATGCTGGACCCATTTCAGCAGATCTACGGGAAGCGCATGGGCGGCCTCCTGTTCATCCCGGCACTCATGGGAGAAATGTTCTGGGCTGCAGCGATTTTCTCTGCCTTAGGTAACGACCTGCGAAGCATTGCCCCATCTATACCTCCAGTTCCCTGAACATCAGACACGCAAACTTCCTTCCTGCTCTTACAGCTGTGTCCTTAGCTGTGTTTACAGTGGTAAAATCTTACCAGGAAGCTCCACCTGGACTGCACTGCGGCCACAGAGGCTAAGTCTGGGCTGACCTGCACTCGCTTTGTGCTTAGATCAAATCGGCAGGGTGCTAGTCACAGTCCAAAGACCAGGAGTTGCTTTTTTAAGTCAGGATTTCGAGCAAAGCATCATTAATTAAGCAAAACTGAAGAGTGCAGTTTGTTTTCAAAGCTAGCGTCCTTGCCCAAGTGTTAGGGAAATGTCCTGGTGCTGGACAAGTTTAAGTCACGGTGCTATACCTGCCTTTCTTCGCACAGTAGGAGTGCGTAAGTGCCCCGAGAACTGCTTAGCGTTCCCTGAATTTCCTCCTAACACCTGCTTTGTTAACTGATATTTTAAAGCTTCCACAAAATGACCTAAACTCAAAGCCCAGTATAACGGACATTTTAAGAGCATTCATATTTCTAAGGATAAAATATAAAACCTGTCTACTTAAAACCAAATAGAGAACCAAGCATGAGTCCCAACAGTAATAGGACTGTCACCAACACTGCTGACCCGAGAGGCAAACCACGCACCCAAAAGCGCCTAGCTCGAGCTGCTTCAGGACCCTGACTGGAAAGTGCACTGCGCTGTTTGGCAGTGCCGGTGTTGAGCGAGGTAGTGTGTGTCCCTGCGGCAGGGCTAATGTCGTACTCACTGCAGGCCGCAGCACCGGAGCTTCTCTTCTCCTGCAGTAGAATCTGAAGGAGGCGGGGAGGTGGCTGCCACCTGAGGCCACTGCTGAGGCTCCCTGCCTGGCTGAGGGAGGCAGAAGCAGGCCTAGTCCTGCAGCTCATTGCATTCCGACCACATCCAGCTGCTCCCCCGGCTCTTCCCCCAGCCCACCCTTCTGCTGCCCGCCCTCCACCTGCCCAGGCCAGGCCTCCCGGGATTAGTGTGGTCACACTGGTGTCCTCTGCTGCTCTGTGCTCCGCTGTCAGCTGCGCTCTTCCTCCTCAGTCTTCTCTCCTCTGTCCCCTTCCTGCAGAAAGGCAAACTCTAAGGGAGCCTGCAGTGATCTGGGCCTTGGTCCTCTCCTGCCAGCACACATCCGCTGTCTTCCTGCTCCGGAGCTGTAGCATTCTCCTGCCCCCAGGTTCCCCCCCCAGTGGACCCCTCTCCCCTCTGCCCTCCCTCAGTCTGGCACTTGCCTTGGGGTCCCGGCAGGAGCACCCCAAAATGGCCAGAAGCATGCACTGTGGTCGCCCAGCCTCCTGCCGCTCTGCTTTCACTAGCTGTGTCCCTGTCACTTTGCACATGGCCTGCTTATGTATGCTGTGTCCAATCTTCTGTCCTGCGCTGTGTGTAACAAGGGTCTTGAAGGCAGGATTTGTTTGGTTAGCAGTTACAGTCCTCCACACAAAGTGAATGAATGAATGAATCTTTCAAAAAAGCAAAAAGAACACCCCTCCCCCTGTGTCTCCCATTTCACCACTGAGTCCTGCACACGTTAAGGGCTCTGAAAGCTGGGCACAGACTCTTCAGGGTGTGAATAAGAAGCGGGACCGCAGTCCTGAGAAGACTCGGGCCAGCCCTGGCTTCTCAGATCACTCACAGCATGTAGCAAGGCAGCGTCCAGGGCTCTGTGGCCCGCGCCCTGCCACTCCTTCACGGGCAGGGGTCCTGAGCAGGCTGAGGACCCCAACTCCAGACCACTCGCCCTCAGGTTATTTTCCGTTATTTTTGCAAACAAATGCAGCTGCGTTGAGGGGACTGGAGCAGACATAAGCCGGGAGGAGCTTCCCTCCTGCTGGACAGCCCAGGCTGTGGGCTTGTCCTCTGGAGCCATTGCCATCTTGGTGGCCTCTGAACATTGGGAAGCCTTGTGGCTTACACGTCCCCCAGTCTCCCATGTAACCTAACATCATTTTCCTGGTCTCAGATGTAAAAGCAAAGTGATTTGGGTGGAGAAGAAGATAATTCGGTGGCTACAGAACAGTGAATGCCGCCCATCCCTGGTGCCAGGCAGCGGCTGTGCCCCTGTAACCACCTGCATTCTGAGGGGGAGGCAGTAGGCGTTCACTTCCCAGTGACCTCAGCACCAGAAAATCTGGGGTTTGAGAACAAACCACCTGCTGAGGTATCAGAGAAGCAGTGGGCTCGTACCTGTACCTGACAGGATAGACTGTTGGCTCTGACTCAGTAAAATCACCTGATGTAACAGAGCTGGGAGAAGAGCACTAACGGGCCAGCGTTTCTGAAGTGTTTGGTAAGTGTGAGCCGCAGTAGCTGACACTTGGCTTCAGTTGGTTTGCGTACGTGCATCTGTGCGTGTGCTTCACAACACACGCGTAAAGGTGGGACAGTCCCCCTCCCCCTTGCTCCCCCTCCCTCCCTCGACACCTCCCTTCCCTCCCCCTCTTATTCCCCCTCCCTTTGGGTGGAGAAGATAATTCAGTGGCTACAGAACAGTGAATGCTGCCCATCCCTGGTGCCAGGCACCTCCCTCCCCCCTCCCCCTCTCTTGTTCCCCCTCCCTCCCCCTCCCCTCCCCCTCCCCTTCCTCCCTCTCTCCTTCTGTCCCTCTCTCCCTTGTTCCCTCCCTCTCTCTCCCTTTCGTCTCTCTTCTCCATACTCACAGGTACTCACATATATCTAAAAATCATGATTTGTTTGAAATCTAGGCTCTGGAAAGCCATGTGCATTTTTAATTATTTATATTTTCTTCAAAATTAATAGCTGGACTTAATTCATGGTCACAAAAAATAACTTGGGTTACTTTTTCAATAATCTTATTGAGAAACAGCAATGAGACAGTTTCAAAATCAATTAGTAAGACAGTTTCAATAATTAATACATTGTGTATTGCTGTCTTCACAGTGGTTATTCATAGTACAAGATGCAGACAGGATAGCCTGTCCAAACACTATTAGTACGAATCTTCTCATTGAATTAAGACAAAGTAGGTGTGTATCCATCCTAACTATTTTGAGTATACAGGTACAGAATGGCTACTTAAGAATAGCCGTGTGTCAGAGCCGCTGTCCCCCTGCCAGTGTGCATGGTTCTGAGACACGGGAGAAGCCTTTTGGTGACTGGAACAGACCCTTACTGAAAGTAGTAACTGCAGGCTAGGTGAGTGTCCAGGCTCAGGTTTCAGGTGTGGCCAGCTGCATACCAGTGCTGGGAGAACAGCCCCGCGCAGGCTTCGGCCGCAGGCGTTTCCCATCTTCTTTTGAGTCGCCCTGTTGGGAGCTGGTGTGGCAGCCCTCCCCCCTGCTCTGTCTGGTCTGCAGCCCCGGCCACCCCCCAGCCCCTGGGCAGGCCAGGCGCTCACTTGCCTTGACCCAGGAGCCCTTCTCGCGGCCTCCCCACCTTCAGCCTCACGCGGCCCACCCTCTCCCCACGGCCCATGGAGTCCTGAGACGTTAGGGGCAGCGTGCGCTGTGCAGGGCTGGGGATCAAACCCAAGGTCTTTGTGCTGCTCTGCATCCCAGTGGTGACCTTGGCCTGGACCCCAGCACTGCGGGAGGCGGAGGCAGGAGGACTGTGCGGGTGTCCGCCTGCTGAGCAGGTGACCCGCAGCAGGCACGGGCTTCTCTGCAGGAGCCACAAGCAGGCTGCCTGGCACGCACGGATGGCATCTCCTGGCATTTCACAGGAATGTGGACTTGGACTTCTAACGGCTCCAGTTAAGGGGTTTCTTTTTATCAATTTTAGTGTATTTATTTTCATATTTGCATAAGTAGACTAGTATTTCACAGAACAGGAGAGTTAATTTTATTTTACTCACTAAAATCTATGTAACTATTCAAAAAGTACTTTAGAAGAAAATTCAGCTTGCTCTCTGTGGCAACAGAGAGGGCAGTGGCTTTTCCAGGGTCTGTGGCAGGGCTGACCAGACTGCCTTCTTCTGTCGCTGAATTCTCGCTCCTGATGGGACTGTAGCCTGGTGCTGTCACAGGGTCAGAGAACTACAGCAGGCAAGAATGGTGACGAGTTCCACTTGAATTTCCAGCCCAAGGGTCTCGGGCTAGAAGCAACCTGTAAAATGTCTGGACGCAGCAAGGATCCGAGGCCACGGAATCCAGGCGGCCCGTTTCCTTTGGCTGTCCCGCAGCTTACCTGCCTTTCTGCTTTTCAACTGGCCTTTATTCAAGAGGGTAAACTTGCTTTATTACTGCAGACAGAGCACAGGGACACTTTGTGTTGCTCTCGTACACGGAAAGCCCCTGGCTCATGCTGAGCTCAGCCTTGGCTGCCTTTGAGCAGGTGAACCCAACACTGATGCTGTCTGGAGCCTGAGCCCACATCAGTGAGCACAGGAGGGAGAGCTTTTGAGGCCACAGCAAGTCCTGAGGCCACGGCGAGTCCTGAGGCCACGGCGAGTCC
>NW_004524628.1:12348498-12373333 GCF_000260255.1 Octodon degus
GAGGCCACGGCGAGTCCCGAGGCCACGGCGAGTCAGGAGGCCACGGCGAGTCCCGAGGCCACGGCGAGTCAGGAGGCCATGGCAAGTCAGGAGGCCACAGCCCAAGCACTGCAGCTGTCCCAACTGCCTGTGCCACATGTTTTCAGTGAACATATAGGCACCACCAAACACAGCACACAAAGTCATAAAGTAAGATAAGTTCCCTTGATTTCCAGGGCTGGCCTAACAATTAGATGAAGAAAATTACTATAAAAGGTGACATTTAAAGTGGTTTCTTCAAGCACATGGCATCCTGGGAGGAGGCATGGACTGTCCCACCAAGTAAATAAAGTTGAAGTGATTTTTCTTGGGAAGAGAAGTTGATAGAATACCCTTACAAGCCTGTCTCAGTCTTGGTGCTCACAGCCCTGCCCACAACCACAGGCTGGTCTAGTCCCCGAGTTACGGACATTCGAGTTGCACCTTCCGCAGGTGTCTCGTGTGCGACTCACTTTGCCGGCTTATGAGTGAACCCAACTTGTGAGCATTTCTCCCAAAACAGAGCTCATTCACAAGTCAGACACTTACTTAGTTGCAAAGCAGCAACCAGATACTCGTTGTACCACGTGGAAATGGTCTCCACTGCGCTCACATTTTCCTGTGGAGCGAGTAAATATGCTGCATGTGTTCAGCTGTGTCAGAGTTGGAGGCCTGAGGAGAACGTCGTGAGTTCTGGAGCCAGCGCCTCGGGTATTCTTTACTCACCCAGCTGATTTCAACATGAACAAGTTAGGAAAACACCTCGGGAAGCAGGAGTAGCTATCTCTAGATCTGACGTCCCTCGCCAGCGGTTGCCCCAGCTGCCTTTCTTGGCACGGCATGCCTGCCCACTGCCTCACTGACCCCGTCTCTGGCTTTCAGGTGCCACCATCAGCGTGATCATCGACGTGGACATGCACGTGTCTGTCATCGTGTCCGCGCTCATCGCCACGCTGTACACGCTGGTGGGCGGCCTCTACTCAGTGGCCTACACAGACGTTGTGCAGCTCTTCTGCATCTTCCTCGGACTGGTAAGTGGTTCCGCTGCAGACTTTCTTCCTTTTTCTGTGTAAGGAAAGAAGAATGTGATCTTATAGATCTATGTGATGTGACACTGTGGCTTATTGTATAAGGATGACGTCTTACAGTGACAACAAAAGTGGGAAGGCATTTGGTTTTTTTTTTTTTCCAGACCCAAGCATTGAACTCAGGCCCTTGCTTGCCAGGGAATCGTTTATTGTATTGAGCCATCTTTCTGGCCCCAGTAGACATTTTCTTTTCTTTTCTTTTTTTTTTATGTATTTGATACAGAGTCTACAGGGTCTCACTACATAGATGGGACTCATAGCAATTGTCTCATTTTCAGCCTCCAAAGCACTAGGATTACTGGTGCACACCTCCATGCCCAGTTTCAATCGCTGTCTCAGCGCGTCCTGGGGGCGGGGCAGCACGGCACACTGGGGATCGAACCCTGGCCGCTGCACTCTGCCTAAGCAGGCACTTCAGTCCACTGAGCTGTCTGGCTGGCCCCTTTATTTTCCACCATAGTAATAAACAGTAAGTTGCATAGTCTTTTAAAGTCTAAATCATTTTTCTATGATTTAAGTAAAAACTCTAAT
Source organism: Octodon degus (assembly GCF_000260255.1). NCBI lineage: Eukaryota > Metazoa > Chordata > Mammalia > Rodentia > Octodontidae > Octodon > Octodon degus. The sequence continues at coordinate 12,350,136 of NW_004524628.1, forward strand.
CGTTTTCACAAGTTTTGACGGAAAAGTGTCCCCAAGTCTAACTGTTGAAAGGGTCTAGGTCTTCTTTTTCCTCCTTCCTAAATTTGATGAAAACTTGCATGATTCTCTTTGGGAACTAGCTGCAACACACTTTTCTTTGTGTTAGCAAAACTTGGATTTTAGTGCTAACTTGTACATGGCTCTTACGTTCCTGTGTTAGCATATTATCTGTGAGACTAGCCATGGGACTCAGAAATTACCCCACTGGGAAAACTGTGGATTCCAAATATTCCTCTTCTCTGGGATCCAGAAGCAAAGGGCTTAGTAAGTATTTCTCATCTCAGCTCTGGACTGAGCCAGGTAACGCGTGTGTGTTGGGTGTGGCGGGGAGTGCTGCAGAGCATGCTGCACGAGTGCAGCCGGTTACGCTGCAAGTCCTCCTGCGCCTCACACACACTCTAGTCGATGTTACTCTTTGCAGACTCCTATTTTAAAACATGGAGATTATCATTGGGTGAACAACAGTGCCCAGCACCTAAGATATGTCAGAAGGATAGAAGGGAGGATGTCCACTCTGCTATTGGCTGTCAGGTCCTCATTCCTGACCTCCTCCACACAAGACCAGGTCCACGTGCATATCTCCTCCAACTGTGGCCATCCTGGGTCCACATGCAGATCTCCAACATGTGACCATCCTGGGTCCCCTTTCATGATCTCCTCCAACACGTGGCCATCCCAGTTGTCTTAGTACTTTTCTCTCATTTCTGAAACAAAATACCTGGCTTAAACCCAAAGCTAAAAGTGGGGCAGGGAGGTGGCTCAGTAGAATAAGTGCTTCCCTGGCAAGCACAAAAGCCTGAGTTCAATTCCCATTTCCACAAAATAAATAAGTAAATAAAAAATAAAATAAATAAAAGTTGAAAGGTTTATTTAGCTTACAGTTATAGAGGCTTTAGTCCATAATCAGCTGGCTCCAAGGCAGGGTGGCACATGACGGGCAACAGCTCATGGTGGGAGAAAGCATAAGAGTAGCAAGAGCAAAAGTAGAAAGCAAGCTTCTTTCTGCCACTTTTGTCATACCCAGACTGCTGGGATCAGGTCAGTGTAGTCCAACCAGTGGACAGATCCAACAATCACCCACCCTTAATCCCAGCACCCTTAACCCTAGTGCTGAACTATGAATCAATCACGAACTCTAGATTCAGCTGCCTCTGGAAAAGCCCCATCTAAAAGTGCACAAGAGTCATGTACCTCGGTAGTGTCCCAAATTTTCTGATCAAGAAGATTATGGGGCCAAAGAGGAAAGTGATCGATGACATAGAGTGGGCCTAAGGAGAGTCACATGGGGAGAAGACACTCTCAGGCTTTCACAGAGAGCACATTGGCCAAGCATTGGCCGTGACTCATCCACATGGCTGCACTGATAAAGGTTCTACAATCTGAAATACAGGATCTCAGGACAAATCCTGAGGGCATTTCACTGACCTTCTCAGACCAAAAAGCTACAACTCTTGTTGCATAGGTCCTGCTTTACCTTGGTCTTAACCATCCAGTAGAAAAGTATGAAGACGAAATTATAAGAAAGCCATGCTGTTAAGTTGAGCTGTGGGGGACTCAGGTCAATAATTTCTGACATTGCCAGTTAAACAGAAGACCCAATGCCATTGTGGGCTACTGGACTCTTTTGGAATATTTTGCTGAGTTTACACACCGATAATATTCAATAACGGAACTTAGGAAAAATGGGGTATACAGATGAATGTCCATTTTGTATCTGTGTATTCAAAGTGGTTGGGATAGATATATAGTTACATTCTGTTAATGAATAGAATGATTTGTTCTAATGGTGTTTGTAAATAGGATCACAAGTCCGCATCTTGTACAGCAATTAACCACTAACAAGAATATATGCAGTGTATTATTTGTTGAAAAATAAAAATAAATAAATAAATAAATACATAAATAAAAATAAAAAAATAAAATTAAAAAAAAAACAAATTTAAATGTTTCAAAACAAAAAATAAAAAATAAAATAAAATAAAAGTGCACAAGACTCTGGGGCACACCTAGGCATGAGCCATGATGTGGGTCCACCCGCGTGATCTTGTCCAGCATGTGGCTGTGCCAGGCCCACACCCATGGTTGTGTCCACCCCATCCTTCTTGCGTCCTGGGTCATCCACCAGGTGGGTGCATGCTTGCGATCTCATCCATCTCATGATCACCTGAGCTTCGCTTCCCAGGGGTCAGAGTCCTCATGTGGAAGCACAGAGAGCAAGCAGGTCCTGACTTTTGCCTCCAAAGGCAGCTGAAGTCCATTGGTTTTCCTTATCTTCTTTATCTTTTATAGTGAAAAGCTTTCCATCTCCTTTAACTTTTAGATCAGACACTTAGAGATGAAAAATGAAGAATGAGCTCATATCCTCGTTTAACTTTCTAACATCTGCAGTGATGTGCCAGAGAAACATTTATAGTTTAAGTATAAATTAATATGTGCCAACAATTACTCCTTTTCTTTTCTTCTTGATATTCTGTTTGCATTTTATGGAATGCCATTTACTCCATTAATTTGTTCAACACCTCTCATGCTTTTCTTCTGAAATTGTCACAATTAGGTGGGCAGTGCAGAAATTCTGATATTTATGAATATCATCATAAACTTCCAAAGATAAACCAGAGAACACAGAAATAAATCTCCCTCCGGTAGGTCGGGGTGAGGTTAGCTTGGCGTACGGCTTGAGGAGGAGTATGCTTGTTATTCCAGGAAACGCGCCCCGGGAGCCAGAGCCATTAGCGGATGATGTATGTGCCGCCCGCCTGCCTGCCTCGCACGAGACGGAGCTCGAAGCACACAGCACATAAATCAAGCGTGCCAGGGCGAGGCGGCGGGGCACACACTAGCAGCTTTCTGCTATGAAATCTGCCTTGATCAGGAACGAAGTTCTAGGGGTCACTTAGTTAAGACATTGAACCGTGAATGTTTGTATTCTAAGCTTTAGTTACTGCACATGTAGACATAGGTGATCCACTTACTCCTCACACCGGCTCTTCTCAGACCCTCGAGTGGTGGATGGATTTTATCATCAGCAGTGGGACCTCAAGTCCGTGTGAGGCCTGTGTCCCCTACCCCTCTGGCTCCCTGCACCCCAGGACTGAAGGCTGCTGGCTGCTCCACCCTCCTTTCCCTCCTGCACATTCCCATCTGGACAGCGCTGTGGCAGCTGAGGCTGTTCAGGGGGCCCTGACAGGACCTAGGGCACCTTCCCACTGTTCCCAGCTACAACACCTAAGTCCAGAGGAAATCTCTCTGAAGCCTTTTCAGCACTCAGAAGGGACCCTCTAGCTTCTAGGTGCCTGCCAAAGAAGACCAAAGCCTTCAGCTTACAGCCTGGGTGTCTGCACGTGGCTGTCTTCATCTCTCCCTCTTCCTAAGCTGCCCATGCGCCACCCAACCTGCTCCTGAAGACAGGTGCATGCACAGAGCACACAGAGGGACCTCCGCTTTCTGCAGTTCACCTCAGGAGTTCACAGCTTTACAAGTAGAAACTTTATTTTTTTTTTCCAAAATTTTATGATAAACAACAATGAGACAGTTTCAAATCAAATCGGAAGTACAATTTCAACAAATAACACACTGCACATATTCTTCTTTGTGGTTAATTGCTGTACAAGATGCAGACTTGAGATCCTATTTACAAACACCATTAGAACAAATCATTCTATTCATTAAGAGAATGCAACTATATGTCTATCCTAACCACTTTGAATACACAGATACAAAATGGACATTCATCTGTACACCCTATTTTTTCTAAGTTCCGTTATTGAATATTATAGGTGTGTAAACTCAGCAAAATATTCTAAGAGTCCAGTAGCCCATAATAGCCTTGGGTCTTCTGTTTAATTGGCAATGTCAGAAATTATTGACCTGAGTCCCCCACAGCTCAACATAACAGCATGGCTTTACTTCCTATATTTCGTCTTCATACTTTTCTACTGGATGGATAAGACCAAGGTAAAGCAGGACCTGTGCAATAAGAGTTGTAGCTTTTTGGTCTGAGAAGGTCAGTGAAATCCCATCAGGATTTATCCTGAGATCCTGTACCTCAGATTGTAGAACCTTTGTCAGTGCAGCCATGTGGATGAGTCACAGCCATTGCTTGGCCAATGTGCTTTCTGTGAAAGCCTGAGAGAGGGTTTTCTCTCCATGTGACTCTCCTTAGGCACACTCTACGTCATCAATCACTTTCCTCTTTGGCCCCATAATCTTCTTGATCAGAAAATGTGGGACACTACCGAGGTACATGACGTTACAGTACAAGTTCTCATATGTCCTGAGTCTTAATTGACCTTAGAAGGCTAGGGCCAAAATGTTGGCTTTCCTTGTAGCCCTCCTTTTTCTCTAGTTTTGGTCTGCAAACTTAGGTTGTTAACCATCCAGAAGACAAGCTTATTGTTATGATCAAATGATTTAGGCTATTAAGCTTAACCTCACTATCTCACTGCATTTTACTTCCTATATTTCATCTTCATACTTTTCTACTGGATGGATAAGACCAAGGTAAAGCAGGACCTGTGCAATAAGAGTTGTAGCTTTTTGGTCTGAGAAGGTCAGTGAAATCCTGAGGGGATTGATATGTTGAACTTTAAGTCCCTACATAATATGATAAAAAACACTTAAAAATTAGATTATATTTTAAAAATAGGATAAAGAATTCTATACTTCTCATGTTTGCCCATAGGTCCAAAAATCTCACCATATACAACCTTGAAGCAGGACCCCCCACAATATTCCTTTTCCTGTCTCTTGCAGAAACTTGTTTTTTATGTTAATGTTATTGAGAAAGAATTAGCATTGAGATAGTTTCAAAACAGGTTAGTAGGACAGTTACAATAATTAATACATTGCATATTGTTGTCTTTGTAGTAGTTATTCATAGTACAAGATGCAGACATGATATCTTGTCTAAACACTGTTAGTACGAATCTTTCTTCTCACTGAACTAAGAGAAAGTAGCTGTATATCCTACTTTGTATATAGATATATTTTTTCACTACAATATGGTCCTTCATTTATATCTCCCTTTTTTGTTTACTTTTGTCAGAGATGGGTATTCCATTGCCATTCAAATATTGTAGGTGCCTGAATTAAGCAAAGTAATCCAATATAGTCCAGTAGTCCATAATAGGAGTGGGTTATCCAAAGAACTGGCAATGTCAGAAGTTGTTGACTTGAGCCTTTTACAGCTCAGCATATTAATATGACTTTACATTTTATACCTCGTTTTTATACTTTTCTGATGGATGGTTAGGTTGTAGATCTTTCGTCAGTGTAAGCCAAGTGGATGAGTCATGGCCATTGCTTGGCCAATGTGCTCTCTGTGAAAGCCTGAGAGAATGTTTTCTCCCCATGTGACTCTCCTTAGGCCCACTCTACATCATCGATCACTTTCCTCTGTGGCCCCATAATCTCCTTGATCAGAAAATTTGGGATATCACTGAGTTACAGCATGTTACAGTACAGGTTCTCCTGTGTCCTGAGTCCTCACTGACCTTGAAGGGCTAGGGTAATAAATGAAAACAGACAAGAAAAAAAAATGTCATAGGACTGTCCTGCTACAATGTTGCATATAGTTAGAAACTGCATTTTGAATTTGTGTTTTGGACCTTTCCCCGGGAGGCGGTCGTGTAGTTTCAGCTTCTCCGAGCCAGTGCATCACAGAGGCACAGGCAGCGTGGCCTGTAGTCCTCCTCCCGAGCAGCTCTGGGCTGTGCCTCTGTGGGCAGGAGGCCTGTCAGTCCCCTCACCCCAGGATCTCAAAGCCAGACTAAGGCCACATGTTGCTCTTGTCCAGTGGATCAGCGTCCCCTTCGCCCTGTCTCACCCCGCGGTGGCCGACATCGGGTTCACGGCAGTGCACGCAAAGTTCCAGGATCCCTGGCTGGGAACCATCGAGCCCTTCGAGGTCTACACCTGGCTGGACAACTTCCTGCTGCTGGTAAGCCGTGGCTGGCCTGGGGCTGGGGTCCAGAAGTTCCTGACCTGGAAGGCATTTCCAGGACTCCCTGCCTGAGGCCAGGCCTCCTGAAAGCTGTGGTCTGGGTTCTGGATTAAGGCACTGAGAGCCAGTTATTCTGAAATGGATAACTCATGCATTCTCAGTTGTGAAGGAAGGGAATTAGTTTCCACAGGCCCTAAGCACTAAGAAGTACTTGGAAGGGAAGTAGAGGCTCAGGGTGGCAGCCAGGAGAGGCACCTGCAAGGACCGCTGCTCAGGAAGAGGGAGACCCCACACAGCCTTGCAGCCTTCAGGACTGCTGATGGGGCTGCGCTGAAGGCAGCACTCACTTGGTTTCAGCACAGGCCTGGGCTACTAACTGCATCACAATGGAGGGAGAAGGCTTGCTTTGTCTCCTCTTGGGAGCGCTGCTGACAGGACTTCATGACTGAGTTGATGGTGCTTTGCTGGATTTCAGCACAGTCTCCTCCAAGCTCACTTCCCGGATTGCCTTCTGTCCCAGGCACTAGGGCTGCAGAGAGCACGAGGAGCAGAGCTGTGTTCCACAGGAAGTGAGCCAGGCCGTGGGGCAGGCTCTAGGGTTGCTCTTCCAGTGCTCGGTGCTTGCTGCTTGGTGCTTGGTGCTTGCTCGGGCTGTCTCTGTCCTTTCTTTTCTCCTGAGAGGAAAGGGGAGGGAGCCCCATGGCCCTTCTCCTCAGGACACTGATCCCTTCCTGTGTACCTGGTCCTTCCCTGCGGGCTGCAGCCCTCTGGAGACTGCCCACTCAGATTAGCTTTCCAGTGTGTGAGCTCTGGGGGGACACAGACATCCAGTGTGTTTGTAAAAAGGCCAGAGCTCACCTTGCCTAGAAGCACAAAAGGGAAGGAGCTTCTGGTGACCCAACAGCAGGCAGCTGGTGTGTCCTCAGGGTGCACCAGTTCCTGCCTGTCTTGGACTTTGGAAGAGTTAATAAGATACTGGCTTACGAGTTGCGAAAAGAAAGAAAAAGATTCAGAAGAACATAGACCTGAGGAGCACAACTGCATCTTACAACGGCTTCCTTTGGCTCTGTTATTTTATTTCTGAGCACGTACAGTTCCCTTTAGGAAGGAGATGGTTTGGAAGCCGTGTGTCGGGCACTGTGCTTGCACGGGTGAGAGGACAACAGATGGCAGGACGCCTGGGCTCAGACCCAGCGGGAGAGGCGGGCGCCTAAGGAAGCCTCGGTGCTCTGTGACACAGTGGGCTCCTTTCTATAGAGGAGCCCAAGCTCTGCGGCGGAGGAGTGGCCGGAGCCAGCCTGCCTGGCAGCGGCTCACAGCTGGCTATGGGTGCAGTCTCCTTTCCCTGTAGCATGGGACCCCCCTCTCCCCAGGCTCCAGCTGGGGCCTCTGCTGGGTGTGCGAGGACTGATTCCGAGCCACGTCTGTAGGCTTTCCATTCTGCTGTCCTCCTGCCACCCCGGTCACCCCAAAACATCCCTGCGTGTTCCACTTCTGTGGACTTCTGCGGGGACGCAGACGGCCCACTGTGGTCAGTGTCTCCAGACAATCCTGAGTGTAATTCCTCAGCACACTCCGGCAGTGTGCGTCCGTCAGTGACTCGCACGCCTGTCGTCGGTCAAGCCGGGTGGCACGGGCGCGGGCAGGAGCTCTGCCCTGCTGCCCCCGAGTGCGGGCAGGGGCGCCAGCTCCAGCTCTGGCGTGGCCCTCCGCTGGCCTTGGGCGGGGCTGGCGTGACTCGGCTTTCCTTCGCGCTTTTAGAATCTTAATTATGGTGAAAATATCTTCTAAGGATTGAAACTTCTGGATGAGAACATTGAAAACTTGAAGGCAGTTTGAGAGCAGCGTAAAGTAGATAAAACGAAGGCAGGAAAGGGCAGGCCTCTGCGGGGAATGATCGCGCAATTCTGCGTGCTGGAAGGCCGGATGGTAGCGTGGCCACATGTGGTGGCGGGAAACACCGGGCTCGCGTCCTCGCCCTGCTCCAGCGGTGGCGGGGTAGGCGAGGGACCGGCTGCTCAGTGCCGGGGAGCCAGGCCCGCCCCAGGGTCCCCCGTGGGCCTCACCAACCCGGCCAGCTTCGGCGCACTTCGGAGCGAGCGGCCGGCCGAGCACAGTGCCGCGGGCCGCAGCCGCGATGCACACGCAGGGCGGGCGTTTTCTCACGCCCCGCAGCCCGCCCTGGGACCCCGGAGAGGCGGGTGTTAGCAAGCCCACGCCCAGCACAGCGGTCGTTAACTGCCCTTCCATTCCCGGGCTCTGGTGCAGACGCTGGGCGGAATCCCGTGGCAGGCCTACTTCCAGAGGGTGCTGTCCTCGTCCTCGGCCACCTACGCTCAGGTGCTGTCCATCCTGGCCGCCTTTGGGTGCCTGGTTATGGCTCTCCCGTCCGTGCTCATCGGTGCCATCGGGGCCTCCACAGGTAAGTCCCTGAGCCTCCGCGGCCTCTGCCAACCCCGGCTCCTCCCCTTTTCTCCATCCCCGTTGCGCATGCCCCACCCCATGTGCCGTGGCCCCGTGTGCCGTGGCCCCGTGTGCCGTGGCCCCGTGTGCTGTGCCATGGCCCCGTTGCCCACACTCTCGGGTACTCCAAGCTGCACGATAGCCCCTCCCCGAGCCTGGTACCTCGGGAGGTGGGCTGAGGACGCCTCTCCCCGCAGCTCTCAGCCTGTGTGCTGCCGTGTCGGGGCTGGCAGGGCTCAGAGAAGCCGTGCTTTCAGCCACTGCGCAGCGAGCAGGTTCTACCCTCGAGGACAGAACTGGAGCCCCGAGTTCCAGAAGCCCCCCGGGGAGGCAGCGTGCTGGCACTTGGGCTCTCCCACCCCGGGCATGTCTCCAGCTTTGTCATGTCCGTGGCTTATCGAATGTTTCTTTCCTGGAGAAGTTGGTATCACTAATGGCGCTAGTTGCACTGTGGAAGCCCCTCCAGAAGCAGCCCACGAGGTATTCAGGGGCACACCCCAGGGGTTCGAGCTTCAGAGAATAAACCTCAGACCACCTTGCTGTGCACGCCGCGCTGTGGCTGCAGGCTTCGTCTGAGCACCATCTGTGCTCAGAGCTGCACTTAGGGCGATTCTAATCGACTATGCATCCAGTGAAGAGGCACCCGCTGACCCAAGCACAGAGGCATTCGCTAGGTGCAGGAGAATAAAACAGCGTAGAGAAGGTTCACATCTCACCCCGCTGTGCCTGCTAAGGGTGGTCCAGGAGGGTCTGCACACAGTGCCTGACGTTCAGCCAGTAGAGCTGGCCACTGGGCTGTCTCGTGCAGGAAAGAGCAGTCTTGGGGCTTGGCACCCCTTCCCTTCCAGTTGTCTGCCTGTGACAGACACTTGGTGGTAAGCAGACCATTGACAGCAGTGGAGTGCTGTGTGTGATGTTTTTGAGAAAAGGCTGGATTTATTTCACAGAGGAGGGTCCCAGGCTCTGGGGAGGTGCATGGACCCTCGTGCATGTTGGGATGACAGGCTAGCCAAACAGCTCCAGGCCCACCTCCCCCTTGGACGGGGCGCACATTCTCGATTGGTATTTCTGGTGTAAGGACATCTCAAGGCATTAGAGTTGGTGTCATCTAAGCATGGCTTTAATGCAATTATAGAGGGAAATAGAGAAAGAAAATCATGGTAGAATCAAAAGAAACCACCTTACTTATCATCACAACATGAAGAAAGTTGAGCAAATAAAAAATGAACTGTGAAGCTGGGCATGGTGGTCTCCGCCTGTGATCCCAGCTACTCTGGGGCCTGAAGCAGAAGGCTTGCACATTCAAGCACAGCCTAGAGAACTTAGTGAGACATTGTCTAAAAAGTAAAAATGAAAGAAAGGGAATTACACTGATGCGTACGTGCATGCAGGCTCCCCAAGTTTAATACGTGCTATAATTAAACAGCAAACAGGATAAATTCAAAGCTAAACTTACGTATCAGGTTGCCTCACCGTGCCAAGTTTAGAGCCCCCCTTAAAATCTCAACTCCAAGAATGTAGTTTTTATTCAATAAAAAGGGACTGCCCTTACTTTCACTGCTCCCATTTCTGGTGAGTGAGATTCTACACAGCATCAAATTTAATTAGAGAAAAGCAGAGCTCGGGGAGCTCCAAACCAGACGGGTGCACAGCAGCAGGCGGATGAGAAGGCCAGCTGTGTTCTTCTGCGTGCTCAATTGCACCCAGGTAAGACAGCCCAAGGAAAGAGGCCACACGTGTCCTTCCAGCTCCAAGTGGCGGGAAAGAAATGCGATTCCAGTAAGAGCGGTAGCTTTTGTTTTCTGAGATTCTGTGTAATGCAGTACCACAGAGACACAAAGAACCTGCAGGTCTGGGCAGCACAATCCAGACGCGCTGTAGGAGGGCCGCACCCTCAGAAGCAAGGACACAGGAGATAGAGTCCCTGACGGACGCAGGAAGTCCTGCCTCCAGGCACAACACGTGTGACTGAATTTGTTGTCAAACTACCTCTGAACAGTTTGAGCCCCCACAAAGGGTACACGGCCCCAGGAGTGTGTTATAGTCATTATTTCTGCTCAACAGACTGGAACCAGACCTCGTTTGGGGCGGTGAATCCCAAGGACAAGGGCGAGGCAGACATGATCCTGCCCATCGTGCTGCAGTACCTCTGTCCCGTGTACATCTCCTTCTTTGGCCTGGGTGCGGTGTCTGCCGCCGTCATGTCCTCGGCCGACTCATCCATCCTGTCGGCCAGTTCAATGTTTGCACGGAACATCTACCAGCTCTCCTTCAGGCAAAACGTGAGCAGGGGTCCTGACCCGTGGCTGGCTGTGCTGTGGCTGTTTGTTGCCACTGCATGAGCTGTGTGGGCGGTACTACCGGTCGGGTCTCCCTCTTCTGGAAATGCATCACTTCAAATGTTCCACAGCCTGAAACTTTCTGAGTACTGACATGGGGGATTCCACGCCACAAGACTGCTTTATAACAAAATTTAAAATATTATATAAAATTATCTCCAGGCTATGTGTAGAAAATTTATACAAAACATGGATCGCTTTTAGACTCAGATCCCAGGATACCTCAGTCTGTAGGTGTGACTATTTCCAAATCCAAAAATCCTGTAATCTAAAGTACTTCTGGTCCCATGGATGGATGGATGGATGGATGGATGGATGGATGGATGGATGGATGGGAGAGAAAGAGGTAGGGGGGAAAGAGAGAGACAGAGAGAGTGCGCGCGAGAGAGAGAGACTATATTAAAGCCTGACCCTGCTTTGATTAAGCATCCAAGTTTAAGTAACAGTGAGTATATTTATACTATAAATAGATATTAACAATGCATGTTATAATTCAAGTTAATACTAAGGGAACAAATCTGTTCCTTAAGAGATTCAGTCATGTCGCTATAATTTAGGTTTTCTATCTTTCTGATCAAAGAACAGTGCAGCCTGAAACATCCCAGCATGGACTCAAATGACAGGAGCTGAGGACCTGTCACCCAGGGTGCAGCATTGGGACTGTTTCTCATCAGCTCTTGTGTCACAGCCTCTTCATAAATGTCCCCTGAATCTGGCTGTCCTTGTGGCACTGACAGTTGTTGTCTGGGACCATGGCCACAGTGATCCCTGAAAGGCCAAAAACCCCTCTTCCCAGGCTGTATCTTACCTCCAGGTTTCCTATGTCCATAGTGAAGTGCCCCAATGGTTCTTACTAAGGAGATGCCCTTCAGGGCCTGGTTAGCCTACAGATGTGATGTTCCTCAGAGAGAGCAAATAAGAATGGCGCTGGCACTCTCTCTGGGTGCCACCCAAGGTCTGCTGCTTAACAGGCACAAGTGAAACCCTCCCTGCCTGTTGTCCCCAGTGGTGCCAGGTCAGCTCATCTACCTTTTTCTGTGCACACAGCAGGGGCTCAAGGGGCTGGCTCCAGGCATGGTGTGCACAGATGCTCCCCCAGATGACACAGGAGGCTACCAGCTCATTGCATGGGGTTGCAGGTTAGGCTGGCTGTACCCATACCCTGGGCCATTTCACCCAAGGTCTTCTTTAGACCAGTTTCCAAGCCTGGAGATGCATCATGTTCTTTGCCTAAATGAGCCAACACTTTAGAAGCAAATCTCACTCTTAGTTTCTTTCTTTCTTAGGCATCAGACAAAGAAATTGTCTGGGTCATGCGAATCACAGTCTTTGTGTTCGGAGCGTCTGCTACGGCCATGGCACTGCTGACCAAGACTGTGTATGGGCTCTGGTACCTCAGCTCCGACCTGGTCTACATCATCATCTTCCCGCAGCTCCTGTGTGTGCTCTTCATCAAGGGGACCAACACATATGGGGCAGTGGCAGGGTATGTGGCTGGAATCTTCCTGAGAATAACAGGAGGGGAGCCCTATCTGTACCTGCAGCCTCTGATCTTCTACCCTGGGTACTACATGGACAACGGTATTTATAACCAGAGGTTCCCATTCAAGACCCTCGCCATGGTGACCTCCTTCCTCATCAACATCTGTGTCTCTTATCTGGCCAAATACCTGTTTGAAAGTGGAACATTGCCACCAAAGCTGGACATGTTTGATGCTGTTGTCGCAAGGCACAGTGAAGAAAACATGGACAAGACAATTTTGGTCAGAAATGAAAATATTAAATTGGATGAACTTGCACCCGTGAAACCGCGACAGAGCCTAACTCTGAGCTCAACATTCACCAACAAAGAGGCGCTCCTCAATGTGGATTCCAGCCCAGAAGGGTCGGGAACTGAGGACAATTTACAATGATCTCTCCTGCTGCTGCTTGTCCAAACAGAGCACGGTAGGAAGGTAGTCCTAGGAAGGTGGTTTGTGACATATAAAGTATATATTAAAATATAAATAGAGTTCAAGAGGACAAAAAATCTGCAGAAAAAGTTAAAAATAAGTCCTAAAAGAAGAGTTCAGGAAAAATAGCGTGCAATCACACAAATACATGCCAAGCTAGAAGTAATAGCTGTGAAGCAACAACTTTATTTCTTGTCTGTAGTAGCTTCAGTTTCAATGCTAGATAGTTCTGTTAGGTATAAAAGTGGATACACCCCCAATCAACACATGACTGGACAGAGGATTCGTCTGTATCTTGGCCAAAGGGAGTGCACAGGAGAGAGCCTTAGAAAGGGAAATTGGTCACGCTTTATGCACATGGTTGGATTCATCACTGACAGTCAGCTCGACTGCAGATGCAGAGGCTGAGTCGCTCCAGTGAGTGGTTGATAAAGGAGCCACTGATGCGTCTCACGCTGATGGTTGGCCCCCTCTTTCGTGGTCTAAGCTATAGCATTTGCTTTGTTTTTTTTTGTTTTGTTTTGTTTCTGAACATGGGATCAAGCCCAGAGCCTTGCACAAGCTGGGCAAGCCCTCTACCATTGTGCTACCTCCCAGCCTTGAGGTCTGCTACACTACTAGTTATAACCTAAATTATTCTCGATGTAGGCAAATCAAGTACATAAAAATTAATGAAGAGTGGCCTTGTTTGTGTGCAAAATGTCAGGAAAAGAGAGTCTGTTTGTGATGCAAGAGAGCACTAGACTCCTTTAGTATGTCCCTAGTACAGAGAGAAAGGTCCCTGGGGTGCCAGGAGATGATTAGCTGACTTGACAACAATAAATCCAGGACATCGAGCAGAAAGTGGTTGGAAGAGTGGAGCTCTGTAGCTGCAGGGCAGAGGTCACTGTGGGCACCAGTTGTGCTTGATGGAAAAGACACTGGCAAAGTAGCAGGAGTTTCGCTGAAAGCTCGTTACCAGCATTTCCCAAAGCATGTCATCATAGCAAACCCAGAGACACAAGCCCTATTCATTTTTGGATATTCACTGATGAGACCAGTGAGCATTGAGGAGTCTACACTGCGAAATTTTTTCACATAAGCCAGTTTCCAGGACTGCAAACATCACTACCACAAAAGCATGCGGTGAATTTCAAAATGTGGCAGAAACTAGAAAGCAAAACTAAGTCTTAGAGGGAAAGAAGCCATCAATTTTAGCGTATCGTATGTACATAGCTTTTGTGAAGTCAGTCGTTAAAGATTATGTTGCTCCTTTTCTGGAGTTAAAATGCAAACACACACACACACACACTACACAGAGGCACAGCTTGCATCATGTAGGACTCAGTGCGTCCCCCCAGACACTGTTAGAGAGAATAGCCTGGAACCAGGTTGAACACACGAAGAAGCCGATGAGCTGAGAAGAGCCAGGGGCAGGCTCCCCGGGTGGGAGCCGGCCGCGCTGCAGAAACTGCGCATGCCTTGAAGGTGGTGTCTCTTCTGCAGTCGGCACCAAGGCGATGCTAACTCAGTCTTAGGCAGCACGTGTGTGAAGGGTGTGTTCTTGACTCTTAGGATTTCATCTTACACATTTTAATTGGAATTATCTCAAGTCACTGAATAATACATCTCCTTTTTCACAAAATAGTAATTAAATTTCAAGGATAATTTTTAAAATCTAAAATTAAACAATTTTAGATGCCATAATACTTTCAGCACTTAAAACCTCATAATGAATGTGACATTGCATTCAAAATCTTTACTGAAATCTTAACTACCTAAATGAAAAAAGAATCCCTTTATTCATCAGTGTGAGCATCCGTCAGCCCAATTCCACGGCATGCTCGTCTGGTGCATGTTCTTGGCACCTGTGAGTGGTGGGGTCCAATATTTTCAGACACTAACTGAGAAACAACCCAGTCCATTCAATATATTAAAACCACAAAAATAATTTAAGCAAATAAAGTAAACTCATTATTCTGCATCTATTCTCAAACTAGATTATTAAGATATAAGGTTATAGCTTAAAGTCTAAAATTGGAAAGAATGCCCACTTGTGCAGAAATTCCCAGCAGTCCCCAGGGAGAGCGCTGCCAGCTCAGCTTGCCCGCGGGGTGTGGGCGCCACCAAATGCACCCAGCTTTGCACATTGGACTCGATCTTCACAATTCATCCTCAATGAAATAGCCAACATGTTTCCAGCTATCTTAAGCTTAGGTGGTGAAACCTGTGACTAAAACATAGGATAAAACAGCTATAGTATTTTCATACTTTTACAATGACTGTAATGTGTTTCCTGGGTAATTTTAGTTGCTTCCTACATACTGTAACATCGAGCTTGCACCTGGACTGAGATGCCAAGAACGAGCCTTCAAGTTGTGTCATAAGCTCACTTCACTGCTATACTTACAGAAGTAGCAAGTTCCATGTGAATATCAAATGAATGTAAGCCTGAAGTAAGTGAATTTAATATAATGGCTATTCACCTTTTTATTTGAAGTAATGAATTAACATTGTATTTTAAACATAATGAATTGTTCCTTTTTTTATCCTTCAAAAAATTCAGTATAATGTGTAATTTATTATGTTTGCCATAAAGTATAATTGACTGTAAGTTTGCTACTGAACATACAGATGCATAGGATGGTTCTAAAACATATATTTTTGTCTGTAAAAATATTATATATAAAGTTATGCTTAAAATAAGTAGATTTGCAGCTACACGTGTAATGTTTTAACTATAACGGTCTTTATTAAATCGTGCTGGTGCAATTCAGGACAGCGTAGTTGAGGTCAACCTGGCTCTCTGGTGCCCTCTCGTACAATAAACATAAAGTGAAGACAGTTACAGCGCGGAATCGAGGTGAGCCAGCCGTGGCTGGAGGACAAGGGGCGGCCCAGGGGAAGCCTGCGCCCCACACACAGCTCGGAGCGAGGTCTGAGTCCTCTGTCTTGGAGAGGTGTACCGCTGCGCACTGGCGTGGCTTTGAGTCCGAGAAGGCGGCGACGAGGCGTCCGCTGCGTGAACGGGAGGCTGTCCCGGGAGGCTCGTAGCTGGCACGCCAGCCCCTAAGCGACGAGCTGGCTCGCGGGGCTCTGCGCCGCACACCTGTCCCCGGATGCTGTCCAGGGGACCTTCAGGCAGCCTGGATCCTCCGGAGGACCTCGCCCTCTCACGCTTCCTCTTACGCCCTCATCATCCGCACCGGGCTCTGGATGCGAGCGTGGAGGGCCCGCAGCCCGCTCGGGAGGCGCGAAGGGAAGAGCGCGGACGGGGCAGGGGACACGCGCCAGCTTCCTGCTGTTGGGGCGTCCGGTGTGTCCGAGAGAGTGTGCGCAGGCTTAGGGCAGCGCAGGGCTGGACCTAGAGGACCTTAGCGACCAGACGCGTCGGGTAAGAATTTTATCACTGGCCCTCTTTTGAGACTCAGATCCAGGAAAATGATGATTTCTACATGTTTATAGTCAGTCACTTAAAGAAAAGCTCCGAAATAGTGAAAATAGAAGTAGTCATGTCTAAATTCTCTGAAATCGAAAAGCGTGTGGTCATTCCGTGTTGAAGGTTAGTTGGGAAACCGCAGCTGCGTGTTTGATGGAGATTCTGCTCGGGTGAGGTGGAAGCCAGGCTCCAGGGCTGACCCACCAGCCTGAGAGACCTCGCAGAGCAGGTAGCGAGCTGAGAGTGGGCTGGGCCGCTTCAGGACAGGGCACGGGGTCTCTGCCCAGGGACACGGCCTCTGTGAGCCTCAGTTTCCCAGAATGACACGTGCCTGATATCAGTAAAGTACATGAAGCATACACAGTTATGTGGTAAGAAACTCCTACAAAGTGGACACGTGCAGAACTGGGAGTACAGTTCTCCATCCCAGAAAACTGAGGCACAACATAGCTACCCGGAGAGCAATTCTGACCTTGAATCTTGGATTCACCTGATTATCAGCATGAAGTTCTGCATTATCAGTGAAGAACTTAGAGTCAGGTTTGAAAGTATGCCGGCCCTCTGGTACACCGGCTTGGCTTGGCCTTGCCACGGCAGCCTGCCCTGGACCACACTTGCCCTGCTTGTGACTGTAAGCCGCTGGGCGTGGCCGTAGAGAAGTCTGCGTCACCCTTCTTGCTAGACTTTGGATGGCACCGCATCCCAAGAGTGCTTTCTACTGAAGTAAGGGGCAAGCTCCCTGATGGCTTGAGGTGTGGAGGACGGGATGAGGCTTTCTTTCCGTGCTGTATCTGCTTCCAACATTTCACTAGAAAACATTAGACGATTCAAAAATAGTCTTAGAGAGATATGAGAATGATAGAGCCTGAAAAGGTAAATTGAGACCCAGGCAAAACTGGCTCCTGACACTCACAGATGCGTGTGGACACAGCACGGTGGCTCGTCATCAAGGTTAAGGCGGCATCTGGCTGCGCCAGAGCGAGGAAATCTTACCAGCCCCTTTGCTGTATGTGGGTTAAGATGTCCCGGGCAGGGATGGCCGAGGGCGTAACGTAGCTGTGCCTTAAGTGCAAGGGACAATGCGGGCTGAGTGCACGGAGGGCCACCGTGCCTCGCCTCTGTCCTCACGCGCTCCGCCCCGCGCCCCGCACCGGGCCAAGTGCAGCCCTCAGGAAAAGCTGACCTACATAAGGCTCTGCTTCAGCGCAGTGTCCTTTCATCAACAAATCATTTCCAGGGTTCATTCTTCAGAGAGAAATACAAAAACCCAAGAAGGAAGTTTTTAAATTAAAAAACAAAGCAAAACAATAAAAGAATGAAAGTAGTTAATACCATGGGTATTAATCTTAAAAATAGTTACTCAGCGTACACCATAATGAGAGGCATTCTCTCGCCAAGAGGAAGCAAGCAGAAAATAACAAAACTTTCCTTCCAACAAAGAGAAATTAGTAATATAAATAAAACAAACTGATAGATATATTAAAATATTTTTGAAACAAGGAAATAGTATTAGTTGGACTTCCCTTTATTTTCTATCCATATATCTTCTATTTTGTCTTTTTTAAATAGAGAATAAATAGTAAAAAAGAAAAAAGGAATACAGAATTTAAAAAAAAAACCAGAATTTCAGTATGCAAACTGATAAGAATTCAACAATTCTTATCTTTAAATTAGTTGCTCTGAATAGCAAATATAAGCATGCAAAACTGGTCAAAGTGATGAATCATTAAAAGGGGAGAAACCGCAAGCACTAACCTTCGGCTCCCGCGCTGTCCTGCGTGCGGGCCTGCATTGGCCCTCTTTCCTCCCAGCCCTCCTGCGGCCGTCCCCCCCCTTGGATCAGTTTCTGTCCTTGCTCGGTCCCCACGGTCCCTTCAGATTTCATTACTCTCTCAGGTTCTCACTAGGGAGACAAAGCACGCACACATGCAGGCCGCACTGAAAGGGAGTCTGTGCAAGTAGCAGGACAGAAACGACATGGAGCACTGACTAGGGCCTCCACGTACTTGACTCACTCTCTTTTTTTTTATCCCTGTTATATAAAAGATATTTTAAAATGTGACTAAAAACAAACACAGTAATGTAATAAAAGAGCAATTTTTAACTGAGATTAAAAATGTAGCTAGAACTGTCCTGGCCGGCAGAGCAAAGATTCAAACCTCTTTGAGATATGAAAACGCCCAAAGAGATGCCAGCGTGACTCTTCCATCTTTGAAAACAGTGCAGTGTGTCCTCCTAAAGCAGCAGCAGAAGGAAACTCACGCTCGTCCCCAGCACAGTGGTCTTTGTCCCCGAAGTCTCTGAGACCCACCCCCAGCCCCGGGCCCTCCGTCTCCTCCTCTCTGAGCTTCCGGCTTGCCTCCTCCGACCCTGGCTTGCCTCTTCTTTCTCAAGGAGAGAAGAGCACACTCGTCCGCCCCTTCCCCAGGCCGTACCCGCCGAGGCAGGGTCGGCAGAGCCCAGCTGCAGGTCTGCCCGACTTCCTCACCAGAGCTTCAGGAGGAAGAAGGGCACACAGGCGGACGCTCACCCGTGCAGGCCCCCATCCAAGGTCCCACACCCCTGTACCCCACTAATGTGCCAAGGACACAATTTCTCATGCTTTCTAAAGCTATTTCAGTTGTATAAGATTAGAAAGTTAACAAATACAAAATGGACACTCTCAAAGAGTTTCCTGGGAAATATTGCTCACCCAGGACGGACTACCGGGCCAAGCGTGTGGCAGCAGGGTCTGTGCTCTGGGCATGAACTTCTCTCTTCCCCGACGAGGCTGCAAGATCACGCATCATCCCGGAGGCTGCTGTTTGTCCCGTCTCATCTTTGGCCTTCAGAAAAGGCTGTTGATGTCATGCAACACAGAGAAAACTGCGAGTAATTCAGGGAATGTGCTCCAACTTATAACTCTAGGAAAGCTGTGGAAAAGAAATGTGGAAGAGGAACTAACATCTCTATGCTCACAGGAGGTCGCAAGAAGCAAAACGGCGCATCTGATACTTGCGGATGTGGTCACAGAATCTGATGGGAGTGGGAGCCGACCATATGCCTTGGGACACTGCTTCGCTTGTGTTAATTGCATTGCTTTCTGCTCACTGAAACACAATATCTGGGCAACAATTTAACTGGATATCCACAAGTTCAAAGAGGAGAGATTCAATTTGGCTCATGGCTCAGGGGATTCAGCCCATGGTCAGCTGCTCCGGGCGGGCACATCACGGCAGAAGGACACAGCAGAGTGAGGCTGCTTAGCACCTGGTGGCTGGGGAGCAGAGGAGGGCAGCAACGAAGCTAGAAAATGGGCCTGAGTCCACATGAAGTGCCTGAGCCAAACCTCCATGACCACTCAGACATAGCCAAGCGGGTTCCACCAAGCCCCAGTGCAGATCCCAAGCCAACAAGCGGACACTCAAACCTGACACCAGGATCAATCCAGTCATCAGGAAACTCTGAGATGCACGGATACTGTGCGCCCCAGACTTCCTTCCCAATGGCGTATAAGTAATTTCACAGCCTCACATACCAGCCAGTGAGCACATGGCATGCTCAGTTGGTCAAGAGAAGGAGCCCTTGAGACTATAAAAAGAGAACACTGGGTTGGAAAAGAACCATTGGTCAATTTTATGCATCTGGGCAACAATTTAACTGGATACTGCTTAACAAAAAATCAAAGGTCAGGAATACCTCTTATTGTATGTACTGTGAAGCAAAGGAGCTAGGGAGCATGGTTGAAGAATACCATGTGTGTTGCATTGTTTCTAAATGATGACAGAAAACATTTACCATTAATCTCCCTCTAAATACTCTCCGTGGCTTCAAATATCCCACTGGTCTTGCCACTTAAAAAACATATTGGGCCCGGGGAGATGGCTCAGTGGAATAAGCGCTTCCCTGGCAAGTGCAAGGACCTGAGTTCAATCCCCAGTTCTGCAAGAAAAATAAATAAATTAAATATATATATATATATATATGGTATAACTGATATGAAGTGAATATTTAGAATTTTATTATAGTGAAAGACATTCCCAGAATGATGGAGCAAGTGTGTTTGAATATGTACAATGTATGTTTTACTTCAACAAATTTTTTTAAAATTTAAGCATGCACCATATTTTTAATCACCTGATCACCCTAGTAAGATTGACCATTTGTGGAAAATCCTACCAAACAAAAACCTTACTGTGTGCTCTTTCACTTGCTAGACCGGCTCATCCTCAGTCTCCCCCAAACTCCAAATGACTACAAAAGGGGAACATTTTGAATTCACTCAGGACATGGAAGCAGCCAGAACAGGGCAAATAAAGACACCCAGGAAGAGGACTCCAGAACTCCCGAAAGGGCAAGAACACTGAGATGTGAGGATTCAAAGTGGGGTGGAGGAGGTGTTGCAGAGATTGGTGGCAACGTATCTTTTACCATAATAATAATTTTTTTAAAGGTAAACATTTGCTAAATTTCCAGAAAGATGCTGGAGTGGTAAGGGGCAGCCCCTCTAGAAGTGCTGTCCAGGTATGAGAATATAGCAAGAGGAGGAGAAGGAGGGAAGTAGGAGGGGCGCCTGGGCCCAGAAAGGATCTGAAGCAAGAACTGAAGTCCGAGGGCAGAGCAAAGAGAGAAACTTTAACAAAGAAGGAGGGAGTGGATGACTGTGTGGGATGAGCAATTCAAACCTACTGACACACATTGTGTGCTGGCAACCCTGGAGGCCTCCACAGAGAGACGCAGCAGTGCGGCAGAGGAGTGGCGCCATGGGCTCTCTGTGTGGTGGGTAGACCACTCCTGGCCACACAGCAGGCGAAGGTGACTCACCAGGAGCTGCTGTGGACGGGCCAGCTGAGCTCAGTGGTCCACTGGCTGCCACAGGCTGAGCAGACCTGGCTCCAGCCTCACGGAAACCAACATGGACTTCAGGGGAACAAAGGTGCAGCTCATGGACATGGGCCAGAGCCCCGCCGTAAGGCTGCCGCTGGCCTGCTGGGGTAGGTCGGCGTGGGTCTGCACTCTATCAGTGAGGGCAGAAAGTAGGACAAGTAAAATGGAAAGAAAGCTTTTGTAGATGGGGAGCAGCAGAGGGGTGGAAAGGAGGGTAGGGGAATGGGGAATAGAAAGAAACAGTTGTATCATGTAGAGGTACAGATTCTCTGAATGCGATCATTTTGTGTAGCTAAGCTGTACCAATAAAATCTGATTGGCAAAAACTTGCATTTGCTATTTTGATGACAATATAATCAAATCACCTCCAGACAGAATGTATGCTCTCCATGCGTCCTCACAAACACACACGTGTGGGTCACATATGTGTCCATCTCTTGTGTTTGCCTGTATGTCCAGGTCAGAGTGTTAACCTCTTTGGGAACACCCTGCCTTCGCCCTCGGAAGCCTTCCTGTGGCAGATCTTACCAGCCTGCACATTCAAGTCTCTGGCCAAGGGTTCAGAGACCCAAACCTTGGCGCATGCCTCAGGTCTCCTCGGGCAGAGCCTCCTTCCAGGCAGGGGGTCAGGTTTCTGGCCTCAAAGGTCTTCACCGTGGTCTCTTTACATCTCAATGCTCAGACAAGTCACAATTCCCACACCTGTGGGCCCACATTGTGGGCAGGGACCTAGACATCTCAGTCTTCAGAGACGCAGTCGCAGGTGCAGCACCAGCGCACGTGTCTCTTACGCCTGAGTGACAACAAGCGACTCTGGGAGCTCAGAGGGCTGGGCTTGCTCTGGATCAGCAGGGTGCAAGGTTCTGACCTCGTATGTGGGAGCCAGGGCCCATCCAAGCAGAGATGTGATGCCTGCTGGCTGTCACTGTGCCCCTTCACCTGTCAGACTCACACTGCCCACTCGTAGCAAGCAAGCATGCACAGTGGATTCCAGGAACTGTCTGCTGCATCAGAAGCTCTCAGTGCTCCTTTTCTGTAACCTTCATTGCACATTTATCCATATGGAGGAGCAAAGCAAATAGTAGTACTTGTAACACTTGTACAGATTCACAAAAATAATTTAAAAATGAAAAAGTGTGTTGAAGCAAATGCTGCATCCTCTTGGACTATCCGTGAGGAGGGGGCTGGCATCTGGGCCCCAGATGTCTGCAGGTCGGTCCTCTTGATTCCCGCCTGCCTTGCCCAGTGATGAGGGAGATCGGCTGCTACCAGCACCAAATGACCCTCTGTGCATCAGTGATTGGGTCAGCAGTGCCACGCAAGGTCAGGCACATAGGCAGCGACTTCCTTAGGCTGAGCCAAGCTGGGGGATGCTTTTGAGTGGATGATTTTCTTGTGCATGATCAGCTGCTGGATCCTGCTGGGCCTTTAGTGCCATTTTTAACTTTTACCTAATTAAAAACTGCACATCTTGATGGGGGTAAGATTTCTATACAGACACACAAGGTGTAGAGATAAGGTGGGGATACTGCAGGTTCTGGCGCCCATGTGGGAGCTGAGAGCTTTTCCCAGAGGGGCAGCTCCCAGAGGCTGGGGTGGAATGGGGGTGCAGCTGGACAGGAGGAGACACCATGAGGTTCTGCAGCACAGGAGGGAAGTGATGGGGAAGATATTCAGCAGTGTATTTCAGGAAAGGATTCTGAATTTTCCACACTGAAGAAACAGTGCATGTTGACACAGTACTGCTATCTGTGAGGCATCTCCTGGCCTGAACTGGTTGGCGCTGTACCCAGACCTCTGAGAAGGATGAGCCATGGCTCTGTGGAGTCGGTGGCCAGATCTGGGGGCCACCATCCTACAGAAGACTCTTGATGGTAATAGGGAGCAGCCCTCCCACAGAAGGCTCTCAATGATGCTGGGGAACAGCCCTCCCACAGAAGACTCTCCATGATGCTGGGGAACAGCCCTCCCACAGCAGGCTCTCCATGACACTGGGGGTCAGCCTTCCCACAGAAGGCTCTCGATGACGCTGGGGAACAGCCTTCCCGCAGAAGACTCTCCATGACGCTGGGGGTGAGCCTTCCCGCAGAAGGCTCTCCATGATGCTGGGGGTCAGCCTTCCCACAGAAGGCGCTCGATGACAGTGGGGAACAGCCTTCCCACAGCAGGCTCT
Organism: Octodon degus; assembly: GCF_000260255.1. Classification (NCBI taxonomy): domain Eukaryota; kingdom Metazoa; phylum Chordata; class Mammalia; order Rodentia; family Octodontidae; genus Octodon; species Octodon degus. The sequence continues at coordinate 12,373,327 of NW_004524628.1, forward strand.
CCATGAC
>NW_004524628.1:12374500-12388342 GCF_000260255.1 Octodon degus
AGCCCTCCCACAGCAGGCTCTCCATGACGCTGGGGACCAGCCCTCCCACAGCAGGCTCTCCATGACGCTGGGGACCAGCCCTCCCACAGCAGGCTCTCCATGACGCTGGGGACCAGCCCTCCCGCAGCAGGCTCTCCATGACCCTAGGGACCAGCCCTCCCACAGCAGGCTCTCCATGACCCTAGGGACCAGCCCTCCCACAGCAGGCTCTTTATGACCCTAGGGACCAGCCCTCCCACAGCAGGCTCTCCATGACCCTAGGGACCAGCCCTCCCACAGCAGGCTCTTGATGCACTATTGAAACAACAAACAGACTCTGTCAGAGGCTGCTGGAGGAAGGGGCACAGGATTTAAAATTTAAAGTTAGACGGTTGTATGTCCCTCATCCAAAAGGTATACGACTGGAAGTGCTTAGGATATCAGATGACTTAGGATTTGGGAACATCTGCACATGCTTCAGGCAGCATCTTGGGGCACAGCCAGAGCCTAAAGAGGAAGCTCTTGTGCCGTACAGCATGCTGCCGACACTGAGCCTGAAGGTCGTGGTGCTCAGCATTCCAGCACACCTGTACTGTGGCCACAGCTTGTCGCAGAAGCCAGCGTGCAATTCCCTGTGCTTTGGGTTCTGGACCATTTTATATTTGACATCCTGTGAGCTAGGGCCTGTGCTTTGGGTTCTGGACCATTTTATATTTGACATCCTGTGAGCTAGGGATGCTCAACCTGTACATGGAACTTAATTTAACCAGTAACTTTGCAACATGCATAAGTACATGTTTTGTATATATTAAATGTCTGAAAATGGAAATTTTCTTTGAGTTCAAATGTGTGCCAGCCTTCTCTTCTCCCCAGCACCAAGGGCCTGGTCCTGCCCCAGTTTACGAAGCCCTGCCCACTGCTAGGACTAGCTTAGCTCCTCATGCTCCGTGGGTCTGCAGCTCACGCTGTGGTTGAAAAGAATAAGTGCCTGCCAGTTTGGTTAACTTCAGAATGTGACTTCTTGCCAACAAGCTCACCAAATTCAGTCGTGCACACTATTGAAACAGAGCCAGGGAAGAATCCCCAGCGTTCTGATCTTATGAACGCCCCTTAATCAGATACTGCTTCTTCCCTGACATTTTTGTTTAATTTATAGAGGGTGATCTTGCATGGCAGCAGCCACTGGCAGATGCAGGCTTCTTTGTGGCTGTCAGCCTTTTGGTGGCAGCTAATCTTAATTTCAGCCTTCCGTTTTCCACTGCATTAGACTCTTCCTCATTTGGAAAGTAAAATTTTCTAATAAAATTGGATACAAAAGATTCCACTGGCATGCTCTGTAGGGATCTGATGCCAGCTAGCCTCCCCGAACTCTTGGGCTCCTGCTACAGGGCACGGCCTGGCCCTACCTGAGGCGGAGGTGCTGCTACCACCTGAAGCCCCGAGCCCTAAGCTGCAGTCCGTGTCCTCTGCCTCTCGTCTAGGGTGTGGCTCAGGGCAGAGCGCTGGCCATGCATGTTCAACACCCTGTAGGTTCTGTCCCCAGCACTGCTGAAAGGCAGAGACTATGAGAGCACTCCCAGGAAGAAAGCAGGAAAAAGGCAGTGTGCTTCAGCTCCTGTGCTGAGGCTGTAGCCATGAAGGATAAAAATGATGAACAGTTTCACCTCCAAGCTCTTACTGAACTGTGTTGCTCTTTGGCTTCTTGGATTTGCTGTCCTTCTCTCCCCCAAGGCTAGCCAGCCAAGCACCACGGAAGGAGGCTGCCGCCATCTGTGCCTCCACGTCCCAACGCAGGAGTGGCCCATGAGACCCAGTGTGGGCTGGGTGGGCCGCTGCACTGAGGCACACCTAGCGCACAGTGCAGACGCAGGAGTGCTCCCGGGCACTGTGGAAGAGCAGATCTCAGGGCGCTCATTGCTCACAGGGCTGAGCGTCACCTGGGGGCAACCCAGCAAGTGACGGGACATTCGTGGCAGAGCCACTATGGACAGCGCTCCCTTTGGTGCGGCTCCTCAAGGACGTGCTGCACCCTGTGCTGAAGGAGCCCAAGACAGAGATGGAGCTGCCTGCGGGAAGAGGCCGACCTGTAATGGCGTTCTCTCCCGCAGGCACTGAGAGGCACGGTTCTCCTCCAAATGTAATTTCTCCTGCAGGATGTATTTACTATATGAAAGCATGAATGCGTGTGCGCATACACACACACACACACACACACACACACACACACACACACTCCCTCCAAAGCAAGCTCCCAAGAGGCCTGCAGTGCAGTGCAATTAGGCTTCTGGCTGCTCTCAGTCTTCGGAGCGGAGCGTCACCTCCCGGGATGTCTATTAATTACTTCGATATTTGCTTATCCCAAATGGAAGAAGCAGAATGAGAAGAAACAGATTTGTTGTTACTGCTGTTATTTTATTTTCTACTCTGCAGACCATAAAATCAGTGTGTAAAAGAGGGAACAAATTTATGGTACACAGATGCTGGCACTAGGCCTGAAGGACAGGCTTTCTCTGCTGCCAGCTGTGAAAACAAACCTGCTTCATGAAAAAGGGACTGACATCTTCAGATACAACGTAGAGGTTAGTCATACCGTGGAGATGTTTTCGTAGTCACATCAGCTTGCATGGTGTTTGCAGCCTCCAGGCAGGGCGACAGTCCCCAGACAGAGGGCAGAGACGGTGACATGACATTTAGAGAGCCAGCCTGGTCGCACGCTGTTTTCTGAGACAAACGTCTAGTGGAAGGATGCACCTGCTTTCTGGGCTGCAGCATGCAAGCTGGAGCTGAGCGAGCCTGAAGCAAATGGAGGCTTGAACAGAGTGAGAGGGGAGCGGCTGCCAGGTCGCCAGGGTGGGCAGGAGCCGAGCAGAGCACTGGCTGTCACAGCAACAAAGGAGAGGAGGCTGGGGACTTGGTGCTTTAAAGGAAGAAAGGGTTTGGGAGAGGAAGAACACAGGAGACACCGCCTCCCACCGCCCTCCGGGCACACCCAGCACCACCCACCAAAAGGTCCACACCTTGGGGCAGCTTTGGGACTTTCTGGTCCCCCTTCTTCTCCTGCCTGCACCTTTGGTGTCTGCTTCCTCAAGGACCAGGGCTTTGCCACAGTTTGATGACATACTTCTTGTGGTGCACACGTGGTTCTGACTGTTGAATGTATACAAAACAACACCACTCTTTTGATAGGTCAGGACTCAAAGCTTCCCAGGCACCCTGCCCCAAACACTCTCCCTCTTGGTTTCCCAGGCGCTCTGTCCCCAAGCTCTCTCCCCCTTGGCTCCGGGCAGAGCCAAACCCAAAACCGAAGAACAGGTCCGCCTGACTTTGACCTGCGCAAGCAGCCACGAAATTCTCCTTTGTGAACATTAAAGGTCCCCCACAGACCAGGTAGCCTGCCAAGATGAGCTCTCCTTCAGCTGTTCCGGCCCACGAGCACCTTCCTAAAAGAGCCTATAAAGTCTCCTCTACAGCTTTGTTCACTGCTGTCTTGGTCCGCCAGACAGCCAGCCTGCTTGATGCTCCTAATAAATCTTCTACTCGCATTGATTGTGTGGGTTCGTACCTAACACCTTTTATCAGCTTCTGCTTTTTTCACACACCATTGGTGAAGGTTTGGAGAGTGTCCCGTCACTCCTGTGGCATTTATTGTGCATTTATTTATTTTGCACAACACAGTCACTTTTCAAAATGCTATTTTATGATGGCAGCACTGCCTGAGAGGCCTGAGATCCACTCATTCAAGTTCTTAACTCACGCTGCAAATATCTCCCTTAAGAACAGGATTTATCAAAGCTGGTGAAATGAGCCAGCATGCAGAGTCCTCAGAAAACAAACTGTAAGTTCCAAGCAACCTAGACATTTCCTCTCGAGGTGTCTTCCCCAAAGAGCTAAGACACCAAATCCCGGCGACCCGCGCGCGCCCATGCTCGGAGCAGCACGGCTACGGCAGCGCGGCTCGGGATGCAGCCTGCACGCCGAGCACAGATGAGCGCCCAGCGATCGTGTGGCGCCTGTGCGCCGTGGGGAGCTACTCCGCCTTAAAGAAGGACGGACTTGAGGCTGTCTAGGAAGACGCACGCACCTGGAGACCGCAGTGCTGAGTGACGCGAAGCAGACACACGAGCTTAGTGTTCCACGTGTTCGCGCATATGAGAAACCCAAACACAAGCAAAGGGCACAGGTAGCTAGCGGACAGTAAGTAGGGACACGGCTCTTCTGCAAAAGGCGGGGCGGGAGGGGAGGGCAAGCAAGGCTCCATGGTGCGCGTGCGCGTGCGCGTGCCCGGCTCCACGCCAGGCGCGTGACCTCCTGTGCTGCAAATGGGCACTAGCAAAAAATTAAGTGAAAGATGAGCAAGGGGAAAGTCGAAACCAAAAAAAAGCAAAGAGAAATTTTAGAAACAAAAATAGAGTAGCTGAAATAAAAAGTTCACTAGATGTGTTTGATATCAGAACAGAGACTTTAGAAGCAAAAGTAAATTTGAAGAGAGATCCATAAAAATCACCTAGTCAGAACAGCACAGAGAAACAACATGGAAAAAAACAATGAAAAGAATTCTACGGAGAGCTGGGGAGATAGCTCAGTGGTCTCAGCGCCTGCCGGCAAGCACGAGAACCAAGTTTGATCCCCAGTACCACAGGCCATGCCAGCCCAAGATCCAGGTGTGCCAAACCGGCCGAAACTGGGACATGTCTGTAATCCCAGCACTGGGGAGGCTGAGACAGGAGGATCACCAGAGTCTGAGCTTCATAGTGAGACCCTGTGCCAAGTAAATAAATAAAGATTAAAAATAAAATGAAAATAAAAAGAGGTCTCCTGAATATTTTTAGCATCCTAACATTTGTGTTGTCACAGTAACAAGTAGAAAAGAAAAGAAAATCGATATAGAAAATTTCTGAATACTGCATCCAAACTTTAATGGAAAATTTCCAAAATTTGACAAAAGATATAAATGTACAGATTCAAGATGCACAAAGAGAAGGAAATACAACTTAAAAACCCATGCTAAAAGCATAATACTCAAGCTACTGAGAAACCAAAGATGAATTTTAAAACCCTAAGAACAACTAGAAGAGTAATACATCATGTTTAAGGGGAGGGAAATTAATATAGATTTTTCATAAAAAGCCAGGGAGCCCAGGAAGCAGTGAAGTAGAAGTGCTCGTGCTCTGAGAGAAAGAACTGAGGTGAGGCTTCCGCACACAGGGAGGTCCTCAGGACCAGCGTGGGGCGAAGAGCTCCCCAAGAGGGCCATGGCAGGCTCTGCTGCCGGCCAAGCGCACTGAGGGGGGCAGGAGAGCAGGCTCTTCGGAAGGAAGGCGACCACTCCAGAGGGCTGACAGGAGGGATAGAGAGGCGCGCACCCAGCTGGCTCCCGCAGGACGAAGCTCTCCTCCTCCGTGATCTAGAACATGTGTGGCCACTGACAGCACAAATCACTGCTGTCCGATGCCACTCCCAACAAGCAGGGATGCCATATGCAGCCCCTGTCACGAGGGCGGAGAGCGAGCCCGCACGAGCCTGAGGCTTCTGCCCTCACTCAGGAAACATCACGCCTCTGTTGACTGCCAGAAAAGTTGTACCTCAGTCAGCCACTGAAACTACCATGCAAGAAGACAGCCAAAGGAAAAGTTCAAGGGGATGAGTAATATTCCAGCACTGAAAAAGACTTCGCAATGGGAAGGGACCGACCCTAAATAAACACATGGGCTACACACACGAATCAGATTCATGGAAACCAGCCGCCACCCACCCTGCTGGTCCCCAGAGCACACGTGTGTGTCAAGAACAAGATGTCTCCTGCATGTGGCAGTGGCCTTCATACTCAATGGACGAGAGGATGTTTGGAGTGTTTCTAAAGCCATCTGGCACTTGGTCACTGAGACATTGTCTGATGGTTACTCAGTGCTTCCATTTGCATCTAGTGCACCCAGGAGCCTCACACACCCGTGGCTGTGCTCTGAGAGGAGTGGGCTGTGGACGGCTACAGGTCAGTGTGCGGCTAGGAGGAGGCGCATGGGCAGAAGGGGTGGTCGCCGGGTGCGTGGCCAGGCAGGGGTCTCTCCCTCCCATCTCCTTTCTTCATCACCCCACTTCCTGTGGCCATGCTGTGAGCAGCGACCCTCCGTCAGGCCCCTCTGCCACGCTGTCTGCTGTGGAACCAGCAACAGTGGGCTGCAGACAGAGCCAACACAGCCCTCTCGTCTGTGAGCTGAGTCTTGGTGCCAAGGCAAGTCGTGAAGACAGTGGGGTTCCTGAGTATCCCTGTGTCAGAGCCCATCTGGAGGCTTTGGCTTCCCACGCTGCCATCTGCAGGAGAAGGGCAGAACCCAAATGAGTATATTTGAACCTTTGCTTTCTGAGAGCTTCATCACTAAGAAATAAATGCCAAGCTTTTCAGTGCTTCATGGGAAGGGCAAACAATCGCCACCGTCGGTGTTCTGGATCAAAGTAAACCTGTGATCGACCTTCAAGTCCTGCAGCCGATGTCGTGTGTCGAGGAATCGGCGTCAGTTAGAAATGATATTTTTCACCCAGCAGGCTAGTTCCCATTAAGTTGAAACATTCATACTTCTGCACACATTAGCTTACTAATTGAAGCTAATTTAATACTCTTGAAAGGCTTAAAAGCAAATGTGGAGAAACACAAGGATTTGGAGGATTCTCCCGGCTGATTAGCCGAGTTCTGTAAACAGGCGGCGTGATTGCCCTGCCTGGTGCCGCACCCCAGACCTTGATGAAAAATGCTCATTTTCCTCGCGCTAATGGCTTTGACGTCAGCACCTCCATACTGCCCGCTGGCCCTCCGTGAGGTGGCTGTGGCCCCCCAGAGCCTTGCTGTTCGGTGGAAGTATCGATCACAGCGATAAATAGACACGGCTGGGCCCGGCCCCGGGTGCGGTGTGGAGAAGCCGCAGCCAGTGAGAGGACAGAAAAGCGAGCGTCTGCTCTCGGTGGCTCAGAGGGGTCTTCACAAAGCTGCTGGTGATTGCACTTCCAGATGGCGAGGCTGGGCAGAGCGCACAGCCTGCACCGCCGAGACGCTGCCACGACTGCCGTGGGCACCCAGGCGCACACGCGTGCCGCCCAGTCTTTCCACACATCATTTGCTAAGTGGTAAGCTGTCCTAGGTGCTGGCTCTGGATGTAGCCCCCTGCCCTCGTGGTGAGACCCGGATGATGAATGCCAGGCCCGGCAAGCCTCACCCAGAGGGCCCCACGGCTGCGCCAACAGTCAGCGAGGGCTGCAGGCAGGGCCCTGGGCTGGGCCTGTGTGGCTGATGGCTACAGCTGCACACTGGTTGTGCACAACATCCTGGAGTTGAAACAGCAAGGATTCTCATCCTTGTGCGCTGTCACAGGCGCTCACTGTGGCTCCCAGCCCCACAACCTTATCTCACCCCAGAAACCCAAGCTGAGACCCTGGTGGGCTAGGATTTCACCAATCAAGGCAACTGTTATTTCTAGAAGCCAGCTTACCCCTAAATGGGTGCGCGCTTCCTCATGGCCAACAAGCGCCTCAGTCTGGGGCTCCTACTCATCGCGCAAGGTACTTTCCCTGCTCCCCAATACCCCAAATAAACCTTTGCCTCACACTCCCATTTCGCACCTCCTCTCTTTCACGGGGCCCCGCCGTCCCCACTGTCTGCTGCAGTTTTGAACCAGCCTCACCTCACTTCTCTGTTCTTCCCCAGATTGAGGACAGGACCCAGAGAAGAGCCAGAGAAGGGGAGGGCTGTGTGGGAGACCCTGTGCCCCAGTCCTGCCAGACGCTGTGGTCGGGCCATCCATGGTCACAGCAGGCAAAGCAGGGGATTCTGCAGCAGAGCTGAACGGAAAGCAAGAGAGAAAACAAACGGAAGAGAGTGAATACGAAGACGAGAAGGAAAGACAGGAGAGGAAGCGGAAAGCACCCCAGAGGCGGAAGCCACGCCTCCGAGGCCACCAGCAGCAGGAGGCCTGCACGTGGCAGCAGCCAGGCACTGCTCGCTCTGGACCTGGGCTGGGCACTGGCGTGGATCCCTCCACTGTCACGTGCGAGTCCACGTGAGATGTCCTGCACAGATGTGCGGGTGGAGACGCGAGCATCAGGCTCCCGTGTCATCTGGCTTCTCCACAGCATGGTAGTGGATCAGCTTGGGTAAAGGGCTCACTGTTTCCTACCAGCTTCTTCTGAAATCTCGGGCAGCCAGTGATCCTAGATCGTGTGTGAATAATCACGCTCCTGCTGCTGGTGTAAGAAGTTGGCCACTGAGGCACAGTGGTGAGGAAAATCTACCTTCACAGGCCCTTGGCAGCCTCGGGCAGGAGAGCTCACTCATTCGGAAATGCAGCAGGCATTCAGCCGAGGCTCCCATGTGCCCAGGTCTGGGGCCAGCGCTGGAGTGGGGCGGCTGGACGAGAGCAAAGCATCCTGCCTTCAGGAGCTCCGGCCCCCCCAGCACCTCCTCCTCGGCAGGAGCCTGACGCCAGGGCAGGTGGTGGCTGTGAGGTCATTTCCATCCGGCGCTCAGGCAGTGGAACCACTGGGGCAATGTCTGCTCTTCCTCCTGAGTCTGGCAGTGTGGCCTAGCTGGATGGGATGACAGAACGCCCTCTTGGCTGGGGACAGAGGCAGAGGCAGAGACGGAGATGGGTATGGAGACAGGGGCAGGACAGAGATGGGCTGGGGAGGGTGGTGGAGATGGGGTGGAGCAGGGGAGAGAGAGAGAAAGGGGTGGGTCCCAATCCGGAACCGTGCTAGCATCTGGCTGTCCCCTCCCCGGGGTCTCCAAGGACCGCTGTGCGCCGAGGAGTGCGTGGCTGTAATTTGGGCCCGGAGTTCAAGGTACAGCTCCTGTGACTTAGCAAGGCACACGTGGCTGGCCTCACACTGCTAACCTAGGGAGGCTGCGGTCGCAGATGAAAGCTGGCGGGGTGCAGAGGACTCCCTTCCGTGAAGGCCTCTCAAGGCCCACCTTGGTTAACCCCCACGCAGCAGAGACCCCACCACCATGGTGAGCACACTTAGAGGCTGCTGGGCAGCACTCGGCCACGCCCGGGGCCCTTGGTGTCCCTCCCACCATCGTCCCTGAGGTTCGTTCCCGTCCGCCCCCCCAGCCTCAACGTGGAACGCGGTCCATGGATTCCCGCCTCGGTCCCTGAGGGTCCGTGTGGCCCACTTGCCACCACCTTGCTGGGCCCACAGTGCTCCGGCCCCCAAGGCTCAGGCTCTGGCTGCTCCCTTCCTGGTATGGAGCCCAGTCTTCTTTGTCTTCTTTGTCACCAGTCCTGCCGGTGACAAACCTTGAATCACAAAGCAGACTCCCCAGTGCCATCTTGGGGCGCTGAACCCTTCTTCCTCGTGCCTCATATCTACTTCTTGTGTGAGGCCACCCGGGAGCCCCAGAGCCCCACCTCTGTCCCAGACACCCCGGCCTCCCCCAGGCTGAGTCCCTGCTGTTGATACAGTGTCCCTGAAACCACGACACCCCACTGGGAGGCGTCCTTGCCTCCTCACTGTGCCCACACGGACACAGAGTCATAACACTGGGAACCCGAACCATAGCACAGCGCAGGGGCCATAGCCTCCCTGCTTCTGCGACCCCCAGTGTCCCTCTGCCCCCCAAAAGAGCTTCTCTTCTCATCCTGGGGTTCTCTGGAAGAGAACACAGGCACGGTGCTGCTTCACAGGGCGGTCAGTCATGCCAGAGTCAGTTCAAGCCAGCATTCTCCATCGTGAGGGCCAGCTGTGCCTGTGACAGGACCCCAGTGGGCGTGGGAAGTGCAGGGCATTGGTGGCTCTCCTGGCCCAGAATCCTGTGTAGTTGTCACCCAGGCACCTCACTGCAGCTCCCTGAGGGAGCCCCGTCCCACTGTGTGGCAAGGGGTAGAGCCAGGGCGGGTAAATGACAGGGCGCTGAAGGAAAGGACAGAAGCACCAGGCAGTCAGATAAGGTCTCCCTCCCTCCGCCCACAGTGGCACTCACAGAGCCAGCAGTGCCTGACCCTGATCTTCGCCCACCCCCGTCTGATCCTTTCCCCCACGGCGGACACTGTGACGCTTCCTCTCAAACCTTGATGCTCAAAATCTCCCTCTCCAAGGGCTGGGCCGGGCCAGGTGGGCCAGGTGGGCCCTGGGTCCTGTGCATCCCCAGCCAGAGACCCTCCCATACCCCAGGGCCTTAGACGTGGCGCTGCCTGTGAGGCAGTGAGCTCTTATCCCTGGCCAAGCCCACCACGTGGAGTAAACTCGACTCCTCTGACTCCTTCTGAGTGCCCTGATGCCTCCTTGGTTCTCTGTACAGGAACCTGGAAACAGCTCCCCAAGACCCTCAGTCACAGGTGAAGGTCTCTTTCCCAGTGTGGCAGGAGACCCCCTAGCTTGCCAGCGTCTGAGCCTGCAGAGTGTCATCTGCATGTCTCAGCTGCAGACAGGGAGCTGGGAGTGGCGAGGTGCTCAAGCCTACCAGCTGGGACAATGCCAGGCAGGTCTAGCCCAGCACTGGGTACGACAGGGTTCCACCATGCTGCACAGAGCCTCGTAGCATGACCATGCCCAGCACTGCCCCTCTTGTCACCGGCCCAGTCTGAGAACTGGGAACCCTGGCTCCCTGATGCAGGCAGAGAAGGGATTTCCGACCTCCTGAGTGTGCAGTCTCCTGCCCTTTGGCCTCCAGGGAGTGACGGACCTAGGTAAGTAGAGTCAGCACATCCTTCTCTCAAGAGTAGAAAATCCCCATTGCCAAAACTGAAACCACATTTTCGCATTTCCCTTTGTCCTTCTGGGAAAAAAGAAGGCTTTCTTAAAATCCCACCTATCCTCTGGGTGCAACAGGTACCAAACCAGGATCTCCACAACCCCTGGCTGGGCTTGCAATCAGCCTCCTTTTTTAATTTTTTTATTTGGTACAGGGTCTCACTATACATCTCGGACCTGTAGTCGTCCTCCTGTCTCAGCCTCCCCAGCACTGGGGTTACGGGTTATGCACCACCACACTGGGTTCCAAGCCTGCCACAGACTACAGTACCAGGGATCGAACCCAGGTCCTTGTGCTTGCTAGGCAGGCACTTAGACCACCAAGCTATCTCCCCAGCCCTAAGATCAGCCATTCCATTTGTCTGTTTCTGCTCTAAGGAAGGTTTCTGTCAGCATCAGAATCCCAGCGAGTCAAAGGCAAATCCCTTATAGCAGCGTGTCTTAAGGACAAGAGAAGCTCTGAAGATCCATGCATCCACCTCTGAGCAAAGATGCAAATTAAGCCTGCAGTTTGTTTCCTGAAGCTCAGGAGTCAGAACCCCTCGCTGGGAAGTCCTTGGAGTGTGATTCTCTGGGTCTAAGTGTGTTTCTGTCTACTGATCCCATTGTCTTTCAGTGAAGCATTCATTTCCAAGCAGCCATGACTCTAATTTTGTCAGGAACGGTTCCGCTCTAAGCTCAGGTAACCACAGAGCAGGCCAAGCTGTGTCCCCAGGAAACCCTCCCAGTGCTTATGGGCAGTAACTGTGCACCAGTTCTGTGTGTGATGGAAACAGGACGCGTCCCTGCACCTTTGAAGCATGTGGTGTGTGCCAGGCAGGCTTGGGAGGGCTCAGCTCAGCCCTGGGGTGGTGCAAAGGGCAGGGGGCAGGAGCGGCTCAGTGAAGACCACGGGCAGGGAGGGCCCTGACCACCGAGGACAGGGCTCTGGGCAGGGACCACCATGCCCTGGTGCCCCGGGGCAAGCTGGCGCTGGACACGGAGAGCGGGCCGTTGGTAGCAGCAGGAGGACACTCTCGGGAGCCTGACTCCACCGAGCACTGGCGTGCTTGTGTCTAGGGTGTCGTATGTGATGTACAGCCACATTAGTCTGCCGTGGCTTTAGAAAGGGAGTTCTGTCCTCCCCCTGCGGGCCTGAGCACAGACAGCCCAGGGCAGGCTCCAGGCCAGCAGCCCTGCAGGTGCAGGCACCCTCCTTCCTGTTGCCACCAGACGCCTGCGTGGCCGTGGCCCCTGAGCACTGCCGTGCCCTCTGAGGTGGGCCCGCGGCTCTTCACTTCCCTCCCTGCAGACACTGCCTCACCTTGAACAGGAGAGGGCCGCCGGCTCCCTCACACGCGTAGGGTCCCAGCCTGGGGCTCCGAGCGCACTGACACATCTGCAGAGTGCTCAGGCCGGCATCGGGCACCAGCTCCATAACACTGCGCGCAGGCTCGCGTCTCCTCATCGGGAAGCTGCCCGAAGCCGCCATCCTCTCCTCTCCAGGGCTACCCGGGCCTGCCTCCCGCATGGGCCCAGCTGCTTGTCTCTGGGCGCCACTGTCTCCTTCACCTGCACACTGCCTGAGCCCCGCTGTTTGCCTGCGGCCTGCCGGGACGTGTTCGCATTCCAGAGCCCCAAACCCTCGCAGGTCATTGCGGTTTCTGCCCGTGTGCCCGACACGAACAAGTGTGACTCGCAGTCGGCAGGGTTCTGGGAACTTTCTGGAGGAGTCCTTGTGCTCCCTCCTGCATTTCAGGTGCAATCAGAGATGATTGCTGCCCTGAGCTCCGCGGTGATGACTGGTGCGCCCCGGAGGGCGCCAGGCCCGGCAGCCTGCGCTGATTGTGCCCACCCGGCTGGCGCCTTTGTACCCCGCAGCAGCCTCAGCAAGGCGCTGCTGGCTCCAGGGATGCCATCAGCTGACAGGTAAACAAACAGCCAAGGACCCTGATTGCCACACTCCAAAACACAAGCATCTCTCCCAAGTACCAGGACAGGAAGTGTCCCTGATTTGTTTTGTTTTCAAATGTATTCCACTCATCAGAGAAGCCCGCTCCCCGTCAGGTCACCCGCAGCGATAAAAGGATTTGCAGCTCACACGAGGGGACAACCATCTGGACCACGGCACCGAGGGCCACGCAGACTCTGCTCTGCACTTCAAAGAGCATTCCAGCAGGAGGAGGCAGGAAGGCCGGCAGAGGCTGCCTTTATCCGCCTTTGCTCTTACAGCAATCCAGTTCTGAAGCAAGCAAACCCTCTCTGCCCTCTTCCCTTGTGCTATGATTCACTCACTCAGCCGCCTTTCTGGATGAACTGAGGAGGGAAATGGCCTTGAGGAGGAGCCTCCTCCTGGCCAAGTAGGGCCCACGCCACTTCCTGAGATGCCTCTTCCTTCCACGTTGTTTTGAACTTTACCTTTCTTGTCTCTGCCACATGAGCTACATAGTTGTTTCAGGAGATCCTTAGCTGCTCTTTGGAAATCTTATTTGAGATAAGTAAGGCATTGAAACCGAGAGCTTCACTGCCTACACAACTAGATCAAAACATTGACTCATACAAATAAAGCACTGTTTTGCGTTTTGCTTTTTGCCTTCATTTTCAATTTCTGCCTTCATGTTTTTCTTTGGCCTCAAACATAGGGCACAAAGTTGTGCATTTGTTGATTGTAATAATTGTCTTTCCATTTCCAAAATGCAACATATACCAGCATAATATGTCAAGTTATGACTCACTTGACATATGGAAAGCTTGGGTTATGATGGGAATTGCAGTTTTAACTTATGACCAGTCTTGAGTTGTGACCCCCCAAATGCTGGCCACTTGTGCTTCCTGATGATCTCAGACTCAGATTTAAAGCTTAAAAGAGTTCTGGAAGGAACATTACAGCATCCTCTCCTGTACCGGGTTAATGGAGAAATCCTGGCCAATGTCTCCCTCAGAACGCTGAGGTCTGCCTGCTATAGCAAAGAGACTTGAAGGCCGTGTAGGGGAGCCTGGGCCTTCAATCCATAACCTGAGTTACATCCAGCCCTTGGGAATTCATTGAGTCCCCACCTCAAGGGTCTGCTGTAATTCGTCAACTTTCAAAGATGTCTCTGGGCTGGGGAGATAGCTCAGTGGCCTAAGCACCTGCCTGGCAAGCAC
>NW_004524628.1:12388722-12393511 GCF_000260255.1 Octodon degus
TAGCTGTCGCCACTGACCTGGGCAGATTCATGACAGCCCTGCATGAGACATTGTTATGGGCTGCAGGCCTCGGGCTGGACTTGTGGGAGGCATCGTTCTGAGCTCCTAGGTCTTCAGCTGGACATTATCCGATAGGCATGAGGCAGGACATGTTCATGCGATCCAGGCCCTCGGGTGGACACGTTGGTCTTTAGCACGTGGTCAGATTTCTGCACTCCCTTTTTGTATATTGCTCTTTGGGGAACTATCATAAATAATCACATAAGTGTGTGTCCTGTATTGTACTGGTCCCCTTGCAAACCCCAGACCACAGCAGACCCTTAGCACCAGAGAAAGAGTACACTCACACAGGTGCGTTTTCAAGATAGCAACTCGGGACAGTGCCCTCATTTTAAGTTAGATCTGAAATACCTGGATGACTTCTTCCTAGTGTGCAAAGTGTACACCGGAAGTACGGCCTGGTACTTGCTAGTCTTACCCTGCACCAGTTCCAGCACTTTCCTCCCTAAGTATTTGATTCCACTCGTTAGGCACGGGAGTTAGTAACAGGATTGAGATGCGTCAGTAAGTGCTACAGAAAGATGTTGTGAGTGCTCACTGGCGGTTCTTGGGGCTGACTCCCACTGCGTGACTCGCGACTCCCAGCTTCCCGGGCTGCGCTGGTCGTCAGTGCATCTGGTCAGCTAGCCGTCCAGGCTACCACAGTGCCGGGTAAAATCCTACAGCCTGCTGCAGGCCCCACTTAGGCCTGCAGATGCTGAGAGTGAGCGCCTTCCACGTGACTCTCCCTGTCCTTCCCAGATGGGCTGTGCCTTCGTGCTTTGCCACTGCGGCCGCAGAGTGCAGGAGGTTCTGGGCACCCTTGGTCCAGGTATGTGTGCGGGGACAGGAGACCAAGGAGGGAAGTGGCTCCTCCTTCGCTGAGCAAGACCTTGGTAGGCCCCTGCCTGCAGTGGTGGACAAAGCCCTTCTTCCTGAAGCAGCAGGTGGCCAGCTCCCCCTGTCAGACCTGCTCAGACCCCAAGAACCCTGTTACGCTGTCGCTGTCCAGGCCCCGCCCTGTGCCGATTGTGCCACTCTTTGTGAGGGTGCCGGGGGCCCTGCCACCATCAGGGTTTCCCAGATGCAGGCCAAGCTTGGGGTCTACCATGCAGGACAGCAGTCCAGCTCCTTGGATGGGTCTCCCGGGGCTTGAAGTACTGTGTGCCACACTGTGGGGCCACTTACCGATTTAGTTAAACCTAATTTTTGGTCCATAAAAATTGGAATAATGATACTTACCTCACATGGTTAAGGAAAATGATTACAAGAAACAGCATTTGAGCTGTTGTAGGAAAACGCAGGCACCTTGAGGGCCTAAGTTAAGACTCTCAAGCTTAAATATCCCACAGTCACCCTGCCTGAGAAACCCAAAGTACCAATAAAGCAAAGGTCAGCTGTAAAGGATGGATGACAGGAAGCTCAGGCAGGCAGGCAGGCACTTTGCGGGGGGACGGGGCGGCAGAGAGGGAGCAGGAGGGAGGGGGGTGACCCAGAGCTGAGACGCGTGCACGCACGCCAGCCCCCAGTGAGCGCCATCACTGCGCTGCAAACACGGTGAATGAATGCTCAGCACAATGCTGGGCACACAGGAGGTTCTCAGTGCTTGCTGGGTTCACTGCTGGCCCGTGTGACATTTGAAAACTGTTTCTCTGAGAACCCCAGCATTAGAACAAGGACAACCTACATCGCACAGCAAAACAGACAATATCTGCTAACTGCCCACGTAACAGAGACGGCAGTGGCACAGTTCGCAGGTTACTTTCATGGATGAGAGGTTACAGTGACTCCTGGCGCTATTGGGAGCACGGTTTGCCCAAAGAAGATGGGTTTGTCAACAGCACATTTAAGCCCCTGGTTGAAAATCCAGAGCTGCTCAGGAAGGCGCCCTCCTGTGAGAACGTGTCCCAAAGCGGTGAGCTGTGCTCTGCTTTGCTCTGCCTTGCTTTTGGTACTGGGGGTCGAACTCAGGCCCTTACGCTGGCCAGGCAGGGCTTGTGCCGCCGAGCTGTCTCCCAGCCCCGCAGGGTTTTCCTAGCCCAACTCCCAGCCACGCTAGGTGTGCCTTGTGCCCGGCCTGTCACAGCAAGCTAATCTGTGTCTGACCTGAGAGGCTGCAGCGTTTTTCCCCCGCTGCTTCATTCTTACCCTGTTACTGGACACTTGTGCTCTATAGCAGGAGAACGAGATAAAGTCCCAGAAAAGGGCTCAAGTCAGAAATTAGAAAATACAAGGGGGAAGCCTGAGAGAAAAATGCACCAGCTCTGACCCCTGATCAGGGAGCAGATGAACCTTGTGTCCGAGACCTCAGGAGGCGCCGAACGGAGCAGTGCGCAGCCGGGTGAGCAGGATCCCCTTTGTCCACCATGGACATGCAGTCCCGTGATTGCATGCCTCGAAGTTCCCACGACCGACTTCGGACCAGCTCCCGCTGGGCCTGTGTGCCAACACCTCAGCCTGAGGTGGTGCTGCTGCAAACTCGGGATGGGGTGCTAGCGTGGGCAGGCAGTAGAGGTATTGGGCAGGAGGGAGCCCAGGGAAACATCTGTCCCCGGTCCCTGGCTGGATTGATGGCGACAGTGACTGCTGATTGGATGCGCTGCAGCCTGTGCCACACAACTTTTGTTAATGTTGCCCACATAAGCTGTGTGATCACTCTAGAAGTCGTCATGCAGGCAGGTTGGTGAGGAGGAGGGAAGACTTTCCTTGCAGCACTGTGTGCTTTGGACTGAATTGACAATTAATCACAACCCCGCCCCATCGTCCCCCACAAAAGGGCAACTCATCTATTTTGCACAGATCAACAAAACTAGGTACATAATTTCTCAGAGAAGCAGCCCAAGAGAAGCCACGGCAGATCCTGCACCACTGGCTATTCAGCCCGTGGCTCTGGGATCCTGGATGCTCAGAGCATGCTCCTCGTGCAGCATGGCCCTGGGAGCAGGAACCGCAGCCTGTCTATGGGCCAGAAATGCAGGTGCTCAGCCAACCAGAGCAAGCAGGATCTGGGGGAAGCAGCCGAAGCCAGACGTGGCCCCCACCAGCACCAAGGAGCTGCGCGCGCGCACACACACACACATGTCACTTCAGGGGTCACAGAGCCTCCTGAGGAATAGCCCCCAAGCCCAGGGCTCCTCTCGGAGTGGACTTTGACAGGACCAAGCAGAGGAAGTGCAGGCCACAAGCACACGGCGGGTCTGGCCCAGCGACGACATTCTGTCTCCCCTCAAGGCCTGGCTGTGCGACTCGGCAGGGCAGTCGTCTGACACACAGTCCTTAATCACATTGCCACTCACTCAGGCTTTTCCACACACCAATTAGCATACCGCCCAGCAGCTTTGTCAGCCTGCGAGCTGCTAAGTGAATCAGACTCGTTAATGTCCCCCCTTATTAATAGCACACGCTGCACGCTGCGAGCAGAAATGCCGCTAGCAGTGCTGGGCTCTGCTCCTTGTTTGAATTCATAGTAAGCCAGCACAGAGACAGAGATGAAGCACAGCAGCTGGGTCCTGGCACCTCTGAGGGGCTGCATCCTGCCCGTGCACTGAGGGAGGCGCCCAGGAGGGCCTGGCCCATGGCCGCTGCTTGAGAGCCCCCATTACTAATCCCCCTCCTAAGAAAGGAACGCATAGGGCGGCAGGTAGATTAGGAAGGATCCCACACCATCCCACCGCAAAGCTCTGAGCCCTAGCTGTGAACTAGAGCCCTCTGGGGCCCCTGAAAACGTCAGTGCACTGCACAAGTGCGACTGCTCTCGTGGATCAGAGGACACAGTCTCTTCCAGCACCACAGCAATTAAGGGGAAAGCCCCAGTACTCGGAAGGTTGAGCAGTAGAGCTCTGCTGAGCGAATCCAAAAATCTTCAAGTTGCATGCTTGCTGTACACAACACATTCTGGCATCAGCAGAAGACATTCTTAAAGATAAATTTAAAAATAAAGCCAGTAATTTGTGATTCTACCTTAAGGAATTAGAAAGGAGAAATCAAGTTCAAAACAAGCAAAACAAAAGGAATATCAGAAGTAAGAGAAAATCAATGAAACCAAATATGGAAAACAACAAAGAAAACATTGGAAGTCAAAAGTTGGCTACTTGGGTTGTTAAGGTCAACACAACTGATAAATCTCTAGAAAAACTAAGAAAAAGAAAAAGAATCAAATTATAAATGTGAGGCATAAGAAATGGGCAGCAAAGACCCTATGATCATGAAAAGAAAAACTAAGCAATATTTGAGACCCCCTTTGCCAATCAATTTTCAAATTCTGAAAAATGTGGAGCTGGGAAGATAGCTCAGTAGAATAAGCACTTGCCTGGCAAGCACAATGGCCTGAGTTCAATCCCCGGTTCCGAAAAAAAAGTCTGAGTTCCTTGAAAGATGCAATTGACCAAAAGTATCCAAGAAAATCGAGAACCCTAGCAGCGCATTGCCTTGGAAAAGTTGAACGGACCAGACTCCAGCCCACGGCGCCTTCTGTGGCCACGAGGACTGCACAGAGCCTTCGCCCCCTGCGAAGGCAAGGCCCAACCCACACCGTCTCAGCACAGTCTGACACACCTGGCTGCGATCTTCAGAACAATATGGGCCTCTCGTGTCACGGGATGAGCATTTGGTTCTTTTCAAGATCTGGTCTCTCAGCAAATTGGAAACAAGTGTGGGACTGTCCTGCTTCAAGGTTTTATATGGTTAGATTTTTGGACTTATGTGTAAACATAAGAAGTATATAATTCTTTATGCCTATTTTTAAAATATA
>NW_004524628.1:12394536-12396032 GCF_000260255.1 Octodon degus
TAGGAAGAATGTATGCAATGTGTTAATTATTGAAACTGTCCTACCAATTTGATTTGAAACTGTCTCATTGCTATTTGTTTCTCAATAAAATTATGGGAAAAAAAACAAATTGGAAACAAGACAATTTCTTCAATCTGATGAAGCACATTTGAAATAATTCATAACAAATGTTAGGCCTCATCATCAGAATCCTTTCCCATCAGATTTTCAGTCCTTGCATTAACTGATGAGTGGGAGGCAGCTTTTCTGGGAAGTCTAAAGGACCATTAAACTCCAGCTGGAACAGAGTCAACCTCGGCTCCTGCAAATGGTGAACAACAGTGTCCCCCATGACACTGATGTGCTCAGCTGGGTCCACAGAGGGCAAAGTCCCAAGGGGATAACTCAGCCATCAGACCTTGGTCTGGGCAAAGGGTCACCAAAGTACTGGGAGATGGTGGTAGATGGAGGCCTGGGTTCCAGATCTAGAGAGATGGGGTTAGAATGGGCGCACCACCAGCACCTCGCACCTGCCCTGCACGGCTCCACCAGGCTTTTTCCGAGAGCCTCTCCACCAGGGGCTTCTCTTCCACCTGGGGAGCGCTCGTTCCACTCTCATCCCTTTCCCTCCTTGCACCTGCTCAGAAGGGACCTTTGGATGAAGCAGCTGGGGGTGGCACCCAGGGGAGGTGGGCTGTGACCTGGGCGCACCACAGGTTGCAGGGTCCTCACAGGCTCAGCTGGCAGCAGCTGCTCCAATTCCCTAGCAGTGGGAGCGAGGGTGGCAGAGGGCGGAGGGTGGAAGGTAGAGGAGATCCCAGCAGCCACTCAGGGCTCCTCTCCTGAGGACACCATGAAAGGTACAGGGAGAGAGGAGTTCCAGATTCACGCTGGACAGAGGCCAGAGGGCACTGAGTAATCTTTGAGTTTAAAGTTTGCACTGAGTTCTAACACATGAAACCCTATGACTCAAGCGCACGCCATGCCACGTTCAAGGCAGGGCCCACACTCCATCCCGTCTCTCTGATGAGAGTGTCCACCTGCTCGCTTGTGGCCCTGGCCTGAGGTGGCCATGCATGTGATATCTCGCTGCCTTCTTCTGAACTGTGACTCCACCCAGCACCTGGACCAAACTCCACCTCGTGGCCACTTCCCAGCCCTGGCAGCCACTTTGGTTCTAAGCCCTCACTAGGGTCACAGGGCAGCAGAGAAGACTGGAGCCTGCAGGAGTAGGTATCAGGGTGAGTGGGACATGGGTCTGGGGGCCCCGTCTTCCTGCGCCTTCTTTCCCAGGACGCTCCAAGCATGACACAGGCAGGTGCCAAAGGAGGAGGAGACTCAGGCAGCTGGTCAAAGGGTCGTGGCTGTGTCACATGAGCACAGAGTGCTCCCAGGGCAGCTGCATCCGCCGGGCAGGCAGCTCCCGCCACGCCTGAGCTCAGAGCTCCAGCGGAATCCCGGGATCACAGCTGGTTCTGTGCTGTGTCCAGGCTCCCATCGGAGGCGGCACTGCTGTG
>NW_004524628.1:12398412-12409750 GCF_000260255.1 Octodon degus
CTCATGGCACACAAGCCCACTGGAAGCCCAGCAGTGTGCGTGTCCTGTTGACAAATACCTTGCCGTCCTCGAACCTTTGCTCTCAAATGCTCTGCTAAGGTTAGCTACCTCCTTCCTCTCTGGGATTTAATTAAAACCTTCATGTTCTCATTTAATTCATTGGCTTTTTATTTCTAATTTTAAGACTTTAAATGTCCCCCTTATTTTGAATTCTGCTCAGAAAACATTCGCTACAACTTCCCGACTAGTGCTTTTGTTATCATGAAGTAGGTGCAGTGAGGTTGACTGCGAGGCTCATTCTTTTGCTGATAAAGTCTCCCTTGCCTACACTGAGTAGCTCTTCCAGTGTGGAAAGCCATATCCTGCGGTCGACTGCTCGAATACTGTGTGTCAATTTTGAGTGAGCTGCTTTAAATGATTAGGAAGAAAGGCTGCCCACAGTGGGGTCGTTCTGAGCGGGTGCACTCTGACTCTATGCAGAGCCCTCTGTGGTGAGCCAGGGCTGCCTTGCACCGCCACCCGTGGACCTGAAGTGCACCAGCCAAGCTGCCACGAGTTTGTGCTCTCGTGGCTGAAGCCTCAGTAGCTCCATTGCTGGGAAACCAACATTAAAAGAAAGAAAAGCCCCATGCACACAAATGGCATTACTAGGGGATGGGGAGAGGGCTCAGTGGCAGAAGAGCCTGCCTGGCAAGTGCAAGGTCCTGAGTTCAGTCTCTGGTACCACATGCCGTGCCAGCCCCAGATCCCTGGGCGCACTGTGCTGGCCACCGAAACCGGGCGTGGTGGCACACACTTGTAATCCCAGCACTGGGGAGGCTGAGACAGGAGGGTCACTATGAGTCCGAGCTGCGTAGTGAGAACTGTGCCAAATAAATAAACAATAAAAATTTTTTAAATGGCATTACCTGGTGTTTAAAACAATGAGAAGTAGCCACTGCAGCTTTATTATTTATGTGATGGAACCAGGAAGTGAATATACAGGCGTACATACTCCTAAGGCGTACTTTTAAGTGGCCACTGCTCACACTACACTATCAACCGACCAGCAGAGCACCCTTGGGTAACAAGTGGCTTTTGCCTTTACGCTCCTTTACGGCATTTTCACATTTTATCCAGTGAGGATACATTCGGCATAAAATGGGCGGGAGCAAAGTAAAGCTATGCAAATATTTTCCGTCTCCTGGCTCCTACTCTGGTTGCTTCCATCCCGCCTGGCTGCGCCACCTTCCCTCCCGCTGGCTGCACTTGTGCCACGCGGGAGAGTGAGTGGACACGGCAAGAGGATGCTTCCAAGGCGTGGACAACTCCACCAGCAAAGCCAGACTGTGAAGGAAGAAAGTCACCTAGGTGACACAGGGGAGCGGAGGCCAGGCGTCCTCCAGGTAAGAGCGGTCCGCAGCCACCCAGTCACCGCGCCTGCGCCTCTTCCTTCCTCTGCATCACGGGGACCACGCAAGGGGCTGTGTGTCCCGTGCTGTGAGAACTGCGAAGTCAGCAAAACCGGAAGCTACAGTGCGTCACGGCGCTCTCTCCAGACCGCAAGATGAGTGAGCTCCCAAAACCCCCGCGTGCCAACATTAACTAGATCGCCTATATTAAGGGACAGTTTGCTTCAGAAATGTCAAGGTGTACTTTCCAAATCACTTCAGAGCATGAGATAACAGCAAGATTTTTAAAATAAACCACAAAATCTGACCACTGTTCTTGGGCAGGGCAGCACGCTGGGTCTCCTGCAAGTGGGAGGCCCTGTCCCCCTCCAGGGTGCAGTGGAGTTCTCCTAGGCCTGCCACGAAGCCTGCTGCGGCTGCGTGCAGGTGCCCCATGACAGAAGGGACAAGTTTCAGACTACACCAGCACGGTCACTGATAGGTACTGGGAGCCAGGCCCACGCCTTGCTGCTCCCTGTAACTCTGTCGTGCAAACCCCCTGGTCCAAACTCTGGGTCACACCACCTGTAGAAGAAATGCAGAGGACACACCCTACAGGCTTGCAAATCGTACGTCCGTGTCACTGTCCACTAGACCCTCGAGATCCGCTGTGCTTTCGAAAGGAGGTTTGTAGGTCACCACGTTGGCACAGTAGGCCTGTAGAGAGTCTCTAGACTCCTGGTCAGGTAGAATTCATGTGATGAGCGCCTCCTCACTAGAACCTGCTGGGTGGCCTGGTGTCATTCCCAGAGGGCCAAGAGGGTCCGCTACAAGCAGAGGGACCAGCACGGTGGCCCTGCTTGGTGACTGCGGTGGCTCGGATGCTATGCCTGGCCACGATTCCCCGCTGGGAGTCTTCTGTGACCTCCTAGCTACAGAGGTTGATTCTGTCAAAAATCACAAGCCATAGAAATGTCCTTTGGCCTTGCCCGAACACCACGCTGCCCTGTGGCACTGTGCGTGGGTGGGATGGTGGTGTGTGCCACTGGCTCCCACGCTGTGGACCTCTCGTCCCTGGGGATGACACAACCTGACACAACCAAATGCCCGGGTTCAGACAGGCTTCAGGTGCTTCGCAGGACGCGTTCAGCCTCTTCGTCTTCTAGCCCGGCCTCACTGCAGCAAGCTCCGTCCTTGCAGCTCCTCACTTTGGGGACCAGAGCCCAGCCTCCACTCCCCTTCATCCCGTAGCTGTGCTGGGGGGTCTCCATCCTCCTGCAAGGTCACTAAGGACACAACCCAGGCCACATGAATCCCTGACCTCCCCCTCACTGAGACAGCTGGTTGGCTGTGTTCCTCAGAGCAGGCTGCAGGAACCTCCGTAGCGCTCCGGTTGCAGCACCTTCTTGGGATGGTGGCTGTCTTCCTTTATTTTGTCCATTGTCCCCTCCTTGCCAGCCACCCCCACTCTGCCCCTGTGGGCTCCCAGGTGTGCTGTGGGGCAGGAGTGTCATGCTTCGCTGTATGTATTTTCCTTTGTTTATGGAAAGGTTCTGTCCTCAGGAAGATCGCTGCTCCCAGCGCCCTCTGGAGCCGTCTGGCGTAGGAAATAAGGCCGCAGCACTGCTGCGCAAGCCGCTGCTCAGCTCACGGATGCCGCTGGGCCCTGGCCAGCGTCCGGGCTGCTCCTGCAAGCAAGCGCGGGCAGCCGCAGCGTGGCCCTGGGTGGCTGTGGAAGGGGGGCGCCCTTCTGCGGAGCTTGTGCTTGCCTTCCGCACAGGAGAATACGTGGCTTGCCAAACGCCGCACACGCGCCGCGGGTAGAGGCCGCTCGCACGCCGAACCCGCTGGCTGCGTCGATGCTGCTCAGCTCCGAGCTCTGCCCTGTGCTTTCCAAGGCCTGCGTGGCGCAGAGCCCACGGTGAGCTGCGGAGAGCAGCGGTGCAGTGATCGAGGCCCTGCTGCCGCCGCCACTGAGGCACGCTGCCATGTCCCCGGCAGAGCCCGGGACCCCGCGGAGTGTCACTGCGCAGGGCCGGAGCGCAGCCAGCCTGGTGTTCCTGAGAGCAGTGAAGCCGGGAGCTACCCAGCCAGCAGCGGAGAGGGAACCGCAGCTTTACGTAACAACTCACTAGGACTTACTCCACGTGTGTACTGAAGTAAGGTCAAAAGTTGAGTCAGTGGTGTTGCATTATTTCTATAACCTTCCACTTTGCAGCACCTGGACATGGAAAACACACGCGCATGTGTGTGTGTGTGTGTGCGCACGCGCATGTCCTCACAAAGCACAAAGTTTGCACATTCTGAAATGTAAAGAAGCACGTTGTGCATTTAACTTTTTCTTTCCAATTTCCTTCACAGCGGCGGGCAGGGAAGGAAGTGTTCTCACAGGAAGAACCGAAAAGCAAGGAGGGGTGGCAGGCAGGTGAATGACTTTTCTGCAAGCAGCTTGGAAACCCAGGTCCACGAGCTCGCTGACCCACGTTGAGGCTGTGCGTTTCAGAGTCACCCACCACTCTGCCCACATAAGAGGATGCCCAAAGGGGCCTGGAACAGGTCCCCAAGTCCCAGATAACAGTGTTTTGGGAAAGCTGAGACCTCCCTGGCTGGGAGAGACCTGTGCAGGGGTCCCTAGTGCATTGCCACATGCCTCACGTGTCCATGGACAGTGCACAGCACGTATATTTATGGGCTTCCAGAGCAGAACAGGCTGTAATGCAATTTGAACTCATCTAATTGAGAAAGAAAAATGGAAACTGTTTCCCAGGCCCGTCTACATAAGCCTTCCCTGGACCCACTGCATTTGTATCAATACAGGAAGTCACGGGGCTAAATTGAATTTGTAGACTAGTGAAGAATAAATCAATTCCCCATGGAAAAACCCAGGAGCCGGAGCTTAGCCACACGCCTCCTCCTGGCTGCTTTCACCCGTGTTTGCCGGGAGCCTTGCACAGAAAGGCCAGTGAGGAGGCTGGGCCACATCTGCCCTGACACCGCCAGGGGCTTTGGCTCTCCCCGTCACCGTCTTTGCCTGACTGCAATCAGCTGTGGAATTCTGGCACGCCGTAGATGCTGCCACTCGTAAGGCATGGGAGGAGGCACTACAGAGGACAGCATGCTCAACCACGGCCTCTCCAGCAATGACTCGACTTGAACTCCTTCTCTACTCTTCTAAGGTCTGGTTCTCTAAGGGTCATATTAGAAAACACTTCCCCACATTGTGCTGCAATCCTATGGCCCCTGACCACAGCTGGAGGGGACAGGTGTCTCTGGAGCCACATGGCATGGCTCCAGTGAAGGCCCGCAGCCCCTCTAGGCCTCTGCATAGGCTCTACAGTGATGGGATACACGGAGCCCCACCAACCCCAGCTCCAGGGTCTCCCCAGTGAATGCCCAGGATGAACTATGCTTGGCTCTCAGCCAAGCAGGCAGGGGGTGCTGCAGGCAGAGCCAGTGGGGAAGGACACAGACCTGCCCTGTGGGCCAGAGTCAGTCACGCTCACACCATGTGGGGTGCTGAGGCTTTTGCTTTTGTTTGGGGGGTTCAGCTGCAGTCTTATCCTCATTTACACACCAGACCCTGATGCTGCAAGGGGGTCATGGGAGCCTTAGGTCAGAAGTACACTGAGACCCTCGCCCCTGTATCTCCCCCCAACCATCAGCAATTGGGGCTCCTGGTCAGACAGCCCCTAGCCCAGCCCATGGTCTCCCCACTTGTGACCAATCTCAGCACTACAGCACTCTCACGGGAGAGACCAGGACAGAGCAAGCTTGGAAGCCAAGGGACTCATCTCCACCTTTCTAGAAGCCACCAGGTGACACATTGTCTGAAGTCTTGGCCCAAAAGAGAAGATGGGCCCGAAGCCGTAGAAGCCCCACACTAGAGCAATCTACAACGTGACACAGAATCACCGGTTTGGAAAAGTAGTCTCAGGTTCTGGACCCCATGCCCCAAACCTAGAGTCCAAGCCATGCCCTGCAGCACCACGTCAGTGTCTCCTGTAATTCCCCCTCGGGTGACAAACACAAGGCCCCACTGCTTCCTTCTCTATTAGTGTCAGTGACCCTGCAGCGAGGTTAGGCTGCCCTGCTGCTCGTTCCACACTCAGGTCCCCATTTTCATCTCTCACACGTTCATGACAGCGCCTGCTCTGCCCCACCTCACAGTCACTATGGAGCCACTCGGGAGAAGTTGCACCAGCTCTACAACACCGTGTGTCCCCGACCCTGGACCCACGTGGTGAGGGCCCCACTCCGTGCCCTACTGAAAGTCAATCTGGTGAGAGTCAGAACTGGTAGACACCTGGGGGTCTGTCTGGATTATTTTTCTCTCATTGTTGAGACAAAATACTGAATGCCCACAATTAAGGAAGAAAAGGTTTATTTAGCTCAGTTGGTGGAGGCTTCTGTCTGTAACCAGCTGGCAGGGTGGCATTGCACGGGGGTAACAGTTCAAGGTGGCAGAAGACAGAAAAAGCAACAAGACCAAAAGTGGGGTGGGGAGCCCCTTTCCCCTCCTAGCGCTGGCTGGCTATCTGCCCACGCCACCTCTTTCTTCTCTTCCACAGGCTCAGGATGTCTGCAAGGGGAGGACCCTGGCTCCCTGCCCAGCTGCGAAGTTCAGCTTGCAAACCTCTTGAGTTGACACAGTGTATCAACTATTACATTCCACACCTTGTCAATCTCACCTGCTTATTCTTAGCATTTCACAACTTAAACATTTTAAAACAGGCTTACCAACCCTTAAGAACCAGAATTAAGTCTGTCAGCATTATATTCCATGGGCACCCTAAAGGTGCGCCCCAGCCCTCCAAAGAGGCATGCATGTTTCTTTATGCAAAAGGCACTTGGCCCAGCTGCAAGAGTTTCCAAAGTCCTAAGAGCTTCCAAGTTTCAGCATTACTGAAAAGTCTGTGCCCCAGGTTTCCTCCACAATACAGGGCAAGCTCTTCATTGCAAACTCCTGCACAAATGAAGTCAGACATTTCCAACAAACATTTTTATTCTACAAGTTACAAACAGTGGAGTACAAAGGACTGGGACCAAAGCAAGTCCAAACTCTAGCAGGACAAACCTTAGGTCCTGTAGCTTTACACCTAACATGAAGTACTCTGCAGCAAGCAGTGAGCTCCCACAAGCTTGCACAACTCCTGTGGCCCTGCTGGTGGTTGCAGCTCCCATGGCTTCCCTCAGACTCACGTTGCTCCCTCCTGGCAGCTTTTCTTAAGCGATCCGCATTGCTGGCCTTTCCAAGCTGTTGGTGTTTTCACTGCTGGAAGACAGCAAGCTTTTCACTCACAGCTTTACACAGTGCCTTCCCAGGAGCACGTTGCCTGGCCTCTCAGGCCTTCTGAAATCTAGGTGGAAGCCTTCTTAACCCCGTAATTCTTGCATCTGCATACACCTGAAACCAGTGCCCATGAGTGATGCCAAGGTCTTCTGCCAGCTGGACTGGAGCCCGGCTTTCCTCTCTCTTGGCTGTAGGGGTCAAGTGCCTGGATTGCTGGGGACACTGAACCTGATTCTGAGAAACACATTCTCTGTGCTGCCACCATTCTAGAACATGGTGCTCTGCAGTTTTCTCCTCAAGGCAAGGCCTTTCACTTTTGCAGATTTGAGGCTGCAAACGGCGGAGACCTGCCTCCTTCTATGATGCCCTCAGGCCATCCTTTTTATTTTCTTGTTCCTTTCTGGCAATGGAGATTCTCTCAGCTCTATTTTTGCAGTCCACAGCCCTACTGGAGCTTCCTTTCTGGCCAAACTCACAACATTTGAAATCATCCTGCTGGGTAATTTGCTCTTGATTCTCAACATAAATCTGACTACAGGTCCCCAGCAAGAGCCATGTTACAGCCTCAACATTCGACTGCCTTGGAATTTTTTATGCTAGATTAATCAGTCCACCATGCTTGATTTCAGTCTTGGGCAAAGTCTCTGGACAGGAGCAAAATTCAGACAAACTTTCAGCCAAGCCATAACATGCATCGTCTGGAGTCCGATAATCAGTGCAGTCCTTCTTCCCGGCAGGAAGGCTGGTCTTCACCAGCGGGATTCCTGTCAGCCTTCTGGTCTTCTGAGCCCTGACCAGAATCTCCCACGCAGAGCAGGTGACGGTCAGCGCTTCCCTCCCCGCAGGGGGGTTGGTCAGAGGTATAGCGCCCACATCCTCTCTGTGCCCTCCCCTTGCACAGGCTCAGGTTGTACACTAAGTGAGGGCCCAGAACCCCTGCTGAGTCGCTTGGTTGAGCTATTAAACTTCTCAAGCTGACACAATACACAGCATCCTGGAAGCGTAAGAGCACGTGCTTTTCACCCCAAGATGTAAAACTGCTTAGTTACTTAGCTAAGCTTCAACACTCGACTTGACACAATGCAGCAACCACAACAGGGTCCTTAAGGAAAGGAGAGGTGGCCTCAGCTGACCTACAATATTTGAATGGCAAGGGGACGCCCATCTCTGACAAAACTAAACAAAACAGGGGATACAAATGAAGGACCGTCTTGTATATGTGTGTGCAGAGTGGTTGGGATAGATAAACAGCTACTTTCTCTTGGTTCAGTGAGAAGGGAGATTTGTACTAATGATGTTGGGACAGGATGTCATGTCTGCATCTTGAACTATGAATAACCACTACTGAGACAACAGTGTGCAATGTACTGATTATTGGAACTGTCCTACTAATCTGTTTTGGGACTGCCTCTTTGCTATTTGTTTCTCAATGAAATTAATTTAAAAAATTTAAAAACAAAAAAGAACTAATGGCAGAAAACTTCCCAAAGAGGGAAAGAATTGTATAATATATATACATATATGGTATATATATAAACATACTATATATGTGTATATATGCAGAATAGTTAGCAAGATATGCAGATACTTTCAGTTCAAAGGGAAGAAAGTTTTGAACTCCTAGTGTCTAGAGAAGATATCATGTCTGTATCTCACTATGAATAACCACTACGAAGACAACAATATGCAACGTGTTAATTATTGTAGCTATCCTACTGACCTGTTTTGGGCCTGTCTCATCACTATTTCTTTCTCAGTAAAATTAATATAATTAAAAAAAAAAAACCTGTCTAGAAACAAAGGAACTGCAAGCTGCTGTCTGCGAAGGACCTGGTGACTTCATCAAGTAGCAGAAAAAGGAGGAGGGGACGGAGCAGCTCCTGTCCCTCCCAGTTTCCAGGGCTGGCTCAATTGCTTCCCCACAGCCCAGCGAGCAGAGAAGCAGTCCCGCAGAGGCCCTGGGTGTGTGCAGCCTTCTCCACACACTGCAGCTGCGCTGCCTGCCCGCCTCCGCAGCCTCTGCCCCATTAGCTGCAGGAGGCCGAGGCTGCGCTCCCTCCCGCGCCTCTGCGGGCTGCAGGATGATGGAGAGCCCAGCCCAGCCCCCGCCTCTGCCCCAGTGCACGGGACTGCAGAGCCCTGCGGGGGTGGGGGGTCCTGAGGAGGCACGCAGGTCACGGTGCAGTCTCACTGCCCAGAGGGCGAGTTCCCTTGATGTTTTGCCAGTCCTGGGGAAAATAATAACCCAATTTCATAGGTATCTCTCCTTAATAGATACTGGCTGACTTTCCTAATTACAATCTGAGGAGATTATGCCAACTACAGACAGGCAAACACCAGCAATTATTATGTGCCAATTAAAAATATTTTTAGAAACTTAAAAACAAAATTATTGTCATAAGATTCCATGCAGGATTGTCAGAGGCAGAGAAGGCCAGGTTCTCAGAGTCTGGGAAGAGATGAAGGCCACCTCCCCGCCCCCACTCGGGGCTGCCTACAGGCTCTGCTGCGCAGTGTCCGCTTATCCTGGACCACAGAGGGGCATCCAACGGCCACGGAGGCCCGGCGAGGAGGGACTCTGGGCAGCCACTGCAGAGCTGAGGCCACGGACGCCCTGTCCAGCTGGCCTGCGGGTCTTCCGAGGTTTGCTGAGAGTGCAAATCCCAGGAAATCCTTTCCCTCAAGCTCCAGAGTTGTCTTTCCAGCACCCCTATTGTGATTCTGGGAGACTCATCTCCTGGGGGTTGCTTGGTCCTGGGCAGACAGGACAGTTGCTGGGAATACTTCAGAGCCACAGGCAGCCAGCAGCAAAACACACAACTAGATTCATTTCATGGTGTTTTTAAAAAGTACAGGCCGCTGGTGGCATTACGGGCCTCTGCGACAGTGAAATGGGCAGTGCTACAGACCGCAGGCCCTGAGTCTGAGCCAGTCCCGAGTCACTGGCCGGTGCACAGGGCGGCCATGGGACCAGGAAGGAAGGTCCAGAGATGAAAGCAGGAAGGACTCAGGGGACAAGCTGCCCTGTGGCGGTGTGGCCACGCAGCTGCAGCTCAGCAGGTGCTTCCTGCGCCATCCGAGCCTCTCAGCCTGGGAGCCAGCGATCCCATACCAGGCACCAGTGTGGCTCGAAGTCTCTGGGAGGTGACTGAGACCAAGGAGAAGTGCAGAGAGATGGGGTCCGAGGGCTGAGCCGGGGCAACTCCAGCATTCCAGGCAGGGAAGCCGAGAGGGTTGAGGGAAAGGAGCTCAGAACCAGCGCAGAATTTGCAAAGGCTATGTCACTACTGAGACTGTTTACAGTTTCACAGAGGAAACTTGGTTCTGTTCCTGAGGGTTTTTTTTTTCCATTTATGTATTTGGTACAGGGTCTCACTCCGCAGGTAGCACTCATAGTGATCCTCCTGTTTTCAGTTTCCCCAGTGCTGGGATTACGGGAGTGCGCCACCACACCAGGACTCCGTGGCTGGCTCAGCACACCTGGGGGTGGAGCTAGCGTGGCATGTGGGGTGTGGGCTAAGTTCTAGTCTGCCCTGGCACATATGTTTGAACCATGTGGATCTTCAAAAGTAGGAGGTTACATGGGTGAAGGAACAAAAGAAGATACATGCCATTTTGATAAATGCAACACAGAATTGAGGCCTCCTCGGAAAGCTTGACGGCAGCGAACTGCCTGCTCCCTGGAAGCCGAAGCGAAACTTTGATCACTTTAGCGCTCTGTGGGCTCGATCTTGGTGGGAGTCGCTCAGGAAGGAGGATGCAGTGGTTGTACCGCCTGTTTGAATTGTGCAAAATGTAATGGCGTAAACACCGCAAAGAATATGGGATCTGTCAATAGCGTCGGAATTCTTCACCTTAACGTGGTTCTACCCTAGATGAGATTTTTTTCAAACTGTTTCAGGAAAGAGGCCGAAGTAAATACTTCAGTGTTTGCAAATCGAGTGACAGAATCACCCTGTGCTCTGTGACAAGATAGAGGGCAAATGCGTACAGTGCAGGGTAAAGGGAGCACAGCTTTTTGACAAATGAATGTACTAGTGAATGGTTTTAAGGTAATAGTAATACTTGGCTTTATGAAGATTTGAACCTAATATTCCCTAGGGTTGGCAATATATTGGTTGTAAATGCACATCTATAAAATCCATTTTTAGTTTGGGGTCCGGGAAGCAGATTGGTTTGGCCTGGATTTGCTCATAATTTTACACACACACACACACACACACACACACACACTCACACCTATAATTTTTTTTTTTTTTTGGCAGAACCAGGGATTGAACTCAGACCCTTGCGCTTGCACTTGCCAGGGAAGCACTTATTCTACTGAGCCATCTCCCCGGCCCCTCACATCTATAATTTAATATTTTGGTGAAGTAGCTGAAGAGTTGTATCTAGGACACTGAAATCTTCACCAAAAAGGATGCCTTTAAAAATGGCTGGAGCTAAATAAATAAAGAATAAAAATGGCTGGATCTGATCTCATCTTTCTAAAAAGTTTCTGCATATCAAAAGACATCAACAGAGTAAAAAGAAAACCCACAAACTGGGAAAAAGTTATAGCAGACTGTCCTTCAAACAAAGGACCCCTATCTAGAACATATAAAGAACTTTTTTTTAAATCAGGCCTTCTTCTGAGAATCTCCAGAAGATTTTTGAATCTAGCAGTTAATTGGAAAGA
>NW_004524628.1:12410675-12416528 GCF_000260255.1 Octodon degus
TATAAAAACGAAATATAAGAAGTTAAGCCATGCTGCTATGTTGAGCTGTAGGGGACTCAGGTCAACGATTTCTGACACTGCCAGTGAAGTAGAAGACCCAATACTGTTATGGGCTACTAGACTTTTAGAATATTTTGCTGAGTTTACACACTTATAATATTCAAATAACAGAACTTAACAAAAAAAAAGGGGATACAGATGAATGTCCATTTTGTATCTATGTATTCAAAATGGTTAAGATAGATATATAGTTGCATTCTCTTAATGAATAGAGGGATTTTTCTAATGGTGTTTGTGAATAGGATATCATGTCCGCATCTTGTACAGCAATTAACCACTAGGAAAAATGTATGCAATGTGTCAATTATCGAATCTGTCCTACCAATTTGGTTTGAAACTGTCTCATTGCTATTTGTTTCTCAATAAAATTATGGGAAAAAAACTTGTTACAGTTTTTTAAAAAGTAAATATCATTGCTCATTTCAGCAGCACATATACTAAAATTAGAACCATACGGAGAAAGATTAGCATGGCCCCGGAGCAAGGATGACCTGCAGATTCATGAAGCGTCCATGTTTTTAGGATCCAGTCAACAACTTCTGACACTGCCAGTCCTGTGGATGACCCACTCCTATTGTAGACTACTGGGCTATATTGGATCACTCTTCTGAATTCATGCACCTATAATATATGAATGGTGATAGAGTACCCATCTCTGACAAAAGTAAACGAAAAGGGGGATAGAAATGAAGGACCATTTTGTAGTGGGAAAAAAAATACATATATATCTGTGTATACAAAATAGCATAGATATACAGCTACTTTCTCTTAGTTCAATGAGAAGAAAGTTTTGAACTAATAGTGTTTAGACAAGATATCATGTCTGCATCTTGTACTATGAATAACTACTACAAACACAACAATATGCAATGTACTAATTGTAACTGTAAAAAAAAAAAGGAAATACCAAAAAAAATCAGGCCTTCAAAATTCAAAGACCCAATCCAAAATGAGTATCTGAGGTGAATATACACTTCACAAATGAAGAGATACAAATGGCAAGTAAATATATCAAAGAAGGTTCAACGCCATTGGGCATTCAAGAGATGCAAATTAAATCAACACTGAGATTCCATCTTATGCCAGAAAACATGGCTATCATCAAGAGGTCAACTAATAACAAGTGCTGGAGAGGTTGTGGGGAAAAAGGAGCCTTTCTCTCCCGTTGGTGGAGTGCAGGACTGTGCAACCATCATGAAAATCAGCATGGAGAGTCTTCAAAAAGCTAGGATTGGAGTCCCGCACAAGCCAGCTACTCCCCTCCTAGCTGCTTTTCCAGAAGAACTGAACTCACCATACCACAGCAATATCTGTGCACCAAGTTTATAGAAGACGGTTTGTCATAGGCAAATCTTGGAAACAACTAAATGCACATCAACTGAGGAATGGACACAAAAGATATGGTATGGTTACATATGACGTATTATTCACCCGTAAAAAGATGAATTTGAAACGTTTGTAGATAAATGGATGCAGCTAGAGAAGATATTTGTAAGTGAAATAAATCAGAATAATCCTGCTAGGGTGAGAACCTGAAATAGTAATTAATATCGGAAAGGTGCAACAGACACTGTGAAAGGGAAGGACTCATTCAGGGGGAGACACAGCGGGATGAGGAGAAGGACAGAGGAAGGAGGGAAAAATATATTTAGGTACATGTGCAGAATAGTTTGGACCATTGTACTGCTGATTTCTGCTGGTCTTTGAAAGGAACAGCTAATGTTTAATTTTTTTCTTTTTATTCTTTTGTTCTTTTTAATCTCTTATAAACTTTTGTTGTTGTTTTGTTTTTTTAACCAGTTTTTCACATTTATATCTGGTGACTTGAACAAATAATTTGAAGATAATGTCATGTAATACAACAACCATTATTGAATTCCTGTTACTTTGCTTAGTGAAATTTTTTATTGTTTCTAACACTGGGTTTTTTTTCCCTATCACTATTTTGTATTCTTTAAAACATAAAAATAATTTTTAAAATCTAGGCAATCACAAACATCTTACTTTGTCATTTACTATTTTTAATTGACATTTTCAGAATGAGATCACATAATTTCTAGATTCCTATTGGGTAGAAAAGATGGAATCTCAGTGTTTTTTAATTTGCATTTCTTAAATGGCCAATCATATTCAATGCTTTTTTCAAATATTTATTTGCCATTTGCATTTATTCATCAAAGAAGTGTGTATTTATCTCAGATACCTACTTTATAATTGGATCTTTCAGTTTTAGGGTCTGATACTTTTAATTCTTCTAAATGTATGGCTTTGCACCGGCATGTTTCTTACCTTTTCTCCTTGCCCTTTCTTCGTTGTTTAATCCATAAGTTCTCACTTTCATTTTAATTGTGTTATGCCTTTTTATTTTTATTTCTTCTTTTGAGTTTTTAAACTAGGGAGATTATATGATATTTACACATGTGGTTTATTTCACTTCTATATTCAAGTGACATCCACATAAATACAAACTCTTTGAGGTTATCATTCTTTATAACTGAGTAATACTCCATTGTGTAAAAATACCACATTTTTCTCATCCATTCCTCAGGTGACGAGCATCTTGGTTGTTTCCAGGATTTAGCTGTCACAAATTTAACTGCTATAAACATAGGTGACATTTTCAGTTCCTCCAGGAAAATTCCTAGTAGGGGAATAGCTGGTTTGAATGGGATTTCCAGTCCTAGTTTTTTAAAGAGTCTCCACACAGATTTCCATAATGGTTGCACCAGTCTACATTCCCACCAGCAGTGGAGAAGGGTTCCTTTTTCCCCAGAGCCTCTCCAACATTTGTTGTTGGGTGATTTCTTTATGATAGCCATTCTTTCTGGGGTGAGATGATATCTCAATGCTGTTTTAATTTGCATTTCGCAGATAGCTAGTGACGTGGAGCATTTTTTCATATATATTTCATATATTTATTCGCTTCTTTAATTTCTTCCTCTGAGAAGCGTGTGTTCATCTCGGATGCCCATTTCTGGATTGGGTCTTTAAATTTTGGGGCCCTAGTGTTTTTTAGTTCTTTATAAATTCTAGAGAGCAGACCTTTGTGTGAGTGCTTATTTGTCATGATTTTTTCCAAATTTGTGGGTTGTCTTTTCACTTTGTTGGTAATTTCTTTTGACTTGAAAAAACTTCTCAATAATAGGAGGTCTCAGTTGTTAATTCTTTCAAGTATTACCTGTGCGATTTGGTTTTTGTTCATGAACTCTTTGCCTACCCCTATGTCTTCAAGAGTTCCTACTACTTTCTCTTCTAGGAGATTTAGTGTCTCTGTTTTAATATTTAGATCTTTAATCCATTTTGACTTGAGCTTAATGCATGGTGATAGACCGGGGTCAAGTTTTAGTTTTCAGCATGTAAAGCACCAGTCTTTCTAGCACCATTTGTTAAAGAGGCTATCTTTCTTCCAGTGAGCATGTTTCACCCCTTTGTCGAGGATAAGCTGGCTGAGTGTGTTCATAGGGGCTTCTGCATCTTCCAATCTATTCCATTGACCCTCAGGTCGATATCATTGCCAGTACCATGCTGATTTTATCACAGTAGCCTTGTAGTATAACTTCAAGTCAGGAATTGTGATGCCTCCTGCCTTGTCTTTATTGCCCAGGATTGCCCTTGCTATTCTAGGTCTTCTCTGGTTCCAAATAAATTTTAGGAACAATTTCTCTAGGTCTGTGAGGTATGTTGGTGGTAGTTTGATAGGGATTGCATTAAATTAGTACAACAATTTTGGGAGTATGGCCATCTTCATAATGTTGGTTCTTCCCATCCAGGAGCATGGGATATCTTTCCATTTTCTGAAATCCTCTACAATCTCTTTTTTCAGAGTACTGTAGTTTTCCTTGAAAAGATCTTTGACTTCTCTAGTTAGGTTAATTCCAAGGTATTTCATTTTCCTCAGTGCTATTGTAAAAGGTATTGTTTCTATAATTTCCCTCTCAGTGTGTTTGTTGTCTGTGTAGAGGAATGCTATTGACTTTTGAGTATTGACTTTATAACCTGCTATGCTACTGAATTTCTGTATTAATTCTAGTAGGTTCTTGGTGGATTTTTTTGGGTCTTCCAAGTAAAGTATCATGTCATCTGCACATAAAGATAATTTAACTTCTTCTTTGCCTATTCTTATTCCTTTTATTTCTTTCTCTTGTCTAATGGCTCTAGCTAATGATTCCAGAACTATATTGAATAGGAGTGGTGATAGAGGACATCCTTGTCTTGTACCAGATCTAAGAGTAAAAGATTTCAGTTTTTACCCATTTAGAACTATGTTAGCCATTGTGTTGTCATAGATGGCTTTTATCAGATTGAAGTAGAGGCCATATATTCCAATTTTCTGTAGGACTTTAAACATGAATGAGTGTTGGAGTTTGTCAAAAGCCTTTTCTGCATCAATTGAGACAGTCATGTGGCTTTTAAATTTGGCTCTATTGCTATAGTGTATTATATTTATAGATTTGTGTATTTTGAACCATCCTTGCATCCCTGGGATGAATCCTACATGATCCTGGTGTATGATCTTCTTGATGATTTGCTCTATTCTGTTTGCTAGGATTTTATTGAGGACTTTTGCATGTATGTTCATGAGGGAGATTGGCCTGTAATTCTCTGTTTTATTTGTGTCTTTGCCTGGTTTTGGTATCAGTATAATACTTGCCTGCAGGAATGATTTTGGGAGGATTACTTCATTTTCAATTTCATGGAAGAGTTTCAGGAGTATAGGGATTTTATCTTCCTTAAATTTCTTGTAGAATTCAGCTGTGTATCCATCAGGACCTGGACTTTTCCTTGTTGGTAGGTTTTTTATTACATTTCATATTTCATTAACTGTTATTGGGTTATTGAGAGTTGTTACATCTTCTTGATTCAGTTTTGGTAATTTGCACCTTTCTAGAAATCTCTCCATTTCTTCTGTGTCTTCTGTTGTGTGAGAGTAAAGGTTCTCAAAGTAGCTATTGACAATCTTCTGAATTTCACTGGGTCTGTGGTAGATACACCCTTTTCATTCCTTATTGCTTGTATTTGAATTTTTTTTCCTCTTTTTGATGAGGTTGGCTAGGGGCTTATCGATTTTATTTAATCTTTCGAAGAACCAGCTTTTTGATTTATTAATTCTTTGAACTGTCTCAATTGAATTAATTTCTGTTCTAATCTTTATGATTTATTCCTGTCTTTGGGTTCTGGGTTTGGTTTGCTCTTCCTTTTCTAGATGTTGGAGGTGCAACATTAGGTTGTTTATTTGTTCCTGTTCTGTTTTCCTAATGTGTGTGTTCACAGCTATAAATTTCCCTCTGAGAACTGCTTTCATCGCATCCCATAAATTCCGATATGCTGTGCTTGAATTTTCATTGGATTGTAGATATTGTTGAATTTCTTGTTTAATTTCATCTGTGACCCATTGGTTGCTGAGTAGGGTGTTGTTTAATTTCCATGTATTTATGGAGCTATTCTGTTTTCTTCTTTCATTTATTTTCAGTTTCATTGTGCTGTGGTCAGATAATATGCATGGGATAATTTCTGTTTTCTTGCATATACTTAAGCATGATGGACCAGTATGTGGTCTATTTTAGAAAATTACTATTGTAGAAAATGAACAGTTGAAAAAAATGTATATTCAGCTGTGTTTGGGTGGAGCATTCTGTATATGTCCACTAAGTCCATTTGTTCCAACCTCTGGTTCAGTTCTGCTACTTCTTTGCTAATTTTTGTCTACTTGACCTATCTTTTTGAGATAAGGGGGTGTTAAGGTCTCCTGTTAAGATTGTGGTATTTGATATTATATTTTTCATGTCCATTAGG
>NW_004524628.1:12417448-12428267 GCF_000260255.1 Octodon degus
TCTGTTTCTTTTTCTCTAGCTGCTTTCAGTATATTGTTCTTGTGCTGGATTTCTAGGATCCTGACTTTTATATATCTTGGTGTGTTTTAATTGGGTTGAAGTTATTTGGAGTTCCATATGCTTTGGTTGCCTGAATATCAGATTGTTTCCTCATATTTGGGAAGTTTTCTGCTATTACTTCTGCCCACATTCTTTTTATATCATTTCTATTGGCTCCATCTTTCTCATTGATGCCTATTAGTCTCATGTTCTTCATCTTTGCATCATCTTGAAGGTGATGAATTATTTTTTCCTGCACCATAGTTATTTTTAAGAGATCTTTTCATACCTTTTCACTAGCTGCGACAGTGTCTTCAAGATCTGAAACTCTATCTTCACTTTCACTCAAACGGTTTTGCAAGCTTGTGATTGGAATTTTAAGTTCCTCTATATCTCTTTGACTCTGCTTCACGTGATCTATATCTTTCCTTATTGCTCATTCAAGGAGTCCATTGCTTTTCTAGTTTCCTCTATTTTTTTAATCAATGTCTTCTTGAGAAGCAGTTATTCTTTTACTTCAGAAATTATTTCTGATTTGAGTTCCTCTATATGTTTCTGCATTTGATTCTTTACTTCAGACTCTATTAATTCAGAGTTTTCTCTTTTTATTTCAGAGATTAATTCTGATGAGTTCCTCTATATCTTTCTGCTGTTTTTTTCTTTACTTCAGATGCTATTATTTCAGACATTTCAGCTGTGCTAGTGTCCTCTGCACTTGTTCTGGGTGGGCTTGGTATCTGAGATTGCATTTTGCCCCTTCTCTTTATAATTTTGTATAGTACTGTCCTCTGACCATTGGTGTATAGCTTTGGTGCAGTTATAACCTTAGCACCTATTAAAATTCAGATGCAGATCTACTAAGTTTGAGTTCATCCAGTTGTGCCTGGCTTGGGTCTGGCAAGCCCAAGCTTCTTCCTGCTGCAGCCCTTGGAGGTGAACCTGTTGTGCCCTCAGAAAGATGTTCTACTCCTGGGTTAGCTGGGTGGTTTTGGCCCCAAGTCTCTCTGCAGGGACTTCAGCTGCAGAGTTTCACCCCAGGCCTGTATGCCAGGCCTGAGCTTGGTCTGAAGGGGTTCAAGGGGCACAGGAGTGTGCAGAAGCTCTCCCACCCACTCACCAGGCCTGGGCTTGGGTGGGTCTGGAGGGGTGGAGGGGTCCCAAGAGCATGGTGAAAGGTCTCACTCATACGGCGGGCCTAGGTTTGGTCTGGAGGAGTCCAGCAGGTGCAGAGGAGCGCAGAAGCTGTCCCACACACATGCAGGGCCTGGGGGAGGACTTGTAGTAACCTTCTGTATCTCTTTTGATCATTCTTCATTTGAAATTGACACTATCAGAGACTAGAATAGCTACCCCTGCTTTTTTCTGGGTTTATGTTGCATGGAGTGTTGTGTTCCATCCTTTGACTTTCAGTCTATGAATTTCATTTTGAGTTGAGTGTATTTCTTGTGTGCAGCATATTGTTGGATTTTGTTTCTTGATCTACTCTGCCAATCTGATTCTTTTGGTTGGCAAATTGAGGTCATTACATTGATGGTTATAAGATATGTATAGACTTATCTCTGTCATGTTAGTTTCCTGCTGCAGGTTCCCTGCCTTTCCCCCTATTTAATTACCTCCTCTGTTTGGTTGTTCCCTTCTGTTGTTGTTCTTCAAGTTGTGGTCTTTTTTTCTCTTTCTAGAATAACTGTCAGTATTCTTTATATGGTTGGTTTGGTGGTCATGAATTTCTTGTGTTGTCCTTTGTCATGGAAGTATCTATCTCTCCATTAAATTTGATAGTTTTATGGGGTACATCAATCTGGGTTATTTTCTTTGAAGACCTGAAATACTTAACTCCAAGCTCTTTTTTGACTTGACGGTTTGTGTTGAAATATTTGCTGTAATTCTGATAGGCTTTCCATTATAGGTGATCTGCTTCTTTTCTCTAACAGCTTTTATTATTCTGTTCTCTTATTGAATTTCTTGAAGCTTGATTATCATTTGTCTGAGTATAGATTTATTTATTTATTTATTTATTTATTTATTTTATGGCTAATTGGAGTTCAGTATGTCTCATTTAACTACATATCAGATTCTTTTTCCCATTCTTGAGAAATTTTCTGGTACTACTTCTGCAAAACTTTTATGTCATTTATTTTGTATCCTGTTGTTTCATTAACACCTATCAGTCTGATATTGCTTTTTTGTTTGTTTGTTTGTAGGTTTTCTTTATTTAGTACAGGGCATACAGGGTCTTCAGTGTCTCACTGCGTCAGTTGGACTTGTAGTGATTGTTATGGTTTGTGTCTAGTTATCACCCCCAAAGCCTCATGCAGTCATGGGGCAGGGACTTCTAGAGTTTTAGATTAACGCATGGTCCACTGGGATTATGGGTGATCCACTAGGATTATAGGTCTTAGTACTGCTGGGACTATGGGTGTGAGTGCTACACTCAACCTGGGGCTGATAGCCTGAGTGTAACTTAAGTGAGACAGAGAGACAGACTCTCTGTGTTGCCCTTGTTGTTGTTCTACCTCCATGAACTACTGCTCTCTGCCGTGTTCCAGCCTGCCCCAGAGCCAGCTGAGTATGGACTGAACCCTCCAGTAACTGTGAGCTAAATAAACCTTTCCTTTCCTTCATTTTGAGTGTTGAGTGTTTGTCCCAGCAATGAGTGAACAGTATCTGAGACAGTGATCCTCCTGTTTTCAGACTCCCAAGTGCTAGGATTACAGGTGTGCACCACCATGCCCAGTCTCAAACACCATCTCCGCACACCCCAGGGGCAGGACTGGCATGGCAGGCCCAGGGGTCGAAGCCAAGCCACTGCGCTGTGCCTAAGCAGGTGCTTTAGTCCACTGGGCTATCTGGCTGGTCCCGATATTGTTTTTCTTTGCATCATCTTGACGCGGTTGAATTGCTATTTCCTGGTTCCTTGTTATTTCTAAGGGATCTTTTCTCTCATCAGCTCTAGCTGCAATGCTACCTTCAAGTGTGAAAGCCCATCTTCAGTTTCATTCAAGTGTTTTTTCCAGCTTTCAGTGGAATTCTTAACTCCCTGGGTATCTGTTTGAATCTGTTTCATGCATTCTAATTTTTTTTTTGCATTGTTTATTGAACATTTCTGTCATTTTTCTCTCCTCTCCTATTTTTTATCTATATCTTCTATGATGTGCTGAGAAATTTTTTCATGATTTTTATCATTTCTTTCATTGCCCCAGAGATTATTTCTGATCCGATATTTTTCTCTGCCCTGATAGAGTTGTTACTTTACTTCAGTTGCTATCATTTCAGAAATTTCAGGGTGTGACTCCCAAATTCTATGTCCTGGTGGGCTGGTCTTGTTCTAGGTAGGCTGTATGTCTGGGATTGCCTTTTGTTTCTTGTTTTGACACTTTTGAATGTCCCAACATTCCCTCTGGGCTCAGCAGCAACTGTGGGGTGGGCAGGCCACTGGTTGGTAAGGTTCCCACAACAGTGGGGTCAAGGGGTTAACTCACAATAGCTCCTGCTGTTCAGGCTACAGTGTCGTTTCCATGATAGAGGGGTGAGTCCCAGCTCAGCAAGGCTCCCACAGTGTGGAGGGGGCAGGGGGCAGGGTAGGGCTCACCAAGGCTCTGGATGGGTGGGCAATGCATGTCGTAGCTCTGAGAGGCTCCTGCTGGCGAGGGTGCAGGACAGGGCTCACAAGGCCCCATAGCTGTCCAGGCCTTAACCTACCTTCTGTTCTGGGGGACCCTGCAGCTCAGCAAAGGTCCTGTGACCTTTAGCCAGAAAGGGTGGGGGTAGGGCTGCTTAAGTATTAAATTTGGTATAATTCCCTTTGTTGTGCATATCGGCATATTTCTTGTGCAACTGGGGCTCTGTTCAGGCAGGCTTTGTCCAAACATTTTGTCAATTTTTTTTCTTTCAGTAGACTCAATGTTCCCGGTATTACAGGTAGTCTTTGATCCATTTTTATTTGATTTTGCATCATTGTTAACATCATCATAATTGGAGAAAAATTGAAACATTCTCTCCAACATCAGGAATAAGAGTAACCAGCTCATCTCTCTTGTTCAATACAATCCTACGAACTTTAGCCAGAACAATTAGGCAAGAGAAAGAAATAAAAAGAATTTAGATAATAGGAAAATAAAAATAAAATTTGGAAATAATATGAAAATAGGAAAGGAAGACATCAAATATCCTTGTTTATAGATGACATGGTTTTTACAAAATTATCCACTAGAACACTCTTAGAACTAATAAACACATTCATCAAAGTGGCAGAACATAGAATAAACATTCAAAAATCAATAGCACACCTGTACACCAAGAATAAACCCACTGAGAAAAAATTCAGAAAAACAATTCCATTCAGAGCAGCAGTAAAAAATGCAATACCTTGGAATCAGCCTAGCCAAGGAGGTGAAGGATCCATGTAACCAATTCTATATTGCTATGGAAAAGAGATCGAAGAAGACCTTCAAAAATAGAAAGACATCCCGGTTCTTGCATAAACAGAGATAATATCATCAGATCAGCCACATTACCAGAACCTGCAGTTACACTGCAGATCACGCAGCAAAACAGCACAACAGTGGCACAAAAACAGGCGTGAAATGGAGCAGGAGACAACGAGACAACCCACACATCTGCAGCCAGCGAACTCGTTATGGAGAAGCCGATACTAGCCACTGGAGGAAAGATGCCTCTTTACTAAGTGCTGCTAAAGAAACTGGTTATTAGTTGTATCTTTTTACCAGACCTCATAAAGACAGTCAGGAAAAGGGACTCCAGAGCTACCTCATAAAGTAGCAGGAACAATGGAATAAGAGTGTTCAAAGTGAGGGAAGTATTCTAAAAACAGTTCATGGCATGTGGGTTTTTATTTTAATAATTTTTTAAATACACTCCATATTTTCTGATATATATATATATATATGTATATTTAGCAAAGACATGTTCACAATAGTTTTTTTTCATTGTTTGCCTTATAATTTTATGTATAATTTGCTAACAGACTATGCTAACTGTATAATCCTCAATTAATTTCATTCCTTTTTTTTTTTTTTTTTTTTTTGGTGGAACCAGGGATTGAACTCAGGCCCTTGCGCTTGCCAGGAAAGCACTTATTCTACTGAGCCATCTCCCCAGCCCTCATTCCATTTTTAAAGCGCTAACATATTTCAAGGTTGTTGCAAGCACAGAATGAGGTGTGTCTTGGACTGGGAAGCTCCCAGCAGCAGACTGATGGGCAGGTGCACAGACGGCCCCACAGCGGTCCAGGCTGCTGGCCATGTGCTTTGTGGTCACAGTGCCTTGAGAAACAAGAAACACCAGAAATAGAGAAAAGTCACAGACACAGAAGGATTTAGTCGCCCGCTAGGCTCAAACCATTACCCATCCAGGGTGAGGATGGCCAATGTTTTTCTCCAAGTAAATATTCAATGCTTCTGGCAGTGTTTAGAATCCGTGACAGCACGAGGTGGCAAGAGTGTGGGCAGGACTCTTCCACTCCGAGCATCCCAAGAGTCTGAAGTAGAAGTGGGGGCTGGCTCCCAGGAGACCTGAGGGGCCCGTGGAGACACTGCCTCCATCCGGGCCTCCCTTGCATTCACCTCCAGCTCGCAGAGCAGCACTAGGCAGAAGCTGTCAGTATTAGCTATGTCGGTCGGGAACCCCAAATTCCCCCAGAAATATGCTGAGCTGTAGCCTTTCACATGAGTAGCTCATTACTCTCTCTGTATATTCTTTCTAGAGCATGTGGTGAATTCAGATTGCTTGGTGCAGATCAACCTTCCTGTTTCAGCAGGCAGGATGGGACTTTGCCTCTAGAATTCCTTGGCCCTTGCAGCTGGCCCAAGGGAGCGGCACGTACGGAATCTTAAAAGCAGAAGACAAGGAGGCGCCACCGCTTTATGAGAGGAAGACGACACCCACCTTGCAGAGGATGCCTTGGCCCTGCTCCTGTGAGGCCACTGCGGGCTGAGAGCCAGGTGGTGCCGGTGACTCCCTTGGAAGCACCACCCTCCTGCAGCCCCCCTAGTGGGCATACTTCGGATCCTCTCTCCTCCCTGCTGAGTGCATCTGTTCTCATCGATTTGAAACTTCAGCTACCCCGAAGGTGTCTGCTCATTTAAAAGTCTTTATTTATTTATTTATTTTTGAAACCAGGGATTGAATTCAGGCCCTTGTGCTTGCCAGGCAAGCACTTATTCTACTGAACTATCTCCCCAGCCCTAAAAGTTTTCTTAAAGAGCTAATATATGCCACTTTCTGCATTCATTTCACTCCTAAAGTATTAGATGCCCTTTGTAAATGAAAGTCCTCAATTAAGAAGGGAAAACAGAAGTTTATTTACTAGAAATATATACATAATATATTATATATATATGTATGAATAATTACATACATACCTATGATTTGGATTTTGAGGCCAAGGTGATATTCTAGGACACCACCAATGCCAAGAATTTCTTACTGTATCTACTCAACAAGTACAAGATATTTTACTATGTGTAGTATGCACATAGGAGTTATGATCAAAATGCACAGCTTCCAAGGCATTACGGTAAGAGGCAGGAGCCAGGAATCCCTTTCACACACTCACCTCTCTTCAGGCGCACCGACCCGCTGTGCTCGCCACCCCCAGACCCAGCCCTGGAGTCTTCTTCCAGTGCCTTGTGCCTGTGAGCAGAAGGACGGGAAGGCTGCTGCCGTGCGGCCCCACAAGAGGGGCTCACAGGCACGGCACACAGTGCATCC
This sequence comes from Octodon degus, assembly GCF_000260255.1. Lineage (NCBI taxonomy): Eukaryota > Metazoa > Chordata > Mammalia > Rodentia > Octodontidae > Octodon > Octodon degus. The sequence goes on from NW_004524628.1 coordinate 12,424,217, forward strand.
CCGCTCGCCTTGTTTGCCAGATCTGGCTCTGTGTGCTCTGGCTCTACTCCAAAGTCAAAATGATCTTTGAAGCTGAATGTTGTACATCAACTTTAGGCCATGGAAGCAGCCAGGACAGCACCAGCGAGGACTCCCAGAACTGCTACAGGAGGAGGCGAGAAGGCCGGGACACGCGTGCTTGCAGCAAGAGGAAAGGAGCTGGAGAGGCTCGTGGCCCTGCGTCTTCAACTGTTTCTGAAATCTGAATACGCACTGCAGTTTGCAGTCGCCCCTCATGCACATTGTAAAATAGTTACTGAAGCCGAGCAAATTAGGCGCTTCCGTCATGCTGCCTAGTTCTCTTTTTCATAGTGAGAACACCAGAAGTCCACTCTCGGGAACCTACAGAGCACATACACAGGGCTGCAACTGCCGCCTCCTGTCTGCAGCTCTGCCTGCCCCTTGGACCCACAGCTCTGCTCCTATCTTCTCTTCCCACCGCCTTGTTCACTGGGGCTGTTTCTATACATTCAATATTTAATTTCATGCATAACTGAGATCATGCCGTGTTGACTTATTTCAGTTGACATAATGTCCTCCAGACTTATCTATATGCTCCGAAGAAAATTACTCAGTATGTGGTGGCCTAAGTTACGGGAACAATGATGAGTGGTGGCACACATCTCCCGAATGCCTGCTGCCCCACCGCACAGCACTGAGCATTGGGCCACAATTACGATATGCTGAATAAGACACGGTCCTTGCTCCCAAAGAATGCATGCTGCCGGAGAGTGCCGCAGGGGCATGTCACTGGCTACACTCCAATATAATACAAACAGCAACACCATGAACACCAAGTGCCTGACAATAGGCTACACACATCGTCTCATAAAAGCTGAGCAGGATCATGTGGTCAGCAGCACCATTAGCCCATTTCACAGATGCGGAGGTAAAGACATAAGAAGCATCTGTGACATGGATAGTGAGGGATACAGAGACCGGCTGCAGGCCTGGCTCACCTGAGTGGACAGCAGGTGCCAACTCTGAGAAAAGTGTCACGGAAACCCCAGGTGAGCAGCCAGCTAGTGATTATCAGGGAGACTAAGGAGCTTCACAGAGAACTAACTTTGACTCTAGATTTAAATTTTTTTCAGGTTCCTGAGAATGTGCAGGAATTCAAGACAGAGAAAACAGAAGAACCAAATGGAAATAAAAATGAAGTCATGGACAACTGGAAAGCAGCATGGATGGCTGGCAACAGATGAGGCTTCAAAGGAGGTAAAAGAACTTCCTGAATTTAAACTAAGTCCCTTAAATGTCAAGGAGCCAGAATAACATGCCTGCCACTCAGCTAGAATCTCATTAATTTATAATGAAGACAAAGGATGGATGAATGGATGGACCAATGGGTGGGTGGATAGATCAATGGATTGATGGATCGATGGGTGGGTGGGTGGATAAATGGATGGGTGGATGGATCGATAGATCAATTGATCAATGGATGGATGAATGAATGGATGGATCAATGGATCGATGGATCAGTGGGTGGGTGGGTGGATTGATGGATGGATGGATCAATCGATCAATCAATAGATCAATGGATTGATAGATCAATGGATCACTGGATGGATGGTTGGATTGATGGATCGATAGGTGGATGGGTGGATGGATGGATCGATCAATCAATTGATGGATTGATGGATCAAAGGATGGATCAATTGATAGATGGAAGTATGGATGGATCGATGGATGGGTGGATGGATGAATGGATCAATCGATGGATCAATTGATCGATCGACGGATCAATGGATGAATGGATGGGTGAATGGAAGGATGGATGCATGCATGCATGCATGCAGATTGATGGATCAATGGATGGATGGATAGATAGATAGATAGATAGATAGATAGATAGATAGATAGATAGATGTAAAGTGGCCATGGAGTACATATCATGACAGAGATTTTGTTGTCTGGTTATAAGTTGTGAGGAATTGAAGGCTGGAAGACATGGCCACAGGAACACATGTCAGGCACCACATTGGGCTGTCTTGCCCAGGCCCTTGGAGCTTAATTGCATATGGAAGAAACAGCCCACATGGGTCCCAGGGTCCCGAGGTTAGCACGACTTCCTGTGTGCCCAAAGCGCTTCACACTGGCACAGCACCCAGGAAGCAATTCTCATATTCAGAGCCACCTTTGGGATTTTAGGGAAACTTCTCAAAAAACACATGCAATGGCAAAAAAGAATATAACCAGCTCTAGAGTTAACATGAAATTTCTTTTTTCTTTCATAATTAATTTGAAACTTAATAGGAATTGACAGTGACATTCTATAAAATAGATTAGATATAAATATAGATGGATATAGATGTAGATGATGTAGACGTAGATAGATCTACCATATTTTTGAAGGTATTCATCCCAAAGTAGACTTAGCACTTCATAGACCAAATAACCACATTAGGGGATCAATCTCCAGTAGAAGAAGTAGCTGTGAAGCTGTCAACCTAAACACTGGCTTTAGGGCTCTGTCCTCTGTTGGATTAATTGGGGATAAGTTTTGAAGTTAGAATAACAACCAAGGAGAAGTAGGATGTAGAAGCTGTGAGTTTTAGTAGGATGGGAACCAGAGTCTGCGTAAGGTTCTAATGAGTGGACAGCACCAGGAAAGCCAGGAAAGGTAGAAAGGGCCAAGGAAAAGGTTGGAAGAGTCTGGAAGACAGGTGGGAAAACAGAGGGCAGCAGGGGGGTTGCTGCTAAATATTCATATTGATTTTTTTTTTTTTTTTTTGGCAGAACCAGGGATTGAACTCAGGCCCTTGTGCTTGCCAGGGAAGCGCTTATTCTACTGAGCCATCTCCCTGGCCCTTAAATCTCTCTATGTAGTTTAGGCTAGTCCTTTTTTCTTTTCTTTTCTTTTTTTTTTTTTTGGTGGAACCAGGGATTGAACTCAGGCCCTTGGGCTTGCCAGGGAAGCGCTTATTCCACAGAGCCATCTCCCGGCCCCATATTGATTTTAGGCTGTGGCTCCAACACAAGAGAATGACAGTTTCAACTAAAGCATTAATATGAAGGTAAAAGCTAGAACAGAAATACAAACTTCCTTGGAGAACAAAACGTATCAACTGGTACAGCTGACACTGAGAGGCCGCCCAAAGCCTCATGCACTCCTAGGCAGGGCTGTGGAAGTAACTACGTCATGAATAGGATAACTGGATCAGTGTGCCGATTGGTTTAGCATCATGATGGGGGATCGATTTGCTGAACAGGGAAGTTCTACCCTGGGTGTGAGTGGAACCAACAAGTAGGCGTGCAGCCCCAGTGGAACAAAAAAAAGAAGGAAGGAAAAAGGAGGAAGGCTCACTGCTTCCTGCTGCCCTGCCCAGGTGCTTCCCCTCTATGAAGCCCCCTGCTATGCTGCCCTGCCTTGAAGCCAGCTGACTAAGGGCTAAAGCTGTGAGCTGAAACTTGTGGCTATTTTTAAAGTTATTTTTCAAGAATAGTCCTTTTAGGGGCCAGGGAGATAGCTCAGTGGAATAAGTGCTTGCCTGGCAAGTGCAAGGTCCTGAGTTCAATCCCTGGTACCACAAAAAAATAGTTCTTTCAAGAAACAGTGGAGTTTTGTGGATAATTTATATTGATGCTCAAAATAAACTGGTAGGAGGGGAGAAAATAGGGTTATAAATTAACTGTGGAAGTGCAAGGAGGCAGATTCATGCCTCAGGAGTCACCGGAGTTATCGCTACCTTAGAGTGCATTGGGCATTTCTGACACACTATATTTTTATTAGTTATTCATTTCCAGAACATTCTGATTGTGTTCATCATGGGGCATTGACACATGTGCACTCGTTTTCTGTTGAATCTTTTTTTTATAATTTTATTGAGAAACAAATAGCAATGAGACAGTTTCAAACAAAATTGGTAGGACAATTTCAATAATTAACACATTGCATACATTCTTCCTAGTGGTTAATTGCTGTACAAGATGTGGACATGATATCCTATTTACAAACATCATTAGAACTAATCCCTCTATTCATTAAGAGAATGGAGCTATATATCTATCC
>NW_004524628.1:12429812-12432103 GCF_000260255.1 Octodon degus
TTTATAGCTGAGTAATACTCCATTGTGTAAAAATACCACATCTTTCTCAACCATTCCTCAGGTGATGGGCTTTTCTGTTGAATCTTAAACGAAATCAGTTCATGAGTGATAGCTAAGAGCACCACTGAGAAGCCACAGGCAGGGAACCCGGCGAAGTCCCGCATGGGGAGGAAGAGAGGCCTGAGGGGCTGTGGGGAAAGGCGTGAATGGGGAAATGTTAGGGTGCACTACAAGTTTACTGGGGGGCCTTCTGGTTTTAAATTCTTTGGAGCCCTTTATTAACCCCCTCTGTCAGCAGGTTGGCCTAAGTGTATCCTTTGTAGAAAGTCTCTTGTATTAATGGAGGTGACGTGGGCTAAGACAGGCACCGTCAGCTGGTCTTGTCACTCTGTGACGCCCTCTGGCTGTTCCTGTAGTGTGGTGGTTTTCACGTTTGCCTCACACTGTGACGCCCTGAGATGTTCCCATGTGGGCCGGGCTGGTGTGAGCCTAGATGCTTGCCGGCTGTCTGCGGAGGAATATGCACACATCCTGTGGCTCCAGGGACTGTAAGAACAAAACCAAAGCACCCAGTAAAGCACAGGGAGAGAGCACAGGCAGGAGATGCAGGACCTGGGACGCAGGAGGCGCCGCGGGCACCACGCGCATGCCCGTCCCAGCCGGCTGCTGTTACCTGGGAGTGCGCACGCTCTGACGTGATGATGAGGCGCGCAGGGTGGCAAGCGCGTACACTAGCCAGGAGCCCACGACCGTCCTCAGGCCTGGCTGCCGTGTGTGACTGCGTATGTCATAGTGCTGGTGGCGCAGTAGGAGCACGTGCTGCACCAACACACTCAGAAGAGGCGGCAGACGCTTCCGAAAGCAGAGCCTGGGGCGAGGAGGTTAGGCTGGGCGTGGCCTCGGAGGGGCCACTGGTGCCACCCCTCTTCCCTCTCTTTGGCCTTCCGCCCCTGCATGTTCCTTCTTGCTTCGGGCCCCACCCAGCGGGGCCAGCCAGCCGGGTCCAACCCTCCGCACCCACGAGCCAGAGCGAGGCTTTCTGCTCTCCTCTCTCAGACATCTGCCACAGCAGCAGGAAGTCCGGGGAGTGCTCACCTTGAAAACCTTCCTGGCACCACCCCTGCACTTCATATACTTTTCTGTGTACACATCATAGTGTAAACAGTTTTGCTAAAATTCAGTTCCATTCCAGATTGGAAGAGTGCATGATCTACTTGCAAATAAGTTAAAACCTCTGAGCATAAAAAATAAATAAATAAAAACAACAACACCAACAAAACCACCTGAGGAACTCGTGGCAAATGTTGGAAAGCAGTCTAAACCTAGAGCAAGTAGCTGTCTGTGAGTCCCCAAGTCTTGCAGCTCTACCCTTAGGATAAACACGGTCTCAGTGGTAGCAACACAGAGATGGCCAAACTTCCAACTCACCCTTCTGGGGAGAGGAGCCAGGCAAGGCACAGAGGCTGCAGGACCCAGACAGTGGGAAAGGAACCCCAGATTGAAACACCACCAGCATTCCCAGGTCCCTGGGCCATGCACGAGCAGGGAAAGCAGGAAGGACTATGCAGCAGAGGCCCAGGCTGCTGCACTGAGGACAGAGCCGCGTCCCCCTACAGACAGGAAAGGAAGAGTGGTTTCGAGCTGATTCCCTCTGCAACAGGACATCAGCCTTCCTCGGGGCAGCAAGAAGTCTGGAGGTTCCACACTATAGCATGGACAACCTCAAGAACAGTCTGGAAGTGCTACATCCATACAAGGAAGCAGGAACGCTGTGAGAGGAATGATGTATTCTTTTCTGCAAGAGAAGACATCTCAGACCAGTCCCAAGATCTAGCAGATGTTGAGATTGTTTTAAAAACTTCAGTGCAGCTCTCACAATATTGCTTGATAAGGTAAAAAGTAGCTTGGCTGTGGATGTTCTCACACACACACACACACACACATGCACATGCACATATGCACATGCACACACGCACACACACAGGCACATGCACACACACAGGCACACACATGCACACTCATACACACACATATGCACACACACACGCATGCACACGCACACACACATGCTCGCACACACAACTGGTTGAAGGAAGGCAAGCCTGTTTGAATATTAAAATGGGAACCAATAAGTTCAGCATATTGACAAAATAAAAGAAAAATGGCGATCCAAACATAGGCAAAGAATGTGCTAACTTCAACTATAAACATAGACGGGGCTGAGGAGATGGCTCAGTAGAATAAGCACTTCCCTGGCAAGTGCAAGGGCCTGAGTTCAATCCCCAGTTCTG
>NW_004524628.1:12432203-12438557 GCF_000260255.1 Octodon degus
ACATTAAAATTAAAATTAAATAAACATAGATGGAGGAGTTTTCTCAGGAAATGGAATAAAAAGAAAATTCATTTTCTAAAGAACACCTACAGAAAGCAAGCAAACTTTTAGCTTTATCACAAGGTATGTCAAGATGCAGACCGTGGGACGGCTGAAGACAGCTGGTCAGAATCAAGGCCAAAGGACTAAGAGAGGAACTCGGTGCTGCAGCGGGACAAAGCCTGGCACCACGGGAGGAGTGCACAACTCACCTGCACACACCTGAGCTCTGCAACTCAGAGAACAAGACAGCACCTGCAAGCTGGGGCCAGCCCCGCCAGGTCACACCGGTGGATAACCCTCGGTCCACACACTGACCTCAGGGCAGCGTGGGGGCAGAGGGCTGCTGTCCTGGAGAAGGGCCATGAGACAAGCACCCTTGAGAGACAATGCCAAGAGGCACCAGCAGGGCACACTAGGGCCTGCAGAGCAGGAACCCTGGATACTGTGTTGAGTGATGACCATGAGAGCTTTGGTTCAGCTCCTGAACAACTTCAGAGACTCAGGATCCATCTTCAGGAGAAGAGCCCTTGTAGAGAGCCAGCACCACAGGGCACTTACAGACCTCCTTCTGCTAGTGTTGGTTGGGTGATCTGAGTTCAGTGAATCAACTGACTGACTGACTGACTGACTGACCGACCGACCGACCGACCGACTGACCGACCGACCGACCGACCGGCCGACCGACCGACCGAAGATCTCTCTTAGTGAATATCTGTCACAAATTTGCAAACAAAGCCCTTTGGGGGGACTGACCCCTGCTGAGGAATGGAGATGGGCACCCCTCTTACCCACGCCAGGACACCCCTTGCTCTGCTCAAAGCCTCAGGTGGCATCCTAAGGCCATGATCTGATTCCTCAACATGGTGGTTATTATAGCCAGGTAGCAAAGCTTTTGCGCAATTCATAACAGATGTATATGCCGCGCGCTGCAGGCCCTATCGGGACACTGTTGCCCAGGGCATAATTTGTTCTCATTTCTCTCTGATTGCCTGTCTCACCGCAGCTGTGAGTGATATGGTAGCAGGACGTGACAACGTGCCCAGTGAGAAGCGTAGCTCGAGCCTGTCCTCTCACACTTGCGAGGAGGCCAGTGGCGCTGGCAGCCTAACTTCCTTGATGGCGGCCTGCTGGCTTATGGGTGTGAGAGGTGTGCGGTGACCTGTGCCTGCGTCAGGTCCAACAGGCCTCACATCCTAGTAGCCCACAGTGGAAGCTTCCTGAGTCAAACCCAAAACCAGAGTACCTAATGTCATATAGATTAGAGTTCTGGGGACAGAAAAGACAAATTCCCCTTGGGCAAGTCCAGGACATAGCGAGAGCACCAGCCCGACCTTGGTCCCTGGGTTCCCAACCCCAGGTGCTGCTGTCAGGGACCCAGTGCTGTCGAAGGGTCGCTGGTTCAGAACCACAGCTGAAGGCCCAGACCGAGACTCACATGGTGTCACCCCTAAGCATCAGCTCTTCTGCAAGCTGAGGGGCAAAGCAACGGCCTGTTGGGCCAGCAGCTTCTGGGCAGCCACCCACAGCTGTGCAGGATGGCACTGTGGAGAGTACAAGACTGCGGACCCCAAGCCGTGGGCCTGGGCACCGTGGGCCTGGCACACAGATGGGCCCAGTAGAGATAAGTTGCCACTTTTCCCAAGAAGGGCATCAGCTTGATGATCCCTCCAATGACATTAGACATGTCATAGTGAGACCACATTCTTGTGTGTGCTGGTAATGTTCATTCAGTGGTGACAATAGTTAGACCCGCCGAGGGCCCCACAGGGCACAGCCACAGAGCTGCATGCCCAGTTCCTTGCGCCTCCATTGTGTGCGTGGACACAGAGCTGGCTTCTCTCCTCTGCAGTCGGCCTTCTCTGGCATGCTGATGGCCCTGCGGTGGACGCCCTGTGGCAGAGGTCAACATGAGAGGGGTATGCTTCCACACCTTGTGCTGCCCAAAAGCTTCATTCTCTTGACTCCTCTCTGATCTCCTGGTCTCTGCCCTTCGGTATTGCTGAATAACAGATCAGCCCTCGCCATTCCTGGAAGCTTTGCAAGCCTCTCCTTGTGAGCTCAGCTCTCTCCACAACAAGCGCACTGCTCCAACCTCTGCTCACTGCGAGATGTGCGCCGACCGGGCCCCTCGAGCCCAGGGGCACGTGCTGATGTTGCGCTCCACCCAGAGGCTCTAGGGAGCACTTTCAGGAGTGGGACCTCCACCAGGTCCTGCAGTCACTCTAGGGGGCTCTTCTGGGACAAGCTGCTCCAAGAGCACGCTTGGCCCCTGCGCTGCTCTCAGGCCTGCTGTCTGCCCTGGGGCGTCTCCTGTCGCATGCACCATTCCCTCCGGAGCGTCCACCTGAGCGGAGCATGGCAGAGCCAGCCCTGAATCTCCAACACTGTGAGCTTCTTCACCACCTAGTTCCTGCCTTGGGTGTCATGGTGAGGTGACGAAAGCCAACACGCACATTCGGGGTGGCCTCTCGGATGGCTGCTTGCTCTTTTCTCACACAGAGACACCTGTTGTAACCCAGGCACAGGTCCTCGGTCCTCACTGGTGAGTCTGGGAGTCTCCAGGCCCACTGGCTGAGACGGGGGTTGGGTGTCAGTGCAGCAAGGCTGGGAGCAGCTCCCAGCTGCTCCTTCTGGGCCTGAGGTGTGAGGGCCTGTGTCCTCGAGAACCCGGCACCGGCACCACGCACAGGGCAGGGTGGGAAGAGACACTTGTGCATGTATGACTTCTGCGTGGCCCATGGCACCCAGGCCAGGAGGGACCCCCTGGTGAGGCCTCAGTCACCCCTGCCAGGCCTTGAGCCACCGCTCCCAGTGCTGTATTCCAGACCTTCTGAGCACAGGTGTCCAGGACACGGCTCTGAGGCTCTCTGAAGGAGACCCAAGGGCCTCGCCTAACCTCCAACCAGGTGCCTTCAGGTCCTTAGTCCACATGCAGAGCGGAGCCTGCATGACTTGTCCCTAACAGAGTGGGGACGAGGACCCCAGGGCCCTATAGTGGAGGGCATGAGCCGGACTCCCCACTTTTGTGTCTCCTGAGCTGAAGCAGTAATTCCAGGGGCTAGATGCTGTGGTTGCAGGTGACACTGAAGCAGAAAGCGTGGATTGCCTTAATTGCTTTCAGGTGACTGAATCTGGGCATGATGGGCTCCTCTGTACCAGCCTGCCAGCCTTGCAGCCTTGCCCTGCCTAAGCTGCACAAGGGCCTGCGTGGGGAGCTAGGCCATCCCGCTCCTCCCAGGGGAGTGGGCCTCACTCCCCACCCCACTCCGCCTCCCCACCTGAAGGCTCTCATCTGCATGCACACACTGGCAGGTCCGTGGAGATGAGCCCTCTTGGGTGGGGGCACTCGTGGCACCTATGATGGACACCAGATGAGGGGCAGCGTGAAGGTGGCTGCCGCTAATGACCACGGGTGCCTGTCCGTCCATGCTGTAGCCTAATGTGGAGGAAGCCAGGAGGAAACAGGACCCACAGCCGGCTACGGCCTCTTGGCCAACTTAACACATGATGGTGTGGCAGAGGATCGGCCAGGGCCCAAGGCCCAGCAAGGGAAGACAGTGGGGTATAACCCAGACACTCAAGGATGAATTGAGCTCTTATAAAGGAGTCGCTGGACTCTGTAAATACCAACCGAGTAAACTCTCCCTGGCGACGTGGGGTGACAGGCCTTCCCTTAGAAGCAAGGGCATCCTCAGCAGCTCCGAGCCCGCACGGCTGATGCCCGCCAGGCACACCTGCCCCCACCAAGGCTCGATGGATCAGGGAGATTGGACTTGGCGGGAAGCTTCAGGATGAGCGAGCGGCTGTCGTGGTGTTCCCGTCTCAGGCTAGATTACAGTCTCTCCCTCGGTGCTTACACCTGAAGGGGCTGCTGTGCAGGTCAGGCAGAGAATCAGTCTGAATCTAAATACTGTGGCTTTGCCGCCTACATTAATGCTCGGAGGCAGAAGCTCCACTTAGCTCACTAACATTCAGGACTTATTGGTTCTACTTCAATTTTGAGAACAGAAAGAATGAGTGGGAGCAGGAGGAGTGGCAGCTTCCGGCTGCATTTCTCCTCTTGCAGTTCAGCTGTGCAGGCCGACTTCGCCCCAGCCGAGGGCGTCCAACTCCAGGAGAGCGAACACCTGCGGGGAAGCACTTGGGGGCTTCATGGAGTGCGGCAGTGGCCAGTCAGCCGAGTCCTGCCAGGGCAGAAACGGGCGCACTTGTGAATGTGCCCCCGGCCCGTCAGCCTCAATTTCTGTTGCTTATTGGGGAGAGCAAGGCACAGACCACTGAGGACAGGAAAGACCAATGCTTTCCTAAGGATCCTGCACTCCTGGACTGCGCCATGCTTGCAGAAGGTAGCCCTGGATTTGGGAGATGGAGGTATTTAAATCTAGTATGCAGTTTCCTGATCCAAATATTTTCTCCTCATCATAATTCATTGTCTACATGACAGTACCTGAATGGAACTTAGCTACAGGCCTGCTGGTGTTTATTTTGAGCAGCAGGAAATCACAGGCCAGGAAAACCTTTTCAAAGCTTCTTTTTCCCGATTTCCTGATGTGACAGCTGCCCTTTCTCCCTGACAAAGTCATTTTCACACTCTCACCCCAGCCCAGCCTGATCAGTGCAAACATCCCCTTCTCCTCTAAGCCAGGAGACAGGCAAGCCCTTGCCGGCAGCCGGCGGAAGCAGACCACTTGTGCTTCCCTGACTTACCCCAATGCAGTACAGGACTGGGGAAAAGCAACGAACGCCGGTAAACAGGGAGGGCAGAGACTGTGCTCCCATCAACCAACTGTCCTCGCCATATAAATATGTATTCTGCCGTCTAAATATGAGGCTTAAAAAGCCATCAGTGCTGATGTGTTTGTCAAATCCCTTCCTGAGGGATCAGACAGTGAGCTGTCACTGAAGAGACCCTGACAGTCATTTTAGAGGGAAGAATTGCATGACAAGCCTGAGCTGGCCTCTCCTGCCCAACTAAACCCTGACATGCCCAAGTGGACATCAAAATAAACACTGCCTTCCTGTCTCACACTGTCAACAGAACATGAGGCCACCACGTGGCCACAGCTGAAGGGTCTCTAGGGGGAATCTAAGGTCCTCAGAAACAGCCAGTGTAAGCTATCAGCAGAGATGTGGACTGGTAGAAAAGATAAAAGAAGAGCTTCCAGCTACCCTGCGCCGGCGGGACCTACTGGTTCCAGCCCCGGCACAGCGTGGGTGAGACCCTCTTCCACCCCCTTGGGACGCCCCCCACCACTCCACAGCACCTCCCCAACTCCACCCGCCCAGTAGGAATTTCTGCCGCATTCCTGGAATCCCCAGACCCAGTCCTAGCCCAGGTCGGGTGAGTGTGTGGGAGAGTTTCCAGCTACCCTGCCCCGGCGGGACCTGCTGGTCCCAGCCCAGGCACAGCATGGGTGAGACCTACTTCCAACCCCTTGGGAGGCCCCCCAATTACTCTGTAGTACCCCCACACACACCCTGCCCACAGAGTAGGAATTTCTGTCATGTTCTGGAAGCCCCCAGATCCAGTCCTAGCCCAGGTCCGGTGAGTGTGTGGGAGAGCTTCCAGCTACCCTGCGCCGGCGGGACCTGCTGATCCCAGCCCAGGTGCAGCATGGGTGAGACCTACTTCCACCCCCTTGGGACGCCCCCCATTACTCCGTAGTACCCACACACACACCCTGCCCACAGAGTAGGAATATCTGTCATGTTCTGGAAACCCCCAGATCCAGTCCTAGTCCAGGCCCAGTGAGTGTGTGGGAGAGCTACCTCTCCCCCCTACTCTACCTTGTCCCCTCCAGACTCAGCTCAGGCCTGGACTACAGGCCTGGGGTAAAACCCTGCAGCTGCAATCCGTGCAGAGAGTGTAGGGGACAGAATCACCCAGCTAGTCCAGGAGCAGAACATCTTCCCAGAGGGGCGCAACAGGTTCACCCCCAAGGGCAGCAACAGGAAGGAACTGAAAACAGCAGCCAGACCCAAGCCAGGCACAGCTGGATAAATCCAAACTTTGTAGATCTACACCTGAACTTCAATAGGTGCTGAGGTTATAACTGCAACAAAGAACTACAACAAAGGTCAGAGGACAGTGCTACACAAAATGAAAAGGAGAAAGAGCAAAATGCAATCTCAGAACCCAAGCCCACACATAACAAGTGCAGAGGACACTAACACAGAACAAATTAGGAATCACACAGCTGAAAGCAATGAATCAACGGCTTCTGAAATAAAGAAACAGCTGCAGAAAGGTATAGAGGAACTCAGATTGGAAATGAAAAAAGAAATCCCTGAATTAAGAACATCTGCAGTAAA
>NW_004524628.1:12440057-12441425 GCF_000260255.1 Octodon degus
ACCAAGAATGATCAAGCGAAATAAAGAAGGCCACTATATACTGGTTAGGGGAAAAATTCAAGAGGAAGAGGTAACACTCATAAATATGTATGCACGAAACACAGGAGCACCCAACTATATAAAACAAATCTTTTTCTTTTTTCTAGATCAAAGGAATGTTTATTACAACACTTATGGGCCTGCTGCCTCCATAAATAAATCTGTACAGAGTTGGGAAGTAGGACCACAATATATATAAAAGGGAGAGCACAGAGTTAAGGCTCAGGGATCAGTATGTGTCGCCAGACTCTGCATTCTCCATTTCAAGTACACTAGCAAGGTTGCTGGTGGGAGGAGAGATCGCAGCGCCTCTGCTACAAGGCTGACCTCGCTTTGGAAGTCTAATGCAGGTTTAGCTTATGACCCTGGTCCAAACGTCCCAGCCTTTTCTGCTACTTCCAGAGCTAGCTTCGGGTTTTGGTCAAACAACTCACACCTGATGGGCATTTCCAGAGAGTAGAATGGATTCTTGAGGGCACAATCTGAGTAAATCTCATAAATTTTTCAGAGAAGAGAAGCAGTTCCAGCTTGCCTAGGATCTGCCAGCACCACAAACATGATCCCTGTCAGCGTCTGGAAGCAGTGCAGTTTGAATGTGTCTGTCTCCAGCATCTCAATGCCAGAGCTTCCCTGTTCAGGAGACAGCTGGGAGCCAATGGCAAAGAGTGAGTGGAACATGGAGGCCAGCATGAGCTTCTCACTGGAGGTGAGGTGGGGCCGGCCGAAGCGAATGGACACCGGGTAGTTGGCAGGGTTGCCAGATACTCCAGCACCTCTTACCCATCATACTTGTACTTGCCATTCATGTCCGTGTCACTGATAGCCAGCACTACGTGGCCCACCCAGATGCCATGCCATTAGCCAAAAGCAACCAGCACTCACTCATCACGGAGCTTGAGCAGCAGATCCAGTGGGTAACTGAACGTTTTCTCAGCCTCAGCCCGTGGAACGTAGCTGTTGTGGTGATAAATCAGGCCGCCAGCTTTGTTTACCACAAACACACTAAAAATTGCCATCGCTGTGGCAGCCGCCCGGCTCTCAATTCGGGCCTATAAAGCAAGTCTTAATGGACATGAAAAATCTAATATGCAATACCACAATCTTAACAGGAGACCTTAACACCCCTTATTCCCAAAAGATAGATCAACCAGACAAAAACTTAGCAAAGAAATAACAGAACTGAACCAGAGCTTGAAACAAATGGACTTTGTGGACATACACAGAGTGTTCCACACAAACACAGCTGAATACACATTTTTCTCTGCTGCACATGGGTCATTTTCTAAAATACACCACATACTGGTCCATAGGTCATGCTTCAGTATATGT
>NW_004524628.1:12443205-12444925 GCF_000260255.1 Octodon degus
GAAATACCTTGGAATTAATCTAACTAAAGAACCAAAGATCTTTTCAAGGAAAATTACAGTACTCTGAAAAAAGAGATTGTAGAGGATTTCAGAAAATGGAAAGATATTCCATGCTCCTGGATAAGAAGAACCAACATTGTGAACATGGCCATACTCCCAAAATTTCTGTACAGATTTAATGCAATCCCTATCAGATTACCACCAACATACCTCACAGAGATTGAGAAATCATTTTAAAATTTAGCTGGAACCAGAAAAGACAGAATAGTAAAGGCAATCCTGGACAATAAAGACAAGGCAGGAGGCATTACAATTCCTGACTTTAAATTATGCCACAGGGCTACTGTGATAAAATCAGCATGGTCCTGGCCTGAGCATAAATGGAATAGATTAGAAGATGCTGAAGCTCCTGTGAACACACTCAGCCACCTTATCTTTGACAAAGGGGTTCAAACATACTCACTGGAAGAAAGACAGCCTCTTCAACAAATGGTGCTGGAAAAACTAACTCTCTACATGCCAAAAACTAAAACTTGACCCAGATCTATCACCATGCACTAAACTAAAGTCAAAATGGATTAAAGATCTAAACATTAAAGCAGAGACACTAAATCTCCTGGAAGAGAAAGTAGTAGGAACTCTTGAAGACATAGGGGTAGGAAAAGAGTTCATGAACAGAAATCAAATCACATGGGAAACAGTTGAAAGAATTAACAACTGGGACCTGCTCTTACTGAGAAGATTTTTCATGTGAAAAGAAATTACCCACGAAGTGAAAAGGCAACCCACAAATTTGGAAAAAATCATGACAAATGAGTACTCAGACAAAGGTCTGCTCTCTAGAATTTATAAAGAACTAAAAAACACTAGGGCCCCAAATTTTAAAGACCCAATCCAGAAATGAGCATCTGAGATTAACATACGCTTCTCAGAGGATGAAATTAAAGAAGCAAATAAAAATATGAAAAAATGCTCCACATCACTAGCCATCCACAAAATGCAAATTAAAACAACACTGAGATATCATCTCACCCCAGTAAGAATGGCTATCATAAACAATCACCCAACAACAAATGTTGGAGAGGCTGTGGGGAAAAAAAGAACTCTTCTCCACTGCTGGTGGAAATGTAGACTGGTGCAACTGTTATAGAAATCAGTATGGAGACTCCTTAGAAAAGTTGGATTGGAAATCCCACTTGAACCAGCTATTCCTCTACTGGGAATTTTCCCAGAGGATCTGAAAACATCTTATCACAGTGATATATGTGTGCTTATGTTTATAGCAGCACAATTTGTGATAGTCAAATCTTGGAAACAACCAAGATGCCCATCACCTGAGGAATGTTTGAAAAAGTTGTGGTATTTTTACACAATGGAGTATTACTCAGCTATAAAGAATGATAAACTCAAAGCCTTTGTATTGAAGTGGATGCCACTTGAACATATACTCATAAGTGAAATAAACCAGACACATATGTGTAAATATTGTATAGCTTCCCTAGTACAAAAACTCAAAAGAAGAAATACAAATAAAAAAAGTATAATACAAGTAAAAGGAAAGCAGGAACTCGAGGACTAACTAATCAAGAGAGGGAAAGGTGAAGAGCTAGGAAACATGAATAAGTCAAGTCATACAGTTATACGTAGAACATGGGCAAGCCAATGATCCTGAGAATCTCCAGAAGATTTTAGAATCTAGCAGTTAATTGGAAAGATTCTC